>NC_134397.1:177593755-178203264 GCF_050003625.1 Haematobia irritans | reverse complement strand
TAGAACTAAAAATTTGACAAATTTTTTTACAGAAATAATATTTTGACAAAATTTTCTATAGAAATAAAATTTTGACAAAATTTTCTATAGAAGTAAAATTTTGACAAAATTTTCTATAAAAATACAATTTTGAGAAAATTTTCTATAGAAGTAAAATTTTGACAAAATTTTCTATAGAATTAAAAATGTGGACAAAATTGTCTATAGAAATTAAATTTTGACAAAATTTTCTATAGAAGTAAAATTTTTACAAAATTGTTTATAGTAGTAAAATTTTGATAAAATCTTCTATAGAAGTAAAATTTTGACAAAATTTTCTATAGAATTAAAAATGTGGACAACATTTTCTATATGAATACAATTTTTACAAAATTTTCTATAGAAATAAAATTTTGACAAAACTTTCTATAGAAGTAAAATTTTGACAAAATTTTCTATGAAATAAAATTTTGACAAAATTTTCTATAAAATAAAATTTTGACAAAATTTTCAATAAAATAAAATTTTTGACAAAATTTTCTATAGAAATAAAATTTTGAGAAAATTTTCTATAGAAATAAAAGTTTGTCAAAATTTTCTATAGAAGTAAAATTTTGACAAAATTTTCTACAGAAATAAAATGTTGACAAAAATTTCTATAGAACTAAAAATTTGACAAAATTTTTTTTAGAAATAAAATTTTTGACACAATTTTCTATAGGAATAACATTTTGACAAAATTTTCTATAGAACTAAAAATTTGACAAAATTTTTTATAGAAATACAATTTTGACAAAATTTTCTATAGAAATAAAATTTTGACAAAATTTTCTGTATAAATAAAATTTTGAGAAAATTTTCTATAGAATTAAAAATTTTGCCAATTTTATATGTAGAAGTAAAATTTTGAAAAAATTTTCAATAGAAGAAAAATTTTGAGAAAATTTTCTTTAGAACTACAATTTTGAATTTTTTTTATGAAATAAACTGTTGAAAAATTTTTCTATAGAAATAAAATTTCGACAAACTTTTCTATAGAAATAAAATTTCGACAAAATTTTCTATAGAAATAAAATTTTGCAAAATACGTGACGAGCAAACTGAGCTAATACAAACGTTAACTCAATATTTCGATAATTAAGGATATTTATTTGTACAGAAATTGGTCAAAAGTAATTCAAGAACCTATTCCTTGGTAGAATTCTACCAACTGGGGCAACCTTGTTTACGGCATATTTATTTCCTTTAACCGTAAATGAAAATTCTATTTACATTTATTGGAATCTCCGAAAAATAGTGAGTATTATTACATTTTGTGTAGTAATAATAAATAGACGGGTAGACCTTTATATATTCACGCTTTGAAAAAATATTTGGAAATATGATAGCCTAGGTTCATTGCATGGTTTTATGCCTTCCTTGCAACACCACCACCATAGTTGAGTGAAAGTTAAATGATTTTTGATGACAATGCAACGGCAATATCAGCAATTGCAACAAGCTGCAAGCAAGCCAACAAACAATAATCACCAAGCATTGCTTCCATGTCTTTACTTGCAACATATAATTTCCATATTTTAGCCGGCATATACAACGTATACTGGTAGTGTGAGTTTAGCTTCAATCCTTCAATGAGATACAATGTTTACCCAAAATTATGGCAAACACATAAACACTACCAGTACTTCGTTTATACCAATGTTGAAGCATACACTGTTGTATTTTTAAATATTTTCTTTCCCCGGTCTGAGTCATGACCTAGGCAAGCATTTGAATATTAGGTGGGATTTTGATGTCAAAAGAAAATTATTGGTTCACATGACATTGGAATTTTATAAAATATGCCGTGATGTAGATATTTTGTTTGTGGGTAGTATTAAGATGAAACAATATTTGGAAATTTTTCTGGGATTAATACTTATATTGAACGAAAAACGTATGGCCGGTTCCAAAGACTTTGTCTTTATGCGGAGAATTCAGGTAAGACACAAGATCTAAGACACAAATCTACGTTAAATTTAAGTTTTGTGTACTTGAGTCTATGAAACAAATTTTAATTTATTTTTTTAGCATTTTCCATGTGCTACCAAAGTCATTTATTTACAAAAGTATTAATGACAACTTAAATTTCTAAATTCATGTAGAAACTAACGCCTTTAATAGAAAGTATTAAAATTCCTTTCTTAGTTTTGAAACTTTTTTACTTTTTGGTTAAGACACAAAAAGTCAACCAATTTAACGACAATTTCATTAATTGTGAAGATTGTTTTAGAATTATTAAAACCAAGTTAATCTTAGTCAAACAAACTTTTCTCCCAAGTTAAGATATCTAACTCGAATCACTTAACTATAGTCTTTATATATAAGGACAAAATTACTTCATAGAAAAGTTTATCGACTTTTGGACAACGAAGAAAAACTTTATATCAGAGAAATGCGTCTTCTGTGCTAAGCAAAATTCGCATTCCTATTGAAATCATTGGCCTCGGCGACAATATTTTTTTTTCAGTGTAAATACATATTAGTAAATATAATCGCATATTTTATTTTTTAAATCCATATAAACTATATAACCTGTACAAATGGTTATTATAAGGCTTGTGTGTATGTTTGAAGACTGGTAATATAAACGGAGTTTGTGTCTTAAATCTTTTGTTTTAAAGCCGATAAAAAGCTAGTCTGTGCTATTTTATTACAGTTGCTATTCGTTCAGTTGTTTTTTGGTCTGGAAAATATTGTTGGCAATTAGAATGTAAGTAGATTAAAAAAATTGTAAGTAGATTTAAAAAATTGAGAGTCCCAACTGAATCCCCGGGCTGGGCTATAGGACTTGAATCTTGGTCACCTGGGGTGTGTGAAATTTTGTTTGAGCTGTCCAATTCGTAGTAATGAACAGATTTTTGTTTTTTTCTTAACAGCATTCCATATAGGGGAACAAATATTAAGAACTACTACTGGATAAACCATTCCCAAAATTAGTATAAAAAATCCCCAAAGTGTGCAAAATATGTTAAAAAACCTAATTTGGATATTTCTTAGTTGTTTACCGCTAGTATGTTAAAATTGTTTGCAGTTAGCTTGGCAATCGGTGCTTTGCCATATGAGAATTTATCAAAACAAAATTTATTTCTTAAACAAAATTGCCAATTTTCTGAATGAGATGAACTCATATACCATGTAGACAAAATTGACAATATGAAGCTTAAAACGTATCAATTTTAAGCTCTCTAAAATGAAGCAAATAAAGTCGAAGTAAAAGAGGACAAATAAAATTTACGAAAGATTTGCTTAAATTTGGTCTTTTTTTTTTAAGTCACTAAACTAAAAAAAAAAGCTTATCCAAAGGATCCAAAAATTTTGACCTTCCCTTAAGGATTGCGGCATTGATTCCGAGCCAAAGATGCAGCTTCTTTAAAATAAGGACAGATTTTAGCGACTTATCTCGGGTCAATAAAATTAAAATTAGGATACAGATCTCATTTATGGAATTTTCATTCTCTTTTCGCGGTATGTTAATAAAGCTATTCACGCAGAAATAAATGCCAATTTAAAAAATCCAAATTATAACGGATACTTCAAAGTACAAAATGTTTTCTTAATTCCAAAGAATACTTAAAACCAGAGATGCTAAATCCCCAAAGTCTTAACATATGTCTTATATGTATGAGCCTATATTTAAAGCGTTTTTATCGTAAATCTAAAGATTCAATTTAAGGACGATATCTTTAAATGAAAAATGAGTTTCGTTGCTTTAAGGAAAATTTGCCTTAGTTCAAAGACATACGGCTTTAACGGAGGCAAGCAAATTTCCAAAATTTGTGTCCTAAATTAAGAAAAACATTTTTGAAACAAAGATTGTAAACTTTATTTTAATTAAAATTCCATTATTTTAAAGAAACACACTGATAGAAAAAAGGTGGTATGTGGCCATTAACGTTTGGTATTAATAAATTGATTCACGTTACCTTTTAATTTTGGTACCACTTTGTATCAAATCATTTACATCCGGTATTATTGTGGTATGAACTATCACAACCAGGGTTGGCCTGTCACAAACTGTGACTTTTGCGACATACATTTGCGACGGTATAATACGTATGTCACAAAAGTCGTAAACCTACAGTAGAAAACCAAATTTTGAATAGAAGAAATCCTGAACATTTTTTAATTTAGTTTGACAGCATTCGCTGTGAGTTTCTGCAGAAATTTCTGAAAGTTTTCCCATGGTCAAGCCTATTTTCTTAGGTGGTATCGAAATACCCGTTGGTGAGTGTGCAAAATACCTTGGGGTTATATTGGACAGGAGACTGAACTTAAAGCTAAGAAAGGACGAGAAAATCCGCGGTTACCCTGTACTCGTGCAAAAGGCAATATGGAAAATGTGGGGACTAAAACCGAAAATTGTGAACATTCCTAAGAATTGAAACTTCTTCGCACATAACATCGTCTTGGATATCATCGAATTCGCTGCCTAGCTGACGCGACGAAAGTATTTTCAGTTTGCGACTTTTGTTACTTTTTCTACATTTACGACGCGTATGTGACGTTTACAACGTTTACAACTTTGCGACAGTCGCAAACCTAAAAAAGTTTGATACAGACCATCTCTGATCACAACGCTGTAACACATGCTATGTAGACGTTTGGTTAGGTTAGGTTAGGTGGCAGCCCGATGTATCGGGCTCACTTAGACTATTCAGTCGATTGTGATACCACATTGGTGAACTTCTCTCTTATAACTGAGTGTTGCCCGATTCCATGTTAAGCTCAATGACAAGGGACCTCCTTTTTATAGCCGAGTCCGAACGGCGTTCCACATTGCAGTGAAACCACTTAGAGAAGCTTTGAAACCCTCAGAAATGTCACCAGCATTACTGAGGTGGGATAATCCACCGCTGAAAAATTTTTGGTGTTCGGTCAAAGCAGGAATCGAACCCACGACCTTGTGTATGCAAGGCGGGCATGCTAACCATTGCACCACGGTGGCTCCCATATGTAGACGTTGCGACCAATTGTAATTTTTTCACTTGCTAAAGAAAATTTTGTAGTTTGAAGGAAAAAATTGGAGTTCAAAATTGTAAAATTGTCTTTAGTGACATACGAAGTTCATGATGAACGCATTTTTAGTAAAATTTACAAATTTAAAGAAATAATGAACTATTTTGTGAGAAATACGAATTTAGTAAATCTTTATGCTTAATTTGTGTACAATTTTTCCCGTTTTTTAGTTCATTTAACTAACGTATGCAAAAAATTATTAAGGATACTTTCTCCAAAATACTTTCTACAAAAAAAGGATACTTTCTCCAAAAATAATAATTCCATGAACTAAAAAAAAGTTATATTGGCTTTAGTGAAATACAGAGTTCACCTTTTTTTTGAGTGTAGGTTGCGAAATCTCCAATACCACGTAAATATTTTTTCAGTGTACATTGGTAACCCCATAAACTCTTGAAGCCTATAGGCCAGCTGAAGGATCTCCTAGGGAGCCACAAACCTTCAAATGAAACACATCAGATCTCACACAAAAGTCATGCTTTAGATAATACAACAAAACATTCCTTCAGTAGTGCTGTCATTATCTCTGAGTATTTAAGCCTCGGAAAAGTTTCTCTATACACTGAACAAAATATTGTCGTGAGGCCAAAGATTTCATGTCCTTAAAATACGAATACAAAATTTTATTTAGCATAGAAGACACATTTCTTTAATATAAAGTTTTTCTAAAAGTTTGACTAAAAGTCGATAAACTTTTCTATGAAGTCGTATTGCCCTAATAATTAAGTGATTTGACTTACAAATCGGTACCATAATATGAAAGAAAAAATTTTTGGGGTACGGTCATCTTGACTTTAATAATTCAGAAAAATTCTTTAAAATTAATGAAATGGTCTTTAAAATTGTTGTCTTTTTGCATCTTGACTTCAAAGCAAAAAATCGTTCAAAAATAGGACATGTTTTTCGACGCTTTTGTTTAAAGACGTTTTTTACTTGAAGCATATCATAATTTCTACTGGAAGTCGAGTCTGAATTTGGAAAATAAAGATTGTTGTTAACTCGTTTTTAAAGGACTTTGATAGCATATGAAGAAAAAAAGCTGAAAACCCAAATAATACAATTTACTTCCTAGAAGCAAGAACAGAAAACCCAAATTTAAAAGAGAATTGTGTCTTAAAAGTAGCCTTACTTCTATTCTCAGCTTTTTTTGGCTCGGAATCAATACCAAAATTGTTAAAATAAAGACAAAATCTTTGGAACCGGGCATGCTTTTTTTTCCAGTGTAAGTGGCGCCAAAGAAGTAAGAAATTGCCATCAGTCCTTGGGAAATATACATGAGTTGTACCTCCTTCTTTCAGTTAGTATCTTTCTTTTTGAGTCATACATTAAATTCAAATTAAATGACAATAGCAATTATCACTCCACGTGATATGACAACGGTATCCAGTAAAATAATTTATTTAATAGCGGCTGTGTTTACTCTCGAAGTAAAATATGAGCATATCAAATGGATTTCACCATTTGGTAAATATTTTACGCAAAGTACTGCGATATTACTTCACCTAGAGCATAAGAATGAAATCACATAACACATTAACGGCATGAAAACTAGGTGTGCCATCTGTGAATACATGAGACCATTGTAGTTTTAATATCCATTGGGGAGATGATAGAACTCACTCTTCTATTCATCCATATACCGAATCAACGAAGCCATATGATATGAATTTCAATTAAAATTTGTTATGCTAAAGCATAAACGCACGGTACCATAAAAGTTGTAAATGCCAAGAAATTATCAAGAATGCCGATACGCAAACTACGCATTTTGCTAAAACAAAAAAAAAAGAAGGAGAAGAAGAAAGGTGAAAAAGAAAAGTAAAGAAATTTAAAATAAGTCATGTTTGGAAGAGTCATCGTGAAATTCGAAAAGTGGCGTCATCCACCTACCTAAACTCAATGGCCCAACGATTCCCATTGTCAGCTAGACATTGACCATGGTTTGGCTACAGCGAAGATGTCGTTTTTAATGAAATGTGGGTAGTGGCTGATCCAACGAAACACATTTGTATTTAGACAAAAACGAAGTAAAGCCGCTTTTAGTTCTGCATATCCAATGTAAACGGTTAATGAAAGTTTCTGCTAATTTCTTCCTATGTTCATTTCTCTTCATGCTAGTTTGGTCTTCTTCTACTTGTGAGTTTTTTTTTATAACACGTTATGATTTATATAAGCGTGCAAAAACACTCCGTTTACGAAAGTAAATGGATAGAAAAATGAAAACCTAACCACTAAGATCTCGAGAAAATTTCGATGGCCGAATTAATGACTGACCACAAAACCCATATTTATGCAAGCGTTTTCCTATAAACCCACTAACATTTTTAATTACCTGAAAATGTAGAAAAAAAATAAACACAGGAAAAACATGTATGCTAATCGAGACTATTGACGATGTCGTCGATAAATCTATACATCAGCTATGGTACCCTACTCCAAGTAGTTGAAGCAGCAAATTTTTGTATATTTTAATGAACTAATGGGGGTTATTGGACCGGTGTGAAATTGTGAGGGTGGACCACTGAAATACTTTCTTCCGAAATTATAAGCTTGCAAGTAGCTAAATTCTCCAATTCCAATTCCTATAGTAAGTGCATGTCGGGAGAAAGATAGATATGGAAGCTTTATCTAAATCTGAACCGATTTCTTCCAAAAACAATAGGGTTCTATTCTGACCCGAAACACATACTTCGGGTTCTATTCTGACCCGAAACACTAAATTTGAAGTCGATTGGACTAAAACTGCGACCTAGACTTTGATTACAAAAATGTGTTCACGGACAGACAGATATGGCTATATCGACTCAGGAGCCCACCCTAAGTATTATTGCCAAAGACACCATGTGTCTATCTCGTCTCCTTCTAACTCAGTGATAAGAGAGCACTCAGTGATAAGAGAGAAGTTCACCAATGTGGTATCACAATGGACTGAATAGTCTAAGTGAGCCTGATACATCGGACTGCCACCTAACCTACGTTTACGACGGTTAATACGTATGTCGTAAAAGTCGTAAACCTAATGTAAAAAGCCTAATTTTGAATTAAAGAAATTGTGAATATTTTTTAATTTAATTTCCCCTATAAAAGGGATACAAAAAATACTTTATCCTGTATTTATACAAACTCTACTAGTTTTACATCACTCATTCGCAACTTCAAACTATTCTTGGTTTGCGTGGTCCATAATGTCCACCCAAGCCAATTTTGAAAAATTTTAATTACGTCTCTGCGCCGCCAAGTAGTTCATAGTAATTTTGGTTTGGAGCCTCCAATTGAAATAACTCTATTCCAATTTTTTTTAACGCGTTAATAACTTTATTAACATTCCTGAGAATTTAAACTTCTTCGCACATATCAACATCTTGGATATCATTCACTTCCTAGCTGAAGGGACTGAAGTATTTTGCGTTTGCGACGTTTGCTACTTTTTCTACATTTACGACGCGTATGTGACGTTTACGACGTTTACAACTTTGCCACTGTTGCAAACCTAAAAAAGCTTGATACAGACCATCTCTGTATGGCACACTTTCGTTTAATGCAAATTATGAATTAAAAGCATGTTTTTTATATTGAACTGTGAAATTCATTTCATTGAAAAACACTGAGTTATAATGACTGGGCTACTCTAGCATTAGCTTTGAAATTATTCTGAAAGTGGGGAGCCACCGTGGTGCAATGGTTAGCATGCCCGCCTTATATACACAAGGTCGTGGGTTCGATTCCTGCTTCGACCGAACACCAAAAAGTTTTTCAGCGATGGATTATCCCACCTCAGTAATGCTGGTGACATTTCTGAGGGTTTCAAAGCCTCTCTAAGTGGTTTCACTGCAATATGGAACGCCGTTCGGGCTCGGCTATAAAAAGGAGGTCCCTTGTCATTGAGCTTAACATGGAATCGGACAGCACTCAGTGATAAGAGAGAAGTTCAAAACTGCGGTATCACAATGGACTGAATAGTCTAAGTGAGCCTGATACATCGGGCTGCCACCTAAACTAACATATCCTGAAAGTGGCACAAAAAGTGTCACTCGTAATAATAGGTTGCATACTAATATTTAAAAATTGGCACACTTTGTATAAAGTAAATTTACGAATTAATTGCATCACTCCTCGTAATTGACAATTTAAGGGAGTAATCTAGAGTACTTATTTTAAGAAAAAATGTCCTCGCCATACTTTCAGGCACTACTGAATAATTTATGATATAAGGGAAGAGTGCTCGTAAATTTTGTATTTGGCTTGTAAGATCAGGCGCATTTAATAAGACAGGAACAGACTCCCTTAATGTCATGCTAAATCTATTGTCTTTAGGCATTTTGGCAAACAGTCAGCTGCAACAACGGCTGTGCGGTTGCGCGAGCTATGGCTGTGGTCGGAAAAAATTTACGGTCATAGTTCGGTCCTCAAAGTAATGCCAGATGTGCCTAACGTAGTGGATTACACCCTGGCAAAACCACTTTTCGACAAAAAGTTTGAAACTTTAATTCCCAACAGTGAGGCGTGGTGTACACAGACCCCGGGGAATAAAAGATATATAGATTTCTATACTGATGGCTCCAAATTGAATGGACAAGTGGGGTTCGGAGTATATTCTAAAGATCTGGAAATTCGAATAGCGAAAAGATTACCTAATCACTGTAGTGTTTTTCAGGCTGAAATATTGGCAATAAGAGAGGTGGTGAATTGGTTGAGAAGTAATGTTCCAACAAATATTGGCATTAATATATACTCAGACAGTCAACCTGCAATAAAATCCTTGGACTCTGTGTTCCTTAACTCGAAAACGGCCATAGCCTTCCGCAAATCTCTCAACGAGATGACTGAGCAGTACAATATTCACCTTATATGGGTGTCTGGCCATAGGAACATACCGGGGAACTGCGAAACAGGTGATCTAACAAGGCTAGGAACTACCTTACATATTCCAGGGGAACTAGAATCTGTTGGTATGC
Source organism: Haematobia irritans (assembly GCF_050003625.1). Taxonomy (NCBI): domain Eukaryota; kingdom Metazoa; phylum Arthropoda; class Insecta; order Diptera; family Muscidae; genus Haematobia; species Haematobia irritans. The sequence continues at coordinate 178,193,272 of NC_134397.1, read as the reverse complement.
CTCTGGCCACCTGCAAGCTCTTACTGCGTGAGAAGGCTGTTATGATGGCCAATATTCGATGGGAGAATTGCAAGGGTTGTAACGACACCAAGCAAATATGGCCCCATTTAAACTAAAAGCGCACTCTAGATATGCTAGTGTTCTCAAGGCGTCAGATAGCACTCCTGATATCTGCCATAACGGGTCGCTGCCTGATAGGCGAATTTGCAAAAACTATAGGTGCGAAGTATAATGACTATTGAATAAGCTGTCATGATGTGGAGGAAAAGGAATCAATTAAACACCTCTTGTGTGAGTGTCCTGCTTTTTGTGTAAGGCGTAAGCGAATTTTAGGAGCATATAGCTTTATATTATTGGCGGACCTGGAAAACGTTAACTTAAGCAGTTTGTTAATGTTTTTGGAGCAATCTGGTTGGTTCCACAAAAGTAAATAATAGAGAAGGTTCAGTGGTTAAGACTAGAAGTGCCCATATGTAATAGGTACTTTTAGTTAAATGTGGTATTACAATGGACTGAATAGTCTAAGTGAGCCTGAAATTTAATCGGGCTGCCACTTTAACCTAACCTAACCTTGTAAGATCGGAAACCAATACATCCTTAATCCTAACAGGTTTGAGACCAAAATTTGCAAAAATATAATTCAAACAAAAAAGTGGCACAAAAAGGTAAAAAGTATGGCAGTTAATGGCATAATAAAAAAGAAGTGAGTAAAGTAGAAAGTCGGGCGGGGCCGACTATATCATACCCTAAACCACCCCTACATTGGTTGATAAATAATATGAGTAAGATCGGAATAAATAAAGGTTTTATGGCCTAATTTGGCAAAATCGGGCGATGCATATATATGAGAGCTATATCTAAATCTGAACCAATTTCGATTAAATTTTGCAGACTTAAAGGGTGATGAAAAATATTACTTTGTGCCAAATTTGACGTCGATCGGTTTGTAAAAAAGTGCAACGTGACCCCTTTGGTCGAAATCGGGCGATATATATATTTATATGGGAGCTATATCTAAATTTGACCCGATTTCTTCCAAATTCAAGAGCGTTCGTCCCTGTGCCCAGTACCAAATTTTATCAAAATCGGTTAAAAATTGCGACCGGAATCATGTGAACAACAAACACATGGACAGACGGACGGACGGACACCAAGCGCTAGATCGACTCAGGAGGTGATTCTGAGTCGATCGGTATATATTTAATGGGGTCTAAAATCAATATTTCTGGTAGGCACATTTTTTTGGCAGATAAAAGTTATTATACCCTGAGCACTATGTGGTTTACGGTATAAAAAGTAGCACAAAAGTACCACATTTGGAAAAAAGTGGCACAAAAGTAACTCTGAGCTACCCTCAGTTTTTCTACTATAGAAATTTGCATTGAAATGTTTGCATTGGGGGTGAGGTAAGGGAAAATATTACAATTTAGTAGGAATTAAATAGAAAGCTGTACAAGGCGACAATAAGGAGGGGAAAATATAAAATTATTAGAATACTTGCATGAACAATATGTTAAATTTGCCACTAAAGCGGCACAACAATACACAAAAACTGTAATTTTTATTGATTTTGAAAATATAGCAAAATATGTTTTTTCTACGCTCTTGTATTGGATTAAACTCATGACCCACTTCTGGTTATTGATCCGCATAGGATCTTACATCATTGTGGCTCCCACAATACAGCTATGTCTTGAAACTGATTTATTACAACTGATCCATAGACTAAGACGCAATCTATGGACTGTAGGGTGGTATTTCCTTGCCTCAATATGCCATAGATGTTCAACTTAGGTAATCAAGCATGTACAACAACAGGTTTTTCATACGCACAATTTTCCGAAATTTATTTAGATAAGCCAACATAGGCCACCACCAATGAGTTTTTCACCAGTAGCACATGCTCATTGAATCTTACAAATGAACACAAATGAGAAAATGTCAATACTCAAGCTTGCAGACTATTTAATGGGGCATACACATCATACATGGGCTTCAGGGGAAGCCTCATGTATTATTATTATGTAATACCTGAAAATAGCAAAAAAGAAAAACATATCTCAAACACATTGGCCTCTTCAAAAATTAAATGTGCCACGTACTTGGTGGTGTCGTGCGGTGTGGTGGTAACAAGCGTCACTAGACTTATACAACAGGTGCCGAAACCAAACCTAAGCCAAAAAAAACGTAAATGGTACCTCATCATATGAATTACAGATATCATTTTTTTCTAACAGCGCGTATAAAAACAAATGAAAATATCATTTTACCAACTCCTTATTGAGACATCCAAGGTAATTTAGGTAAATTATTTGGTGTGATAGCTCACATTTTTTTTGTAACAAAAATTATCATCATCACTTGCGTGAAATGAGTGTGTTCGTAGTTCATTCATGTAATAAGTTTTTGTGGGATTTTTGATTTTTTCAAGGTAATAGTAATGCTATAACATACAATGTTTACGAAAAGAAAAATTAAAGCGCAGTATAATATATAATGTAGTACATTTTAAAGCAATGGGATGATATCAAATCAACAGGATAAGAAAATCAATGAGGGAATAAACAAAAGATGACATTTTTAGACCCAATTTCGAAAAAAATAATATTAAACTAAAATTAAATAATTTTGTTTGCAATAAAAATAATCAAAATGTAGCATCATTTTGAACAATTGACTTTTCTTTCTGTGTAGGAGAACGTTCTTTTAAAAGTTATTGTTAAAGTATCCAAGGCCGTCCGTCACAACCACTAACGAGTTCTACTAAATTATCACTGCAAACATTCTAATTGACGTTTAGTCTTGTGATCGAATTAAGTTGACAAAGAAATCATTAGCGTTTCGTATAAATCGCCATTTATTTTGGGCCATGCTTTTATTAGCGCTTACTGTTAACTTAGTTCTAAACATTGAATTGATGTATTGAGAATGGAATGCTGTCAGTAGTTTGAAAATCATGTGAACTTAAGATGATGCCTCGTTTGGTGGGAATAAAATCCATTTTAAGTTGAAATCTTGTTTAGAACACAGTGGAATAAAACCCGATTTATTTTTGGAATTAGGAAACGTTTTATTAAATAGACAGTAGGGAAAAAACATACATATGCTCAGGGAAAAACATACATATGCTCATCAAAATGTCATATGCTACAAACATTTTAGTTGAAATAGTTTCTTATACACAGGGTATAAATCAAAAGATTTAAGAAACAAACTTTTATTTTGTCATTGTAAATATGGCAAATTGTCACTGACGATAAAGGACTGGTAGCTCTACAAACAAAAAGAATTTTTTCTGATTCAATCACGAAATTAATTGATCTAATTAATTTTATAATTGAAATGTCTTCACTCACAGAAATGATAGTATCAATTAAAAAATTAATTGAAGGTCAATTGAAAAATTAATTGATATTATTAATTTTTGTTTCAATAAAAAATTTGTTGAATCAATTAAATTTTTAAATTAATATTTTTAAAGCTCAATTAAAATTTTAATTGGAAAATTTTTTTCTGTGCAGTTTATCTAAATTTTTATTTTTTTAATAAATAGAATTATCTACTGCCGAATATTTTTTTCTGGTAACGTTTCGAATGCTCGATCTTTGACTTTAGGTCTTTAATAAGACACATTTTACAGTTCAAAATTTAATATAGTACGTAGCAACCACTGCTCCACGGTGCCAAACTAAATGTTTGTTTCTGTTAACTAAACTTTGGTTATTCGGTTCGTGGGCGCCGCAAGCTATGCTATATTAATATAACTTATATGGATAATTATCTATTGATGACCATAACAGGTATATAGCTCAGTGGTTAGTGTTTTGGCTTACAAAGTGCATGGTCCGCGGTTCGACTCTCCGTCCAGGCGAAAGGTAAAAAAAATTTTAAAAATTTATAAAATCATATAATTTCTTCTACATTGTTGGTATTACAGGAAAAGGTGTTAAGAACTAAAAAACCTCGTGGATGTGAGAAAGATGTGAGGGAAAATGCAATTAGCAAGAAAACAATGTGTTTTTTTGAGTTAGTCTTTATGAAATTGTTTTTACATCCTGGAAAAGAATAAACGTTTATCACAACAAGTATATACAGCAGTAAGTTCGGCCGGGCCGAATCTTAAATACCCACCACCATGAACCAAATATTAGGGTATCCTTTGAAATTTCAGGAGGGCTTGAGGACTTGAGGACACTTCCCGAAGATAAATTTAAAGATTTCATCCATGAGGACTATATCAGATTCTGGATTTATAAGAACCATTTTTGTTTGAGTTTAAGAGGAATCATTAACATCTCTTGTAAGTGGGCAAGAAAATTATAAAATAACGTCTTGATTTGAAATCTTAAATCTGTAGAAGTAAAATCTGGAAATTTTACATTGAGTTTCAAGCAATTTTCATGATCAGTGCGCCTTCTACACCCTCAAGAAGTGAAGTCGGTCTATATGGAGGCATTACCAAAAGGACCGATAAAAACTTAATCCGATACACGTTTTTGTGAGCCTAAAATACCAGAATATTTACAATTTCCGGCAAATCAGATAAAAACTACGGTTTCTAGAAACCCAAGGAGTTAAATCGGAAGATCGTTCTTATGGGGGCTATACTAAAATATTGACCGATACTCACCGTTTTCGGCACACCTCTTTATGACCCGAAAATACCTCTAGATTTCCAATTTCAGGCAAATAGGATAAAAACTTCGGATTCTAGAAGCCCAAGAAGTAAAATCGGGAAATCGGTCTATATGGGGGCTATACCAAAATATGGACCGATCCTCACCATTTTCGGCACACTTCTTTATGGTCCTAAAATACCTCTAGATTTCCAATTTCAGACAAATTGGATAAAAAATAAGGTTTCTAGAAGCCCAAGACCCCAAATCGGGAGGTCGTTTTATATGGGGAACATACCAAAACATGGACCGATACTCACAATTTTTGGCACACGTATTTGTGGTCCTACAATACCTCTAGATTTCCAATTTCCGGTAAATTGAATAAAAACTGCGATTTCTATAAGCCAAAGAAGTAAAATCGGGAGATCGGTTTATATGGGGGCTATACCAAAATATGGACCGATACTCACAATTTTTGGCACACGTATTTGTGGTCCTACAATACCTCTAGATTTCCAATTTCAGGTAAATTGAATAAAAACTGCGGTTTCTATAAGCCCAAGAAGTAAAATCGGGAGATCGGTTTATATGGGGGCTATACCAAAATATGGACCGATACTCACAATTTTTGGCACACGTATTTGTGGTCCTACAATACCTCTAGATTTCCAATTTCAGGTAAATTGAATAAAAACTGCGGTTTCTATAAGCCCAAGAAGTAAAATCGGGAGATCGGTCTATATGGGGGCTATGCCAAAACGTGGACCGATACTCACCATTTTTGGCACACCTCTTTACGGTCACAAAATACCTCCAGATTTCAAATTTCAGGCAAATTGGATAAAAACTACGGTTTCTATAAGCCCAAGACCCCAAATCGGGAGGTCGGTTTATATGGGGACTATATCAAAACCTGGACCGATACAGCCCATCTTCGAACTTGACCTGCCTGCAGACAAAAGACGAGTTTGTGCAAAGTTTCAGCACGATTGCTTCATTATTGAAGACTGTAGCGTGATTACAACAGACAGACAGACAGACAGACAGACAGACAGACGGACAGACGGACATCGTTATATCGTCTTAGAATTTCTCCCTGATCAAGAATATATATACTTTATATAGTCGGAAATCGATATTTCGATGCGTTACAAACGGAATGACAAACTTATTATACCCCCGTCACCATTCTATGGTGGTGGGTATAAAAAGTATATACTTTTATTCCAAATACACTTCCTTACAGTGAAAAGCAAATGAGAAACGAACTTTGTTTGTCTAAAATTTCGTTTGGGAGGAAAGAATTATTTTTTTGCGTGTATGCGTTGTGTTGTTTACAGAAACTTAAAATATTCATCGCGCCCAAAAATGGAATCAAACTGTAAAGATTTTCTTGCGATTTTTTACAACTTTCGACATTAACTCAATATGAATTTTTGGCGATACTACCGAGTTCGTAATTCACTCCAAGACGAATTCCGTGATGGTCGTCCTCAATCAACCTTGATAAATACAAGGAACTCCGAACTCCCATTTTCATAACTCCAGCATTTGGAAGATGATCACCAAAATTTTCAAAAATGTATTGGGGATTTTTGTGAGGATTTTCCATTTTATGTGGGGATTTTTGGGGACGAAAACATCATAATTTGGGGACAAGAGCTAGAAAAATACTGGCAACACTGCCCTAGGCATATACTGTGAATGAATAAAGAAATAAGATTTTGATAAAATTTTATATATAGAAATAAAATTTTGACAAAATTTCCTATATAAAAAAAATTAAGAAAGTTTTCTATATAGAAAATAAATTTGTGACAAAATGGTCTATATGGAAATACAATTATGACAAAATTGTCTATATAGAAATAAAATTTTGACAAAATTGTCTATATAGAAATAAAACTTTGACAACATTTTCTATATAGAAGTAAAACTTTGACAAAATTGTCTATAGAAATAAATTGTTGACAAAATTTTCTATTGGAAAAAATGGAATGAAATTGTGACAACATTTTCTATAGATATAAAATTGTTATAAAATTTTGACAAAATTTTCTATCGCAATAAAATTTTGACAAAATCTTCTATAGAAGACAAAATTTTCTATAGAAATAAAATGTTGACAAATCTTTCTATAGAAATAAAATTTTGACAAATCTTTCTATAGAAATAAAATTTTGACAAAATTGTCTATAGAAATAAAATTTTGACAACATTTTCTGTAGGAATAAAATTTTGACAAAATTTTCTATAGTAATAAAATTGTGACAAAATTTTCTATAGAAATAAAATTTAAAAAAAATCTATAGGAATAAAATTTTGACAAAATTATACATAGAAAAAAAATAAAATTTTGACAAAATTTTTTATAGGAATAAAATTGTGATAAAATTTTCTATAGAAATAAATTGTTGACAAAATCTTCTATAGAAATAAAATTTTGACAAAATTTTCGATAGAAATAAAATTTTGACAAAACCTTCTATAGAAATAAAATTTTGACAAAACTTTCTATAAATAAAATTTTGGCAAAATTGTCTATAGAAATAGAATTTTTGCAAAACTTTCTATAGAAATAACATTTTGACAAAATTGTCTATAGAAATAAAATTGTGACAAAATTTTCTATAGAAATAAAATTTTGACAAAATTTTCTATAGAAATAAAATTGTGACAAAATTTACTATGGAAATAAAATTTTGACAAAATCTTCTATAGAAATAAAATTTTGACAAAATTTTCTATAGGAATAAAATTTTGACTAAATCTCCTATAGAATTAAAATGTTGACAAAATTTTCTATAGAAATAAAATTTTGACAAAACTTTCTATAAATAAAATTTAAAATAAAATAAAATAAAAATTGTCTATAGAAATATAATTTTGGCAAAATTTCCTTTAGAGATAAATTTTTCTTAAAAAAGATTAAACCGATTTCTCGAAAAAAAAATCCCACAAAAAACCCTATATTTGTGGAATTTCCCTACTAAATCCCGAAGTCCCCTACTTAAAAATTTCGTCCCCATTCACGAAAAAATATCCCCAATTTGGGAGAAAATCGGCAATACTGGCAACAGTATATTTGAACAATATAAACAATATTTTGTTTGGACCAATCCTGAAAATATATATGCTTGAAGCAAAAAAATGTTTGGGGTATATGTTACAGAAGTGATTTTTTTGAGGGTGTAAACACAAATTTTTTTTTCTGATTGAGTCACGAAATTAATTGATCAAATTAATTTTTTAATTGAAATGTCTTCAATCACAGAAATGATAGTATCAATTAAAATTGATAATTGAAAGTCAATTAACAATTTAATCCATCCACGTTAATAGGGAATATTTTGAAAAATAATAAAGCGATTTTCGATAATTAATATTTGTTTTGGTTTTCTAATCCCGAAATAGAAATGGCAAACCTCATTTCAGGACACTTTGAAATGCTGGCTGGGACTCATTATGTCATAAAGTATTAATTTACCACTTCTATGGTAAAACCATGTTAAAGTGATCTGTTACTTGCATACGTTTAAACAAGAATGGGACTAATAAATAATAATTTTCATGAACTAAAATGAAGTTAAATTGACTTAGTGTCCCGTTTTTTTTGAGTGTAGACAACGTCTCACTTTCGTTTTGAATAAACTCAGTGGTACGTGGTAAATCAAGTCAAAAAATATATGTTCTAGTTTGTGATTTTCTTTTTTGGTCTATATCCTGTATTTAAAATCAAAAGACTTAAGAAACAAACTTTCCTTTAATAATGTAAAACAACCTACAACAACAATTTTTAATGATTATAAATAAAATCAGGCATTTGAACGTAAATCGCTTATTTTGAGATTAGCATGAAGAGTAACAACACTGCCATCGTACAGAGACTCTCAACATCAAAGTGAAATTATTTTCATTAGACTTAATATCACCACTCTTACAAAACAATCAGTTCAAGCCCATTACATTTACAATTTTATGTATCTATCGGAAAGGTCTTAAATTTTAACGTAAGTTTCCTCTTACCAAGATCAATTGAAATCTTCATTTCGAACCTTTATTGGTTTAAAGTTGCCATAACTTTGGGTTTTATTACACAATAATGATCATGTGGTCTACTAAATGTGGAGATAATAACAAGTACGACAAACCATAGGAGGTATTCTATATAACTATTCTTTTGTGGTCGCTAGTGGCTTTAAATTAATGTCTTTTTTGCTTTGTTCCAAAATCTGTTTTTATTTTTGTTTCAAACAAAAGTTGGCCAAATCGCAAAAAACAGAACAAAGTTATTATTAAAAGGCTATTCTTTATGGCCACGCTAATTAGTAAAAAACCAAGTAGTAACAAACGTCTTGTATGTCTGCCACCCTGTGTGCTAATTTAATAAACCCACTAAAAACTCCAATGTGTTACAAGTTAATTGCAAGCAAAAGTGGATAGAATAGAGTTGATGAAGTTGTTTTCTTGTGTCCATCATTTACTCTTTTCGTTAGCTGCTATTGGACTCTTTGGACTAAGGTAATCCATAATGTGCAGCTGAGCAGACAATGAGTTTTGTTTCTACTTGAAATTAATGTGATTATTATTGTTCTTACAGACACTGGATTTGGTTGAATGAACTTTTGGAGAAGAAGAAAAAAAAAAAACAAAGCTAATGTGTAGAGAAATCATAGTATTCATGTTCAATTCCTCTCAATGGAGTAGAGCATATGAAATGGAAAAAATATAAAATGGCTAATATGAGCATAGTAAAAAGATTATTGGTGTATAAAACTCGAATCGCATTTGCATTTGTATTTGTGGTTAGCGATATAGTATGTTAATTACATCAATTTATATTGACATACTTCCATATGGTTTGTACATTGAACATATTATACATAATCATTATTTTTTTATTGCATTAAAAAATACTAATTACATATATTTGGAAATACTTGAATTAAGAAAAAAAAAAAAACATTACCAACCAGTCTAATCAGTTTCAGTTTCAATCAATAAACACATTCCGATCCATAAACCACTAAATGATAAATTTGCTTTAATATGTTTTCATATATTGGCAGAATTGCTGTATCGAAAGGAAGAAAATATTTTTATTTTTTTTAAACTCAAAAAAAAAAAAAAAAAAATGGATCCAAAGATTTTGAGCTAAGGACTTTGGTTTTGATTACGAGCCAAAGATGCGACTTCTTAAAAATAACGAAATTTGTTTGCGACATATATGGTTTAAATCTTGTACCAATAAAATAAAATTGGGATACAGAACTCATTTATTGAGTTTTCATTATATTTTCGCTATATATTACTTTGCTATATATTACTAAAGCAATTCACGGACAAGCACGTGCCATTTTATCCAAAGTAAAAAGTATTTTCTCAATTCCTTTCGTTTTGTTTGTTATAGTCGGTTTCTTCCTCAATCATTATTGGTGTTTTTAATCTCAGCTTAAAACCATGCATTGACTAAATTAAACTTAATTCCAAAAAAAAAACTTTAAACCAAAGATCCAAAATTCTTACTGCTTCTAACAAAATTCGGGTTTATTTACTCTTAAAAAAAGCGGAATTTCGTTTGACTAACATTTCGTTCCAAAGGAAAATGTTTTTTTTTTTTGTGTTTTGGCGAAAGAGGCGAAAGAAAGGTCCAAATTTGGTCAATATAAACTTGACGTATTTCTTTAAATTTTGCATTTAAAAAACCTGAACACCCCTCATTTTGAAGGTGTGTGTGTGTGTAGAATGTTGCTCCTATTTTGATTTTGGAATTCACTCTTCAGTTGTCAAAATGCCGTCCAAGCAAGAAGAGCAGCGTATAAAAATTTTGCTCGCGCATCGCGAAAATCCGAGCTACTCGCACGCAAAGCTGGCAAAATCGCTAAAAGTTGCCAAATCAACCATTACAAATGTAATTAAAGTGTTTGGGGAACGTTTGTCGATAGCCAGGAAGTCTGGATCGGGGGGAAATCGAAAACCGGAAGCCACTGAGACGACAAAGAGAGTTGCCGGTAGTTTCAAGCGAAACCCTAACCTCTCTCTCCGAGATGCCGCAAATAAGCTGGGTGTATCGTTTACAACCGTGCATCAAGCCAAAAAACGAGCCGGACTATCGACTTACAAGAAGGTAGTGACTCCAAACCGCGATGATAAACAAAATACGACGGCCAAAGCGCGATCCCGGAGGCTGTACACGACGATGCTGACGAAGTTTGACTGCGTGCTAATGGACGACGAAGCCTACGTCAAAGCCGACTACAAGCAGCTTCCGGGACAGGAGTTTTATACGGCAAAAGGAAGGGGAAACGTAGCAGATATTTTCAAGCACATAAAACTGTCAAAGTTCGCAAAGAAATATCTGGTTTGGCAAGCCATCAGAACCTGTGGCTTGAAAAGCAGCATTTTCATAGCTTTCGGGACTGTCAACCAAGAAATTTACGTGAAAGAGTGTTTGAATAAACGTCTGCTGCCTTTCCGGCCAAAACAGTACGGTTGTTCCGTATTGTTTTGGCCGGATTTGGCATCTTGCCATTACGGTAAAAAGGCCATGGAGTGGTACGCCGCCAACAACGTGCAGGTGGTTCCCAAGGACAAGAACCCTCCCAACACGCCAGAGCTCCGCCCAATTGAGAAATGCTGAGCTATTGTAAAGCGGAACCTAAAGAAGACCAAAAAACTGCTAAGGACGAGCAGCAGTTCAAGGCAAACTGGCTTTCTGCGGCGAAGAAGGTGGACAAGGTGGCTGTACAAAATCTGATGGCAGGTGTCAAGCGTGAGGCCCGGCAATTCGGATTTGGAAAAGCGAAAGCCTAACTGAATATTTTTCCTGAATTTTATACTAATTGAACTTGAAAAATAAATTTAATTTGATTTCACCGATTTACACGCGTTTTCCCTTGACCAAATTTTGACCGTATCACCCTTTATTTTAATATGATTATTTTGTGGTAAAAGTGTTGTAAGTAGTCTGTATCTCTCTAAAAAAAGTTGGAGTTCGGAAAAAAAACACATGAAAAATATATTGAAATTCCATTGAAATACAGAAAACCGGTTAACCAATGGTCAAAATCCGGGTTTCGAGGTTAACCGAAATTGCCAATTTATTTATTATCCGGTTTCGGTAGTTGAATCCGGTTAACCGGAGTCGGTTTTGGACACCCTAGCACGGACATAACATATACAGAAAAAAAAAATTTCACAAAAAATTTTCCCATTAAAGTCTTAATTGAGTTTAAAAAACAAAAATTAATTAAACATTTCATTGATTCAACAAAATTTTTAAATTGAAATAAAAATTAATTGTATCTATTAATTTTTAATTGTATCAATTAATTTTTTTATTGGACCAATTAATTTTTTAATTGATACTATCATTTCTGCGATTGAAGACATTTCAATTAAAGAATTAATTGGATCAATTAATTTCGTAATTGAATCAGATATTTTTTTTTGTGTAGTGTGATCTCAAAAAAGAAATCCTAGTTCATTGAATTAATTTTGGTGAAATCTCGTTTTGGCAGGTAATTGAAATACTTATTTCAAGTCGTGAATACTTGTTCCATTGCTAATAAATAATACCACACACATTATCTAAGAAATTATTTATAAGAGATATAAAATCACAGCAGAGACTATATCCAACAGGGTTGTTATTTTGGTCCGATCGGACCAAAATTATTAATTTTTAAATTTGGTCCGATGGTCGAACCAAATAGAATTTGGTTAATTTGGGTCCATTTACTTCACATCGGTATTTTTTTTTAATTTTCTATAGAAAAAAAAATTCGACAAAAATTTATATAGAAAACAAATTTTAACAAAATTTTCAATAGAGATAAAATTTTGTCCAAATTTTCTTTAGAAATAAACTTTAGCAAAATAATGCAAAGATATTGTATAGGAAATAAAATTTTGTTAAAATTTTAGAAATACAATTTTGTTAAAATTTTCTATCAAAATAAAAATTTTTCAAAATTTTCTATAGAAATAAATTTTTTTCAAAATGTCAAAATTTTCCATAGAAATAAAATGTTGTCAAAATTTTCTATAGAAATAAAATGTTCACATCGGTATTTTTTTTTAATTTTCTGTAGAAAAAAAAATTCGACAAAAATTTATATAGAAAAAAAATTTAACAAAATTTTCAATAGAATTAAAGTTTTGTCCAAATTTTCTTTAGAAATAAACTTTAAGAAAATAATGCAAAGATATTGTATAGGAATAACATTTTGGCAAAATTTTTTATAGAAGTAAAATTTTTACATTTTCTATTGAAGTAAAGTTATGACAAATTTTGTTAAAATTTTCTATAGAAATAAAATTTTTTCAAAAATTTCTATAGAAATAAATTTTTTTTCAAAATTTTCTATAGAAATAAAATTTTTTCAAAATGTTGTCAAAATTTTCTACAGAAATAAAATGTTGTCAAAATTTTCTATAGAAATAAAATGTTCACATCGGTAGTTTTGTTTTAATTTTCTGTAGAAAAAATTCGACAAAAATTTATATAGAAAAAAAAAAATTTAACAAAATTTTCAATAGAAATAAAATAACGAAATAATGCAAAGATATTGTATAGGAATACAATTTTGGCAACATTTTTTATAGAAGTAAAATTTGTACGACATTTTCTATTGAAGTAAAGTTATGACAAAATTTCCCATAGAAATAAAATTTTGTTAAAATTTTCTATAGAAATAATTTTTTTTCAAAATTTTCTATAGAAATAATTTTTTTTTTCAAAATTTTCTATAGAAATACATTTTTTTCAAAATGTCAAAATTTTCTATAGAAATAAAATGTTCACATTGGTATTTTTTTTTTAATTTTCTGTAGAAAAAAAATTTCGACAAAAATTTATATAGAAAACAAATTTTAACAAAATTTTCAATAAAAATAAAGTTTTGTCAAAATTTTCTTTAGAAATAAACTTTAACAAGATAATGCAAAGATATTGTATAGGAATAAAATTTTGGCAAAATTTTTTATAGAAGTAAAATTTCTACGACATTTTCTATTGAAGTAAAGTTATGACAAATTTTGTTAAAATTTTCTATAGTAATAAAATTTTTTCAAAATTTTCTATAGAAATAAATTTTTTTTCAAAATTTTCTATAGAAATAAAATTTTTTCAAAATGTTGTCAAAATTTTCTATAGAAATAAAATGTTGTCAAAATTTTCTAAAGAAATAAATTTTTTTTATAGAGGTAGCATTTTAACAACATTTTCTATAGAAATAGAATTTTGACAAAATTTTTTATAGAAATAAAATTTTCACAAAATTTTCTATAGAAATACATTTTTTACTAAATTTTCTATAGAAATAAAATTTTAACAAGATTTTCTATAGAAGTAAAATTTTAACAACATTTTTAAACATGCTCAGATATGATACATAATTTTATTTTGTAATACTTATGACAGAATTCTTAATAAAAACTCCAAATGAATAAATGTAATTATCAAAAACGACTTCAAATGAATTTAATCACGTAACTAAATATAATTTTCAGAAAAAAATTTTAGAAAATGTGTATCAATGTACAAAGATCACTAGTACATATATATATAGTATATGTATTTATTTAATATAGAGAGACATGCTTATAAATTACTCTACATATATAGCGCCCCAGTACATATTACGATATAACCGCCACAACAAATATCCGTTTCGTTTTAATTTCGCCTTTTTTCTGCCAAGGTTTTATTTCATTTTATTGTAAAAACCTAAGATTACTTTATTCGCTCGAAGCGTTTGTCTGTCTGTCTGTGTGTTTTTTTTTTCTATAGTTAGTTAAGTTTAGTCAATTCAAATCGACCGACCAGATTAACCGCCAACCACAGCAATTGCAATAGATTTTTAGTTTTTTTTCGCAATGTTTTCATTTTTTTTAAATTTATTTTAGGTTTTTGTTTTATTTTATTGTGGTAATTGGTATAATGAAACTGGTTCATAGACACGAGACTAAGTAGAGTAGTACGATTACTATGTATTGGCTTTAAGCTTACTTGTATTATACATATGTTCAAAATAATTCGAATAGATTGTCTACTATGTGTAATAGGGAGGGTAACATTAAAAGGGAGTTAAGAGCGGAGAATTGAAGTAAGGGCAAATTTAAGACACAATTCTCTGAGTTTTGCTTACTTGATTCTAAGAAACAAATTTTAATTTATTTGTTTTTTCAGGTTTTTTCTTCATGGGCGTTTAAAGTTCTTTAAAATCGAGTTAAGGACAATTTAAATGACCAACTTCAAACTCGACTTCAAGTAGAAATTATTGTATGTTTTAAGTAAAAAATATCTTTGAAATAAAGAGTTAAAAAACATCTCCTATTTTTTGAACGTTTTTTTGCTTTGCAATCAAGATACAAAAAGTCAACAAATTTAATTAATTTAATATTTTCATTAATTATGAACACTTGTTTTCAGAATTATTAAAGCCACATTGACCTTTGTCAAACAAATCTTCTTTCATGTGAAGATATCTAGTTTTAAGTTGAATCACTTAACTATAAAGACAAAACGACTTCATTGAAAAGTTTATCGACTTATTCACAAAGAAAACAAAAAAACTTTTCATCAATGAAATATTTCAAACGCCGATGTGGCAAAAATAAGTAAATACCCAGCAAAATAAGCCTCGACAAAAAAGTAGGGAAAATGTTATTTGTGGATCCGGAAGTGGTGCAAAATTGGCCCAGAAGCGATGAACTTAGCATGGGCTTGTCATAGCATGGATGTCCACCATTTTAACAGCCGTTGCACTGAATTTGCATCACTTCTTAAGGTGTCATGCGAATTCAGTGTTTTGAGTGTGAATTAAGAAATTTTGTGATATTTTGACAAATAAATAATTTTAAAATTTTTTTATGAGTTTTAATGCATTCTTACGCTTGTGTGGAACGTTTGACCAATATTTTCAAAAATTTGCAATTTTTCTAGAATGGGTTTAGCATTTTTTTCCGGCAAAATTTAAATAATTGTTACCATTTTATTAATTCTTAATCTATTTTTAACCTATTTGAAACATAAAATTTAAAATGTTCCATTAAAAAAATTATAAAAAATTGACTTAAATGAACTTCCTGTGCAGCTAAAATAAAGAACTTCTTTGGGAGGACTTTTTTGGAAGTGTTTTTAAAGTTGTGCCTTTAGAAGCACTTCCAAATTTTTTTGCTGGGTATTTCTCAACAAAATCAAGTTTTCCTTCTATTGGACTGAATTAATTTGTGTCACTAGCATAAGCAAATTTCGTATTTTTAAGGAAAAACTTTGATTTAGAAAATGCAAATATGTGTTTAGCGCCATACGAAATTCGAGGTAAAATTAAAAACAGTTTGGGAAATTCTTAACTATTTTGTCGGAAATCCGAATTTTGTAAAATTGTATGCTTCATTTTTTCACAAAAATTTGCTAACATGAAGGAAACTCGCTCATAGTAGAGGAACTCTTAACTAAAACATAATTGAGAGGATGAACTACTACACCATGACCAGTGCTGCCGCTAGTGAAAAATTGAGTGAAGTAGATTTTGGAAAAAAGTGGAGTAGATTGAATAAAATTGAAGTAGCATACATTTTTGAAAACAAAACAATAGAATTCATTTTATTATATCCTCCACCGTAGGATGGGGGTATATTAACTTTGTCATTCCGTTTGTAACACATCGAAATATTGCTCTAAGACCCCATAAAGTATATATATTCTGGGTCGTGGTGAAATTCAGAGTCGGTCTGAGCATGTCCGTCCGTCCGTGCGTCTGTTGAAATCACGCTAACTTCCGAACGAAAGAAGCTATCGACTTGAAACTTGACACAAGTAGTTGTTATTGATGTAGGTCGGATGGTATTGCAAATGGGTCATATCGGTCCACTTTTACGTATAGCCCCCATATGAACTGACCCCCAAATTTGGCTTGCGGGGACTCTAAGAGAAGCAAATTTCATCCGATCCAGCTGAAATTTGGTACATGGTGTAAGTATATGGTCTCTAACACCTATGCAAAAATTGGTCCACATCGGTTAATAATTCAATGATTAAAACCGCTATGTTCATCGTAATTAAAGGAATAGGAAAAACAATTAGGTAATATGGGGAAAAATTTAAAAATTTGAAGCAGAACAAAAAGTGAAGCAGATTTTTGGAAGAAGGAGTGACGAAGTAAATTTTGTGAAAATGAAGCAAAATACTTCGATTGAAGTAGTAGCGGCAGCACTGACGATGACAAACTTTTTGTCTGTTCGTTTGAAATTTGGACTGAACTCATCACCAATTTATGCCAGGTGGGCGGTAAACATTGCACCACGGTTAGGGATACAAAAGTCGAAAGTCGACTTTTAGACTAATCGACTATTTGCCAAACGTCGAAATGTCAATAATGACATCTTGTTATGTTCAAAATCGACTAATCGATTTTTTTTAAATTAGTTCACTTTTCACAGTGGCCAAAATCGACCAATAGAAATTTAGGGAAAAAGTCGAATTTAAATGGGTGTGTGATTTAGATGTTTTTATGTCGAAAATTTATGAAAAAGTCGAAAGTCAAATTCGTAAAGTCGACCTTATTAAATTAAAAAAAAAAATCGAA
Organism: Haematobia irritans; assembly: GCF_050003625.1. Classification (NCBI taxonomy): domain Eukaryota; kingdom Metazoa; phylum Arthropoda; class Insecta; order Diptera; family Muscidae; genus Haematobia; species Haematobia irritans. Next base: position 178,176,060 of record NC_134397.1, on the reverse strand, counting down.
AAGTTGTCATGTTAAATTTTGTGGGAAAGTAAACTTGATCTTGATTCTCTTTACAATTTCTAAATAAGGTGGCTCTCACTTTGCCTTACTTCCACTTTAACGGAAGAACACAAATTTCGCAAACGACATGAATGAGGTCTGATATGTATGCACTTAGCCACACTGCCTGCTGCAAGACTATCACAAGAACAATTTACTGTGGCATAGTACATTCCCTTAAATAAATTTGGATAGAAAATAAGGTTTCTAGAAGCCCAAGACCCCAAATTGGGGGATCGGTTTATATGGGGGCTATACCAAAACATTGGACCGATACACCTCATTTTCGACACACATATTTTTGGTCCTAAAATATCTATAGGTTTCCAATTTCAGGAAAATCGGATTAAAAATACGGTTTCTAGAAGCTCAAGAAGTAAAATTGGGATATCGGTCTATATAGGGGTTATACCAAAACATGGACCGATAGAAACCATTTTCGGTACACTTATTTATGGTCCTAAAATACCTCTAGATTTCGAATTTCAGGCAAATCGGATAGAAAATACGGTTTCTAGAAGTCCAAGACCCCAAATAGGGGGGGTCGGTTTATATGAGGGCTATACCAAAGCATGGACCGCTATAGCCCATTTTCGAGACAAAAAAAGAGTGTGCAAAAATTTAGCAAGATAGATATTGAAGGCTGTAGCGTGATTACAACAGACAGACGGACATCTTTATATCGTCTTAGAATTTCTCCCTGATCAAGAATATATACTTTATGTAGTCGGAAATCGATGTTTCAACAAACGGAATGTCAAAGTTATTATACCCCCCATCACCATTCTATGGTGGTGGGTATAAAAATAGATTTGCGCGTCGAGTAAAAAGTAAAGTCTTTGTTGTAAAGTAAATCTTCACCTTGCCGAAATATTCATTCCTTTTTCAGTTACCGAACGACTTGGCAGTTAGTCTGGTAATCTGCGCATCTAGTGCTCGCAGTTTTTTGTCCAATTTCCCTAAATTATATCGGTCAATTATCAATATAGCATCTCATTTATCAAATTTTTATTCTATATATAAATAAAATAATAAAGCTATTCAAGTACTGTTTGTACTTGATGCCAGCTTAAAAATCAAAATTATAACGGATACTGCAATGTAAAAAATGCTTTCCTTATTTCAAAACAACTTTTAACCAAAGACGCTAAATCCTCAAAATAAGTATTAGCTTATATTTGAAACGTTTTTATCTTAAATCTAAAGTTTCAATATTTCAGTTAATTTAAGGACTATTTCTTTAAAATAATAAATGTGTTTCTTTAAGGAAAATTTGTCTTAGTTCAAAGACATGCGATTTTAATGGAGGGACGCAAATTTACAAAATGTGTGTCCTAAATTTGATGAAAATAATTTTGAAAGGAAAGATTGTAATCTTTATTTCAATTAAAATTTCATTATTTCAAAGATATTTGTCCTTAATATTTTGTAAATTGCTCATCCTAAAATATAGGTTGCGTAATCTTTAATATCATGTAAATATCTTTTTCAGTGGAGATAGGTAAACTGTCATGTCTAAGTTTAAAAACTTAGTTGGTAAATTTTTTATGGCAAATGATTTTCTAACAGTGGAGCCTATTCATTCGAAATTATAACGAAGGGTATATGAATTTCTACACTGAAAAAAATATTGACCTAATATGGAAGATTATGCAACTTAAATTTTAGGAATCGAAATTTACCCAAAATTAAGGACAAAATTCTTTAAAATAATGACATTTTAATTAAATGAAAGTTTATAATCCTTGCTTTAATTTTTTTCCCCGGTCTAACAAAGAAAAACACATTTTTTTGTAAAAATTCGTTTTTATTATTCAACATAGTTCCCTTCAAGAGTGATACAACGATTATAACGACCTTTCATATTTTTGATACCATTTTGGTAGTACTCCTTCCGTTTTGCCTCAAAATAGGCCTCAGTTTCGGCGATCACCTCTTCATTGCTGCCAAATTTTTTCCCTGCGAGCATCCTTTTGAGGTCTGAGAACAAGAAAAAGTCGCTGGGCCAGATCTGGAGAATACTGTGGGTGGGAAAGCAATTCGAAGCCCAATTCATGAATTTTTGCAATCGTTCTCAACACCACTTTTTTCTTCTTGATATGCGGCCGTTTTGCCGCGATTTCGACCTTCAAACGCTCCAATAACGCCATATAATAGTCACTGTTGATGGTTTTTTCCTTCTCAAGATAATCGATAAAAATTATTCCATTCGCATCCCAAAAAACAGAGGCCATTACTTTGCCAGCGGACTTTTGAGTCTTTCCACGCTTCGGAGATGGTTCACTGGTCGCTGTCCACTCTGCAGACTGTCGATTGGACTCAGGAGTGTAGTGATGGAGCCATGTTTCATCCATTGTCATATATCGACGGAAAAACTCGGGTGTATTACGAGTTAACAGCTGCAAACACCGCTCAGAATCATCAACACGTTGTTGTTTTTGGTCAAATGTGAGCTCGCGCGGCACCCATTTTGCACAGAGTTTCCGCATATCCAAATATTGATGAATGATATGACCAACACGTTCCTTTGATATCTCTAAGGCCTCTGCTATCTCGATCAACTTCATTTTACGGTCATTCAAAATAATTTTGTTGATTTTTTTTGATGTTTTCGTCGGTAACCACCTCTTTCGGGCGTCCACTGCTTTCACCGTCCTCCGTGCTCATAACATACCAATCAATTATTGTTGATTTCCCTGGGACAGAGTCCGGAAACTCATTATCAAGTCAAGTTTTTGCTTCCACCGTATTTTCCTCCTTCAGAAAACAGTATTTTATCAAAACACAAAATTCCTGTTTTTTTTCATGTTTTCACAATAACAAACGTTGCTTCACAAAAGACGCTCTATCTCACAAATTAATTGACTTACAGACGTTAAATTTTGACACGAATCATTTGAAGGTTGGTACTATATAAAAATAATATGCATTTAATACTAGCGACGCCATCTATGTGTCAGACCGGGGACTTATCAGCCAACCTGTTACATACCTTTATTAATATATCGCAAAAAGAGGATACAAATTCGATGAATGAGATCTGTATCTAATTTTAATTTTATTTATCCTAGATTTAAAGCCAGGGAGGTCCGTCAAAGATGTCTTTATTTTAAAGAAGCCGGATCTTTGGCTCGGAATCAATACCAAAATCCTTAAGGGAAGGTCAAAATCTTTGGATCCAAGTAACCTTTTTTTTGAGTGTACGCAGACAAAGGCAGTTTTAATTTGAAATTTTTTTTTATATGAAAACAAAGTCGGATTTAACAAACTCGGCATTAACATTAGGGAAGAGTGCTAAGCCAGTTTCAGTTTTTTGCAAAAAATTTTGCCCTTTGATCGAAGTTTTATTATACATATCCTCAATTTACCCTAACAAACATGAAACCAAATATTTACAACTACAGCGAAAAGTAATTGCTTCAATTACGAAAGAATTTAAATTCAGTCTTGGCCACAAGAATATTTAGTTTCTATGAGTAAGAATGAGTGAGTGATAAATTGACAAGCTAACATAGTCTCCACACTTATAGACTATGAATAATGGCTATAATTGTCTTTGTAAATCGCGAATGGTATGGTATTTATATTTTATTTAACAATCACTGTTATCATCATTGTTGTTAGGGTTATACAATGCTGTTTTTTGTAAAAGTAAATGTTATGTTGTATAACTTATATCGACAAAAATGCAGAATATTTTTAAACCTGATTTATAAGTGGTTAATAAAAAAACATACTGTCATGGTCCACAGAATAAGCATCTAACAAAAAGAAAACGTTAAGTTATATAAATTGTTGTAGTTCAACTCCTTGCCCAGCGATGTTTAACCTACTGAAAGTCACGGATAAGATAAACATACGTCTGTGGAACGTATCATAGTTTTTCATTATGTGGACAAAATTTGTGGATTTTTGTTTTAAATTTTTGTATTTATACCAGTTCCTTATACAAATTCTTATCATTTAAACACGTTTTTGGCTAAACTTTTATTTATTGTGTAACAAAAAAAATCACATTTTCGGAACTCATTTTCATGACGGAGAGCGAAAAACTAAAAAAACGCATACGTTTCTTAGACGTAGATAAGTTGTCTAGGTTTCAGATCTAAAGATTTTGACACCTTAAAAATTTTTGTATTGATTCAGAGCCATAGATACGGCTTTTTATACCCTGCGCCACACTGTGGATATTATAAGTTAGTGCATATGTTTGCAACACCCAGAAGGAGACGAGATAGACACATGGTGTCTTTGGCAAAAATGCTCAGGGTGGGCTCCTGAGTCAATATAGCCATGTCCGTCTGTCCGTGAACACATTTTTGTAATCAAAGTCTAGGTCGCAGTTTTAGTCCAATCGACTTCAAATTTGGCAGAAGTATGTGTTTTGGCTCAGAATAGAACCCTATTGATTTTGGAAGAAATCGGTTCAGATTTAGATATAGCTCCCATATATATATTTCGCCCGATATGCACTTATATGGCCCCAGAAGCCAGAGTTTTATACTAATTTGCTCAAAATTTTGCACAAGAGAAACAATTAGTACTATAGTAAAGTGTGCCAAATTTGGTTGAAATCGGTTCAGATTTAGGTATAGCTCCCATATATAGCTTTCGCCCGATTTATACTCATATGACCACAGAGGCCAATCTTTTACTCCGATTTAATTGAAATTTTGCACATGGAGTAGAAATAGCATTGTAGCTATGCGTGCCAAATTTGGTTGAAATCGGTTCAGATTTAGATATAGCTCCCATATATATTGTTTTTCTGATTTCGACAAAAATGGTCAAAATACCAACATTTTCCTTGTAAAATCGTCACTGCTTAGTCGAAAAGTTTAAAAATGACTCTAATTTTCCTAAACTTCTAATACATATATATCGAGCGATAAATCATAAATAAACTTTTGCGAAGTTTCCTTAAAAATGCTTCAGATTTAAATGTTTCCCATATTTTTTTACAAACATTGTGTTCCACCCTACACTCAAAAAAAAGTGAACTCTCTATTTCACTAAAGCCAATTTAACTTTATTTTAGTTCATAGAATTATTATGTTTGGAGAAAGTTTTCTTTCCTCTAATAATTTTTTGTGTACGTGAGTTAAATTAACTAAACCCGAGGAAAAAATATACTCAAATGAAGTATAAAGATTAACTAAATTCGTGTCTTCCACAAAATAGTTCAGAATTTCTTTAAATTTGTAAATTTTACCAAAAATTCATCCATCATGAACTTCGTATGTCACTAAAGACATTCTTGCAATTTTGAACTATAAGTTTTTCTTTCAAACTACAAAATTTTCTTTAACAAGTGAAAAAACTTAATTATGTCTAATAAATTTTCTTCAATTTGTCGAAAAATATTTACTTATTTTTATGACATCGGCGTGATGCCTACGTTTGTAATACTGTTTAGCTAAAATTTTCTACAAATATTCAAAAATTTCTAAAATTAACCGAAAATTTTCTTCCTGGCGGGTTCACTGTTTTTTTCAGTGTAGTGCATTAGCCGACTTAAATTTTGAGTCTATAGATTTTGTGGAAGTCAACAAATTCTGTCCAGATCGAGTGATATTTAAATGTATGTATTTGGGACAAACCTTTATATATAGCACCCAACACATTTGACGGATGTGATATGGTATCGAAAATTTAGATCTACAAAGTGGTGCAGGGTATAATATAGTCAGCCCCGCCGACTTTAGAATTTCCGTACTTGTTAAAAAAAAAAAAAAAAAAAAAAAAAACTTTAAACCAATAATACAAAATCCTAAAAATAAATCTTACCCTATATTTGAAGATTGTTATCTTTAATACAAAGATTCAATATCTTAATTACTTTAAAGATTATCTCTTCAAATTAAAAATGGGTTTCTTTACTTTAAACAAAATTGCTCTTACTTTAAGGACTAATTATAGATGAATGCACACAAAATAGGGTATAGATTCTAGCATAATTAACGATAATCTGTTTAATTACTATTCCTATTCTGTCACATGAAACCATTTAAACCATTATTGGCAATTAGAAAGTAATTGGTTTTATTTTTATTAACTGAAACTTGATATTGAACAAGTATATTATTAACTTTGTTTACCATTAATGATGCCTATTTACATATTTCTCCCATCACTTTCCAATTGACACTTGTTATAAATTTTATGAAATACCAAATCACATAAAGTTGTAGCTGTTTCTAAAATAATATGGTGAATAGAATGTGAAGAACACGATTCAATATATGTGCACTTGAGGTCATAAAACCAAAGAATAGAACAAAAATTCCATAACAGAAATCTCATTGGAAGTACATTTAAAGAAAAAAAATGTCCACAAAAAAGGCAATTGAGATAGCATATTTTTCTTGAATTGAAACAAGGATAAATATGATACATAAAAATCTCTTGTTAACATCTTAATATGAAATGTGAAAATCCCCAGAACTGAAGAGTGAGAAAATGATGAAAGTTATCTTGAGTTGACTATAAAATAACCTCCTTCAATCTGCTGAATGTGAAATGTTATATGATGTATTAGTATTATTATCGTATTATTACCAAATTGCATATATAGGGTGATTGATTTGTATTGTAACTAATTTCAAGTTGTTACCATTTCTAAATCTGTCGTTCGATATCTGACGGATTTATTCTAGTAATAGTTCATTTTATTGTTTACAAAGTTACAAAAACATTTTGATTTATTGAATTCAGAAATTAGAAATATCAGTGAAGTGATCCGAGAAGTGAAGCCCAGATTTGATCGAAATCCATGCCGCAGAGTTAGAAAAATATTGCAAAATAAGCCATTGAAGTTCCAATAAGTGCAAGAGCTAACCGATGCTCCAAAAACGAGAACAGAAGTGTTACATTTGTGTGTTCTCCAAAGAGAAACCATCCCAAATTGAGCAAAAAAATAAATTTTTTGTTTGAAATTGTATACCTTCAATTTGCACCAGAACTCCTGCACCGCCGATGGTAATGGTGTGGGCCGTCGTAACGGCCTTTGGTCGCTCTCCCCTCGTGTACATCGACCATTGAGTCGAAATAAAATCGTAAAATTGTCTTTATGACAGTATTGAAACCCTGGCAGACTATGAAGTTCCTCTCTTTATTTCTATCGCACAGTGTAAACCAATATCACCGGATCTCAATCCGTTCAACTTTTACGCTTGTGCCATCTCGATCACCTCAAAGCGGTTCTTCGACGAAAATGGGCCAAAATACCGCAGAATCACTTTCATGCATCGTATGATGGGAGCCAGCGTGGTGCAATGGTTAGCATGTCCGCCTTGCATACACAAGGTCGTGGGTTCGATTCCTGTTTCGACCGAAAACCAAACAAATTTTTCAGCGGTGGATTATTCCCACCTCAGTTATGCTGGTGACATTTCTGAGTGTTTCAAAGCTTCTCTAAGTGGTTTCACTGCAATGTGTAACGCCGTTCGGACTCGGCTGAAAAAAGGAGGCCCCATGTCATTGAGCCTAACATGGAATCGGGCAGCACTCAGTGATAATGATAAGTTCACCAATGTGGTATAACAATGGACTGAATAGTCTATGTGAGCCTGATACATCGGGCTGCCACCTAACTTAACAATGGCTTTGCTAAAATATGGACCGATACTCACCGTTTTCGGCACACCTCTTTATGAGCCGATTTCCAATTTCAGGCAAATAGGGTAAAATCTTCGGATTCTAGAAGCCCAAGAAGTAAAATCGGGAAATCGGTCTATATGGGAGCTATACCAAAATATGGACCGATACTCACCATTTTCGGCACACCTCTTTATGGCCTTAAAATACCTCTAGATTTCCAATTTCAGACAAATTGGATAAAAACTACGGTTTCTATAAGCCTAAGACCCCAAATCAGGAGGTCGTTCTATATGGGGACCATACCAAAACATGGACTGATACCAACAATTTTTGGCACACGTATTTGTAGTCCTACAATACCTCTAGATTTTCAATTTCAGGTAAATTGAATAAAAACTGCGATTTCTATAAGCCCAAGAAGTAAAATCGGGAGATCGTTCTATATGGGGTCTATACCAAAATATGGACCGATACTCACAATTTTTGGCACACCTCTTTATGGTCATAAAATACCTCTAGATTTCAAATTGCAAATTGGATAAAAACTACGATTTCTATAAGCCCAAGACCCCAAATCGGGAGGTCGGTTTATATGGGGACTATATCAAAACCTGGACCGATATAGCCCATCTTCGAACTTGACCTGCCTGCAGACAAAAGACGAGTTTGTGCAAAATTTCAGCACGGTTGCTTCATTATTGAAGACTGTAGCATGATTACACACAAAAAAATTTTTTTCTGATTCAATCACGAAATTAATTGATCCAATTAATTTTTTAATTGAAATGTCTTCAATCACGAAAATGATAGTATCAATCACAGTTTTAATTGGGCATAGAAAAAATTTTTGATTAAAAAATTAATTGATTTCATTGCCAAATTTCAATTAATTTTTTAATTGATTCAATTAAAAATTTAATTGATGTTGATTGCAAAACTCAATTTATTTATTAATTAAAAAAAGGTAACTATTTTCAATTACATTCTGAATTGGCTTAGAATTTTTATTTGGATTAACAATTGATTGTTTGAAAAAAAATTTTAATTAAAAATTTAAAAAAAATGTTCATCATTATAAACTGACTTAGTCTTCCGAATTTGATTAAAAGTTAATTGTATCAATTAACTTTTTTATTAAAAATTTTAAAATGTTCAATCATTGACTTAATTAACTTAATGTTTCTATCTTGATTAAAATGTTAATTGTACCAATTAATTTATTAATTGAAAAAAATTTCAACTTCAATTAACTTTTTAATTGGAAATATTTTGGTGATATTTTTTTCTGTGTACAACAGACAGACAGCTAGACAGACGGATCACAGATTGGGGATCCAAACTACTTGTTTGGAAGCTCTTTTTTTTGCTGGGCTATTATAACACCATCACCTACCAATGGTGGTCTATAGAAAAAAATCGGATACCCTACTTTCTATCATTATTTATATTCATAATTTATTATGGTTATAAGTATTATAAATAAATAAATACAAAATCTGATATTTTTAACGTTCTTAGTTTTTAATGTGCACTGTTACAATCGAAGAAAAACAAGTTGTTAATTGTATTAAATTTTTTTTTTATTGTAAAAAGAATAGAAAAATATACGAGTACTTCAAAAACACGATTTATCAAACATGAAGTGCATCGACAAACTGAAGTTTGGGAGGGGTGGGTGGTGATATGATGAAGGAAACACATTGAGTTTGTTTAAAACGAGAACCGCTCCTCATTTAACCATGTAAAAGCCATAGTTTCAATATTTGTAAGCCACCACAACTTAGCCAAACAGACACCTACCTACCACTCTTGACATTTCTAGATTTGGTCGTGTATTTCATTTATTTATGCTTAACTCTATTTTATTTAAAATTTGAAACAGGTTCTTTATTTAAACAAAAGACAAAGAAAAAAACAAGACCTTTTCTACTCGTAACTCTAATAAACAGCAAATATTTCTAACAAGAAAAATTAAATCAAAAGGGGGAAAAATTAAACAAAAAATGCTAATAGTGCAACATGGTTTCTATTTAGCTATGCTGCTGCGGCTGCTGACGTTTTGTGTAAAAGTGAAAGGTTAAAAACTCGTTTCATCTTAGATTGGACAAACGGAGCGGTAGGTAGCAGCAGGAATTGTATCCAACTTGCTTGATGTTTGGGTAGGTTCACTGCTAACTGGCTGGCCTCCGAGAGCTACGGAAACCCGTGCCCACTGACATCAACACTATCAACGCTACCACCTTCACTGCCCATCAAAGAATAATAATTAATATGAATCACAAACAAACAAAAAACGAAGTTAATAAAAAGAGATTAGATGAAGATTAAAAATTGTAAATTGTTTATTAACTTTCTTTTAACAGGTCATCTCATTGCCAGTTAATGTCACCACTTCGTTTGGTGCTGATTATGGTGGTTCAACATAAGCCAGCCAACACTTGACCACCTTTCAAAGGCCACCGGGTTTCAGATAAAGGTTCCTCTATTTGCAACTTCCATGAAAGTCAAACAAGCGTACATTGCTTGTAATAGACCCCCCAAAGCTATCATGAAGAAGTTTAGAGTGGTGACAGCAATGTTTTGCAAGATACGATGAGATGAGATCATGCTCTTTTGCTTTAATTTATAGCCATGAAATGATCACGGACAATGAGTGAGAAAATACGATTCCGTGATACATGGGAATTGTGCATTGAAGCTCTAAATCAAATGGTCATGGTAATGAAGAATGATATCTTTTTTTATATATAATAAAAACAAGATTTTATTTTATATTCTAAGTTCTATTTCGGAAGGCGAGGTTAAATACCAAAGATTTAGAAATGGAAATATTTAAATTTTCCATTTTGCAAAATGCAACGTCTTATGTATTCACATATGATCCCAATACAAAAATGGAAGTTCCTTCCAAGTCATTAGTTTTAATGTACTTCTTCTGGGGATAGGCTTTATTTTCTTTTCTCAAGAAGTTCTTTTGAGCCAATATGTGAAACTTATTTGTTTTGCCCCGATCTTGCAATAGATTTAAATTTTTTGAATTTTACTTGGAATTTCTAAAAAATATTTCATAATGATGACATTGGATTTCTTGGTACACAGATAATACAGATTGGTTGTGATAATCGAATTTATTGACAACCTCATTTTGGGAGTTGCAGCAAATATCTGTTGCCAGTTGTGTCACCTGTCTAATTCGGTCGACTCAATCGGAAGATGCAACTAACCCAACTTCAGCCGACGAAATAGGTTATGGGTGCCTTCATTATTCGATTGTACTACCCAATGGGAGCCACCGTGGTGCAATGGTTAGCATGCCCGCTTGCATACACAAGGTCGTGGGTTCGATTCCTGCTACGACCGAACACCAAAAAGTTTTTCACTGAACAGTCTACGTGAGCCTGATACATCGGACTGCCACATAATCTAACCTAACCTAGCCAACTATATTGATAACCCCAATCAAATTTAAATATAGATATATTTAATTAAATTGCACATTATAAGTTATATTTTTATTTAAATACATTTAGAGCAAAATATAGATGCCCAAAAAATGATTTTAGACCGCATAGTCGGTCCAGCAGATTGAAATCTGCGAATGAAAATCTTTGATTTTTCAACATTACCCTTAACTCAAGAACCTCCTCAATGAAAAGTTTGATGAACAGTTCAACGAATGATGTAGCTTTAACAAACGTCTTCTTCAAAATAAAATCCGAACCAACTGACAAGGTTAGCGCCCATAACCCACCGTAGTATGCGGTTGGAAATTTAACTTGAATTCCTCAGGCTGTATTTTTGATAATTTCATAGATCCCTGAAATTCCGAATTTTATTTCGTGTCCTTAAGCATAAACAGTTCAGCTACAAACCATCGTGGTTTGTTATAAAAAAAAAAAAAAAAACAAGCATATACGGCTGTAAGTTCGGCCAGGCCGAAGCTTATGTACCCTCCATCATGGATTGCGTAGAAACTTCTTCTAAACACTGCCATCCACAATCGAATTACTTAAGTTGCGGTAACGCTTGCCGATGGTAAGGTATCTTAAAACCTTCTAACACCATCTTCTAAATTGTATGTAAGTCCATACGTGGTATATATTAAATCAAAAAAGATCGATCCAATACGTATATAATTCACTTTGATAAAGTAGACATACAATTTTGACAAAATTTTCTACAGAAATAAAATTTTAACAAAATTTTCTATAGAAATAAAATTTTGACAAAATTTTCTATAGAAAGAAAATTTTGACAAAAATTTCTACAGAAATAAAATTTTAACAAAATTTTCTATAGAAATAAACTTTTGACAAAATATTCTATAGAAATAAAATCTTGGTAGATTATTTTTGGCTCGAGTGGCAACCATGATTATGAACCGAATAAAATTTGAACAAAATTTTCTATAGAAATAAAATTTTGACAAAATTTTCTATATAAATAAAATTTTGATAAAATTTTCTATATAAATAAAATTTTGGTAGATTATTTTTGGCTCTAGTGGCAACCATGATTATGAACCGATATGGACCAATTTTTGTGTGATTGGACCAATTTTGGTATGGTTGTTATGGACCATATACTAACACCACGTTCCTAATTTGAACAGGATCTGATGAATTTTGCTCCCCCAAGAGGCTCCGGAGGTCAAATCTGGAGAACGTTTTATATGGGGGCTATATATAATTATGGACCGATATGGACCAATTCTGGCACGGTTGTTAAAGATCATATACTAACACAATGTTCAAAATTACAACCGGATTGGATGAAATTTGCTTCTCTTGGAGGCTCCGCAACCCAAATCTGGGAATCGGTTTATATGGGCGCTATATATAATTATGGACCGATGTGGACCAATTTTTGCATGATTGTTAGAGACCATATACCAACACCATGTACCAAATTTCAGCCGGATCGGATGAAATATGCTTCTCTTAGAGGCTCCACAAACCAAATCTGGGGATCGGTTTATATGGGGGATATATATAATTAAGGACCGATATGGACCTTTTTGCATGGTTGTTAGAGACCATATACCAACATCATGTACCAAATTTCAGCCGGATCGGATGAAATTTGCTTCTCTTTGAGGCTCCGCAAGCCAAATCTGGGGATCGGTTTATATGGGGGCTATATATAATTATGGACCGATGTGGACCAATTTTTGCATGGTTATTAGAGACCATATACCAACACCATATACCAAATTTCAGCCGGATCGGATGAAATATGGTTCTGTTAGAGGCTCCACAAGCCAAATCTGAGGGTCCCTTTATATGGGGGCTATACGTAAAAGTGAACCGATATGGCCCATTTTCAATACCATCCGACCTACATCGATAACAACTACTTGTGCCAAGTTTCAAGTCGATGGCTTGTTTCGTTCGGAAGTTAGCGTGATTTCAACAGACGGACGGACGGACATGCTTAGATCGACTCAGAATTTCACCACGACCCAGAATATATATACTTTATGGGGTCTTAGAGCAATATTTCGATGTGTTACAAACGGAATGACAAAGTTAATATACCCCCCATCCTATGATGGAGGGTATAAAAATGGATTTCAAATCTACTTTTAGTAGATTTCGAGCCTAATGTGAATGGAAACAATGATGACAATTTGACAAATTATTCCAATCGAATTCGGTTGTGGTTACCAAATTTGAGTGATGATTACTAAATTAGAGTTGAGAAATTGCTTTACGGTAGGTCGTATCTACCGATGTCAGGAAATATTTTTCAAAGAAGAGACATTTGGTTGCCACAACTATTTATCTTGCAACACACAATAAAAATTTTTTTGGAATTTTCGCCAAATGGTTGTAGGGAACAAACAAATATACAACAATACCGGAAAAATATTGAGACGACTTATATTTCGTTCTAAGCTCTTGTCCCCAAATTATGATGTTTTCGTTTCCAAAAATCCCGAATTTAAATTTAAATTCCTCACAAAAATCCCCCAAAATAAAATTTTGACAAAATGTTCTATAGACAAAATTTTCTATAGAAATAAAATTTTGACAAAATTTTCTATAGAAATAAAATTTTGACAAAATTTTCTATAGAAATAAAATTTTGACAAAATTTTCTATAGAAATAAAATTTTGACAAAATTTTCTATAGAAATAAAATTTTGACAAAATTTTCTCTAGAAATAAAATATTGACAAAATTTTCTATAGAAAAAAAATTTTGACAAAATTTTCTATAGAAATAAAATGTTGATAAAATCTTCTATAAAAGACTTGACAACATTTTCTACAAAAATAAAATTTTGATAAAATCTTCTATAAAAATAAAATTTTGACAAAAATTTCTACAAAAAGAACATTTTGGCAAAATTTTCTATAGTAATAACATTTTGACAAAATGTTCTATAGTAGTCAAATTTTAATGAAATATTCTATAGAAATAAAATTTTCACAAAATTTACCATAGAAATAAAATTTTCACAAAATTTTCCATAGAAATAAAATTTTAACAAAATTTTCTATAGATATAAAATTTTGACAACATTTTTCTATAGAAATAAAATTTTATATATCATGTTAGCCTGATACCGAAACAGGCAATTGACGTCCAAATGCATTATATCTAATCATACAATTATTTTTCGAGCTTTATGGACAGATATAGATTAAGGAACATGGTTAATAGAGCCATTGAAAAGAAAACGCCAGATACAAATCTATACACGCCTGGACTGTACATGTTTCGGTTCGGGCGAATGAACCTTTCCACAGCCTTTAGTATAGATCTGGCTGGGAGAGATAACTCAATTTTGGGCCCTTTATGCTAATTCCTTATTGAGAAAACATTTGGGAAATTTCCTCTTACAAATTGAATCATCTTTTCTCCCACTGTACATCATCTTTTCATATAACTTACAAGTCCCTTAATCTTATTTTTATTTCGTTTTGTTACATAGTAATGCAACAACCTAAGTGGTGAACAGTCGAACAATGCTTATTGTTTCTACAGTCAACTACAACAACATGTGACAACTTACAGAAACTGGTTTCCAGGATACAACAACAATTCTAACGCGTACATTAGTCCTGTTTTTCCTTGTAAGTTATATGAAAAGATGACGTACAGTGGGAGAAAAGATGATTCAATTTGTAAGAGGAAATTTCCCAAATGTTTTCTCCATAAGGAATTAGCATAAAGGGCCCAAAATTGAGTTATCTCTCCCAGCCAGATCTATACTAAAGGCTGTGGAAAGGTTCATTCGCCCGAACCGAAACATGTACAGTCCAGGCGTGTATAGATTTGTATCTGGCGTTTTCTTTTCAATGGCTCTATTAACCATGTTCCTTAATCTATATCTGTCCATAAAGCTCGAAAAATAAGTGTATGATTAGAAATAAAATTTTTATAAAAACTTCCATAAAAATAAAATTTTGACAAAATTTTCCATAAAAATAAAATTTTGACAACAATTTCTGTAAAAAGAACATTTTAACAACATTTTCTATATAGAAATACAATTTTGGCAAAATTTTCTATAGGAATAAAATTTTGACAAAATTTTCGATAGTAATAAAATTTTAACAAAATTTTCTATAGTAATAAAATTTTAATAAAATGTTCTATAGAAATAAAATTTTGACAAAATTTTCTATAGAAATAAAATTTTGACAAAATGTTCTATAGTAATAAAATTTTAATAACATTTTCTATAGAAATAAAATTTTGACAAAATTTTTCTATAGAAATAAAATTTTGATAAAAACTTCCATAAAAATAAAATTTTGACAAAATTTTCCATAAAAATAAAATTTTGACAAAAATTTCTGTAAAAAGAACATTTTAACAAAATTTTCTATATAGAAATAAAATTTTGGCAAAATTTTCTATAGGAAAATTTTGCCAAAATAAAACAATAATTTTGCCAATAATATTTTCTATAGTAATAAAATTTTAATAAAATGTTCTATAGAAATAAAATTTTGACAAAATTTTCTATAGAAATAAAATTTTCACAAAATTTTCCATAGAAATAAAATATTAACAAAATTTTCTATAGAAATAACATTTTGACAAAATTTTTCTATAGAAATAAAATTTTGATAAAAACTTCCATAAAAATAAAATTTTGACAAAATTTTCCATAAAAATAAAATTTTGACAAAATTTTCCATAAAAATAAAATTTTGACAAAAATTTCTGTAAAAAGAACATTTTAACAAAATTTTCTATATAGAAATAAAATTTTGGCAAAATTTTCTATAGAAATAAAATTTTGACAAAATTTTCTATAGTAATAAACTTTTCTATAGTAATAACATTTTAATAAAATGTTCTATAGAAATAAAATTTTGACAAAATTTTCTATAGAAATAAGATTTTCACAAAATTTTCCATAGAAATAAAATTTTAACAAAATTTTCTATAGAAATAAAATTTTGACACAATTTTTCTATAGAAATAAAATTTTGATAAAATCTTCCAAACAAATAAAATTTTGATAAAATCTTCTATAAAAATAAAATTTTGACAAAAATTTCTGTAAAAAGAACATTTTGGCAAAATTTTCTACAGAAATAAAATTTTCCATAGAAATAAAATGTTCACAAAATTTTCCATAGAAATAAAATATTATCAAAATTTTCTATAGAAATAAAATTTTGGCAAAATTTTTCGATAGAAATAAAATTTTGACAAAATCTTCCATAAAAACGAAATTTTGACAAAAATTTCTGTAAAAAGAACATTTTGACAAAATTTTTTATATAGAAATAAAATTTTGACAAAATTTTCTATAGTAATAAATTTTTAATAAAATTTTCTATAGAAATAAAATTTTGACAAAATTTTCTTAGAAACAATATGTTGACAAAATTTTTTTATATAAATAAAATGTTAATGAAATTTTCTATATAATTTTTTTTTGAGAAAAATTTCTATAAAACTAAAAGTTTGACATAAAATACAATTTTGACAAAATTTTCTATAAAAACGAAATTTTGACAAAATTTTCTATAAAAATAAAATGTTGACAAAATCTTCTACAAAAATAAAATTTTGACGAAATTTTCTACAAAAATAAAATTTTAATAAAAACTTCTATAAAAATAAAATTTTGACAAAATTTTCTATATAGAAATAAAATTTTGATCCCCAATTTGGGGAAAAATCCCCAATACTGGCAACACTGGTTCGAAGTGCCCAATAGTCATTATTGCAAAAAAATTTTAAAATAAACTAAAACAAATATTTTTTTTTGTAAAAATATAAGATAGTTTTGGCCTCAGTTCTCCTTGTTAAAATGGCCCCTAGATCGTGCGATTTAACGCCTTTACATAATTTTTGGTGATGATATGTTAAAGCTCATGTCTATACATTGATGCATTGGAAAACAACATTAAAGTATTTATTCGTGAAATACCGGCCGAAATGTTGCAAAGGGTAAGCCAAAATTGGACTACGCGAATCGGACATTTGAGGCGCAGACGAGGTTAGCATTTGCAAGAAATAGTATCGATTCAAATATAGGCATCGTGCATTTTTATGAATTTGCTGTGTTTTTTTTAATTTTCTATAGCTCTTAAAAGATCACCCTTTAAACTACTGGACCGATCCGATAATTGGTATGATACCTTAAATGGGATCCAAAGATTAAAAATGAATAATGTTTCCTGTGACTTTAAATAATGATTAAAGTAATGCATCCAATCCATTGTGATAAATTTCAGTAGTTTGCTTACTAACAATGAATTCATCTAAAAGATACGCTCTAAAAATTAAGGGACTTATTAAAATGGGGGGGGGGGGGGGGGGGTGGGTGGTTTATTCCTGGTCTTAGACTTTGCATAATCATCTAATTTAGTCTTAGAGTTATTTATTTTTAAGTTTAAAATCACTGTTACCATTGTATTCAAAAATAAAAATGGCATTTAGCAGAAAGACAATATTTCCACTACTATCAACACAATTGAAAATTTGTGCGATTGTAAAAAAAAGAAAACAAAAACAAAACCACAAACAATCTCTGGTAATAAACAACGCTGTGAAGTAGGAAGACTTAGTCTTCCAGTTCCATGCCACACTGACAATGTGTATGGAAATGTCAAAATCATAAACAAAAAGAGATCTTTTGCAGACCTTTTGCTCTGTTGATAGTTTAAAGTTCAAATATTTTGCTAGTAAAATAGTGTTTAATTATTAATCCATGAAAGTGGAAGTTTTCGTCATCTCCAAGGGAAGTTATCCATAAATCAAGAAATGAAAAACAAAGAAAGAATACCGCTTTCGGTGAAGTAGGAGGAGGAGTTGGATGGGAACTTACCATTTCTTTACGCAACGTTGCTATTTGATTGTCCAATTTACTGCCCGGTATCGCGGGCGGAATTTCTGAAATGGTCTCATTGCCATTTAACTCTTTTAGAGGTGTTGTCGTTGTTGTTTCTGTTACGTTAGCGGAAACGGATGCAGTGTTGGTTGTAGATGCCCCTGACGCTGTTGTGTTGCTTAGCTTGTCACTAGTGGTAGTATCCTTAATGTTATTGTTGTTACTGTTATTATTGCTGTTGGCATTGTTGTTGTTGTTATTTTCTTTTTGGCTTTCCATTTGTTTGAATTCATTATTTTTGGCATTTCTAGCCATTTCGGTGTCCACATCACTTATAAGGCCGGAATCGGATGCAAGCATTTTATTAATGCCGCTTAAACTTTTCGGCAAGGGTGGCAAATCATTGATGGACATAATTCTGAAAAAAACGAGAAAGAAGAAGATTAATACAAGCAATAATTAGAAATATTTTAGAGAACTTTGAATTAAAAAAATTAAAAACAAGTACACCTAGACCTCGCTTTGCGTCGCAGATACGTTCCAAAAAAAAAAAAAACGACGCAAAGTGAGGTATGAGTTTTTGTGGCAAATTATGCAAAGATTGGAGATAGATAACAACGATAACAACGCAACTTCGAAAATCTAACGATGCAAGGTGAAAACTAGTACGGATTCAGCAGCGACGCAACTTTGAAACAACGCAAAACGAATCGACGCAAAGCGAGGTCTAGGTGTATATACGGCCATAAGGTCGGCTAGGCCGAATCTTATGTACCCTTCACCATGGATTGCGTGGAAACATCTACTAAAGATTGTGATTGTGGTAATGCTCACCGATGGCCAGGTATCTTAAAACTTCTTAACACCGTCTTCTACACTGAAAAAAAAGCATACTCGGTTCCAAAGATTTTGTCTTTACTTTAAAAAATTTGGGATTGATTCCGAGCCAAAGAAGCGGAGAATACAAGTAAGGATACTTTTAAGACACAGTTCTCTTTTAAAATCGGATTTTGTGTACTTGCTTCTAGGAAGCAAATTTTAATTTTTCGCTTTTTCAGCTTTTTTTCTTCATATGCTATCAAAGTCCTTTAAAAACAAGTTAACGATGACTTTATTTTCCAAATTAAGACTCGACTTATAGTAGAAATTATGCTGTGTTTCAAGTAAAAACGTCTTTAAAATAAAGTGTTGAAAAACATGTCCTATATTTGAACGATTTTTTTCTTTGTAGTCAAGATGCAAAAAGACAACAAATTTAAAGACAATTTCATTAAATTTAAAGATTTTTTCTAAATTATTAAAGTCAAGTTGACCTTAGCCCAAACATTTTTTCTTTCATGTTATGATATCCATTTTTCAATCAAATCACTTAATTATAAGGACAATACGACTTCATTGAAAAGTTTATCGACCTTTGGTCAAGGAAAACAACTTTATACTAGAGAAATGCGTCTTCTATGCTAAGCAAAATTTGCATTCGTATTTTAAAGACTTGAAATCTTTGACCTCACGACAATATTTTTTTCAGTGTAAATTGTAAGTTAGTCCATTTGTGGTATATATAAGGAAAAAAAGGTACACTCAAAAAAAGTTTACTTGGATCCAAAGATTTTGATCTTCCCTTAAGGAAGTATTGATTCCGAGCCAAAGATGCGGCTTCTTTAAAATAAAGAAATTTTTTAGCGACCTATCTGGAAAGAATTTTTTTAGCGACCTATATGGCTTTAAATCTAGGACCAATAGCATTAAAATTAGGATACAGATCTCATTTATCAAATTTGCATTCTCTTTTCGCAGTTTATAAATAAAGGTACTCACGTACAAACAAATGCTAGTTTAAAAATCCAAATTGTAACGGATACTTCAAAGTAAAAAATGTTTTCTTAATTCCAAAACAACTTTAAACCAAATACGCTAAATCTCAAAATAAGTCTTAGCCTATATTTGAAGCGTTTTTATCTTAAATGTAAAGTTTCAATATTTCAGTTAATTTAAGGACAATTTCATTAAACCAAAAATGTGTTTCTTTACTTTAAGGAAAATTAGCCTTAGTTCAAAGACATGCGACTTTAACGGAGGGAAGCAAATTTACAAAATTTGTGTCCTAAATTTAATGAAAAAAATTTTTGAAACAATGATTATAAACTTTATTTTAATTATTATTATGCTGTGTTTCAAGTAAAAACGTCTTTAAAATAAAGTGTTGAAAAACATGTCCTATATTTGAACGATTTTTTTCTTTGTAGTCAAGATGCAAAAAGACAACAAATTTAAAGACAATTTCATTAAATTTAAAGATTTTTTCTAAATTATTAAAGTCAAGTTGACCTTAGCCCAAACATTTTTTCTTTCATGTTATGATATCCATTTTTCAATCAAATCACTTAATTATAAGGACAATACGACTTCATTGAAAAGTTTATCGACCTTTGGTCAAGGAAAACAACTTTATACTAAGAGAATGCGTCTTCTATGCTAAGCTAAATTTGCATTCGTATTTTAAAGACTTGAAATCTTTGACCTCACGACAATATTTTTTTCAGTGTAAATTGTAAGTTAGTCCATTTGTGGTATATATAAGGAAAAAAAGGTACACTCAAAAAAGTTTACTTGGATCCAAAGATTTTGATCTTCCCTTAAGGATGTATTGATTCCGAGCCAAAGATGCGGCTTCTTTAAAATAAAGAAATTTTTTAGCGACCTATCTGGAAAGAATTTTTTTAGCGACCTATATGGCTTTAAATCTAGGACCAATAGCATTAAAATTAGGATACAGATCTCATTTATCAAATTTGCATTCTCTTTTCGCAGTTTATAAATAAAGGTACTCACGTACAAACAAATGCTAGTTTAAAAATCCAAATTGTAACGGATACTTCAAAGTAAAAAATGTTTTCTTAATTCCAAAACAACTTTAAACCAAATACGCTAAATCTCAAAATAAGTCTTAGCCTATATTTGAAGCGTTTTTATCTTAAATGTAAAGTTTCAATATTTCAGTTAATTTAATTTACTTTAAGGAAAATTAGCCTTAGTTCAAAGACATGCGACTTTAACGGAGGGAAGCAAATTTACAAAATTTGTGTCCTAAATTTAATGAAAAAAATTTTTGAAACAATGATTATAAACTTTATTTTAATTAAAATTTCATTATTTTAAAGAAATTTATCCTCAATATTTTGTAAATCTCGCCTCCTAAAATTTAGGTTGCGTAATCTTTAATATCATGTAAATATTTTTTTCTGTGTATATATAGGGAAGCCTGCAAATAATTATGAACCGATATGAACTTTTGCGTGGTAATTAGAGAGCCAGAATTGAAATATGGGGGCTATATACAATTATGATCAATTTTTGTGTGATTTTGGGGATCGGTTTATCCCTTAACTATCGACCGATAATGACCAATTTTGGCATGGTTGTTAGCGGCCACATACTAACACAATGTACGAAATTTCAACCGAATCGGATGAAGTTTGCTCCTCCAAGAGGATGCGGAGGTCAAATCTGAGGATCGGTTTATATGGGGGTTATATACTATATAATTAGGGACCAATATGAGCATGGTTGTTAGAGACCATAAAATAACACCACGTATAAAATTTCAACCGCATCGGATAAATTTTGTTCCTCCTAGAGGCCCCGTAGGCCAAATCTGGTGATCGGTTTGTATGGGGGGCTATACATAATTATAGACCGATATGGACCAATTTTTGCGTAGTTGTTAGAGACCCTATACTAATACCACGTATCAAATTTCAACCGGATCGGATGAATTTTGTTCGTCCTAGAGGTTCCGAAGACCAAATCTGGTGATCGGTTTATATGGGAAATCGGTTGAAGTTTGCTCCTCCGAGAGGATCCGGAGGTCAAATCTGAGGATCGGTTTATATGGGGGCTATATACTATATAATTATGGACCAATATGAGCATGGTTGTTAGAGACCATATAACAACACCACGTATCAAATTTCAACCGGATCGGATAAATTTTGCTCCTCCTAGAGGCCCCGTAGGCCAAATCTGGTGATCGGTTTATATGGAGGCTATACATAATTATAGACCGATATGGACCAATTTTTGCGTAGTTGTTAGAGAACCTATACTAACACCACGTATCAAATTTCAACCGGATCGGATGAATTTTGTTCCTCCTAGAGGTTCCGAAAACCAAATCTGGTGATCGGTTTATATGGGGGCTATATATAATTATGCATCGATATGGACAAATCTTTGCATGGTTATTAAAGACCATATAGTAAGACCACGTACCTAATTTCAACCGGATCGGATGAATTTTGCTCCTCCAAGAGGCCCCGAAGTTCAAATCTGGGGATCGGTTTATATGGGGGCTATATATAATTATGCATCGATATGGACCAATTTTTGCATGATTGTTGAAGACCATATAGTAAGACCACGTACGTAATTTCAACCGGATCGGATGAATTGTGTTCCTCCAAGAGGCTCCGGAGGTCAAATCTGGGGATCGGCTTATATGAGGGCTATATATAATTATGGACCAATATGAACCAAATTTTGCATGGCTGTTAAAGACCATATACTAACATCACGTACAAAATGTCAACCGGATCGGATGAATTTTGTTCCTCCTAGAGGTTCCGAAGGTCAAATATGGTGATCGGTTTATATGGGGGCTATATATAATTATGGACCGATATGAACCAATTTTTCCGTGGTTATTAAAGACCATATAGTAAGACCACGTACCAAATTTCAACCGGATCGGATGAATTTTGCTCCTCCAAGAGGCTCCGGAGGTCAAATCTGGGGATCGGTTTATATGGGGGCTATGTATAATTATGAACCGATATGGACCGATTAGAGACCTTATATTAACCCCACGTACAAAATTTCAACCGGATCGGATGAACCTTGCTCCTCCAAGAGGCTCCGGAGGTCAAATTTGGGATCGGTTTATTGGGGGGCTATACGTAAAAGTGGTCCAATATGGCCATTTGCAATACCATCCGACCTATATCAATAACAACTACCTGTGTCAAGTTTCAAGTCGATAGCTTGTTTCGTTCGGAAGTTAGCGCGATTTCAACAGACGGACCGTCATGCTTAGATCGATTCTGAATTTCACAACGACCCAGAATATATATATATATATATATATATATATATATATATATATATATATATATATATATATATATATATATATATATATATATATATATATATATATATATATATATATATATATATATATATATATATATATATATATATATATATATATATATATATATATATATATATATATATATATATATATATATATATATATATATATATATATATATATATATATATATATATATATATATATATATATATATATATATATATATATATATATATATATATATATATATATATATATATATATATATATATATATATATATATATATATATATATATATATATATACTTTATGGGGTCTTAGAGTAATATTTTGATGTGTTACAGACGGAATGACAAAGTTAATATACTCCCCACCCCATAGTGGAGGGTATAAAAGGAAATACATATGACTGAAAGTTTGGTCAGGCCGAATCTTAGGTACGCACGGCTACGTACAAACTTCTATTAAAGATTGTTGGTTGAAGACATTTCAATTAAAAATTAATTGAATCAATTAATTTCGTGATTGAAGACTCTCGACTTACAAGAAGGATTTTTTTCTGTATGGAGGGTATAAAATCTGGTGTCCACCTTTTTGGGTAATTATCCATGTGAGGCATTTCTTCATACATTACTAATTACATTAAAGAGGTAAATAAACATATCGATGCCCTCATTCCAGAGTACGCTAAGTCGACTTAGGGTGTTTTGATGGAGTTCGCTATGTTTTATTCGGATTTATGTGAATTACGTCCTCTCAAAATTCCGAATTTATTGGACACTTCTATCTAAAGTTATGGTTAATATTGTACTTAGCCTGTGACTAAACTTTTAAAAAATGTCCAATCAAAAAAGGACAAAAAGCTTTGTTCGGTGGTCTAAGTTATTTTTAGCCATGTTATATTGTCACTATTTTGAGTTCGTACATAATAAAAAAAATCTATAATAAACATGATTTTAAGACCGAAAAAAGGGAATTTCTATCTTATATGGTTTTTGAGAAATTCCAAAAAAAAAAAAACTTTGAACTTGTTTCCTATAAAATTCACTTTTGAATGAAGCCATCAATATAATTTTAAATAATTTAAATGGGAAGATAGGCGAGCCTGTATAATTTCTTCAACTGGACAATTCTCCCATGCTTTAAAAAGGATATATAACAAAAATTGTTTTTGTTTTATAGACCAAATAAACAGCTTACTCCTAAATTTATATAACACAGTTCCCATATACCATAGACGGATCCTATGCCACAGTTTCTTTCTCTTAATTTAAACAATATATATATGTGTAAAAAGCCAATTATTTTTCTCTTTGTTAGACTTAAAAATTTTCAATTAATTGCATACATTTCCTTATAAGTTGAGTAAAAAAAACAACACATTTAAGACATAAATTCTTTATTCTTTGCAACATCAAACCTAAATTTCATAATAATACATCGAAACAAAAGAAGATTATTGTTAACCCAGCAGTTTGTTTATTCGACTCTAATGATTCTATCCAAGACTAAGTTTTCCACTTTATTATTTCGATCATTAGATTTGCTCTAGAAAACAAAACAAAACCCCTCTAGAAATCTAAGTGAGCAATTCTCTGACATAGCCATGTCTTAAAGAATAATCATCACGAACTATACCGAGGGGTTGAAGGTAGTGAGGAGAACTGAAAAAAATGTCATAAATTGTAATCAATATCATGCTAGTTGAACGTGATTTCTGGGTCATAATAACACTCCAAAGCCAGAAGAATTGCCAACAGAGGAGCAACCAACTAACCAAGCCATAGGTATGACAAACAATGCTACAGAGAAAACCTCTAAATCTAACATAGGACAAGTCGCGTCAACAGCAACTTAAAGAAACAAAAAAAAAAGAATTGCAACGTCAACGTAGCTACATACAACCGCTACGATGGTTGGCAACAGCAACATTTTAAACATGAAGCAACTCTAATTTATGTTGCAATGTTAAAATGTCGTGACGCTAATAATCAACAACTTCTGGCTATAGCAACAGCACTGGAGATACCAAAGCATAGAAATAACAACAACAACAACAAATCGTATAGATATAAAAGAGCAGCAAGCGGCAGCAGCAGTCTCAGACAATAGATTGGTTAAGACATTAGATTATTTTATAAGCCCAGTCAGCAAAAGTTTACTCATTCTCGTTTACAATAAGAAAAAAAAGTTTTCAGCACATGCCTCTCTATGTAAGCGACATCTAAAGTGGATTTGAGGAGAATATAGACGCACCCCTCCGTGCGTCCATACTCTCCGATATTGTGGCAGTAATAAAAACTAGATTTCATTTTGGTAAACCAGATTGAAAACAAATCAATGTTTGATATGTATGCCCATAGAAATATGTGTACGAAGGTTATTTGAAAAATTTGGCAACAATTACACTGTAAACTAAACCCAACAAAAGTGGGCTTTTTCCTTGTAATTAAATAAATCTACCATAGGATAAACAAAAGGTCCACTACATATTATTCATTTGAGCTTATTGGAATTGATACTATTATGTTACTGAAAAGAAAATGCCAGATACAAATCTGACAAGCCTAGGGAGCCACCGTGGTGCAATGGTTAGCATGCCCGCCTTGCATACACAAGGTCGTGGGTTCGATTCCTGCTTCGACCGAACACCAAAAAGTTTTTCAGCGGTGGATTATCCCACCTCAGTAATGCTGGTGACATTTCTGAGGGTTTCAAAACTTCTCTAAGTGGTTTCACTGCAATGTGTAACGCCGTTCGGACTCGGCTATAAAAAGGAGCTCCCTTGTCATTGAGCTTAACATGGAATCGGGCAGCACTCAGTGATAATAGAGAAGTTCACCAATGTGGTATCACAATGGACTGAATAAGTGAGCCTGATACATCGGGCTGCCACCTAACCTAACCACAAGCTTAACTATACATATGTTTCAGTATTGGCTAATACATATTTCCATAGTCTTTATTGAGATCTGACCGCACACAAAATAAAATTTTTCTGATTCAATCACGAAATTAATTGATTCAATTAATTTTTTAATTGAAATGTCTTCGATCACAGAAATTATAGTATCAATTAAAAAAATTAATTGACAGTCAATTAAAAAATTATTTAATACAATTAAATAATTAATAGATACTATTAATTTGTGTGATTGGTTTTTGTTTCAATTAAAAAATTAGTTGAATCAATTAAATTTTTAATTGAATATTTTTTAAAATTCAATTAAGATTTTAATTGGAAAAATTTTCCTGAAGTTTTTTGTTTCAATTTGGGTCTTTTATGTTATCATGTCCTTCGAATTGAAAACAATTTCGAAGAGACTTGAACGAGACGAGTTAGACACATGGTGTCTTTGGCAAAAATGCTCAGGGTGGGTTCTTGAGTCGATATAGCCATGTCCGTCTGTCCGTGAACACATTTTTGTAATCAAAGTCTAGGTCGCAGTTTTAGTCCAATCGACTTTACAGAATATAACCCTATTGATTTTGGAAGAAATCGGTTCAAATTTAGATATAGCTCCCATATATATATATTTCGCCCGATATGGACTTCTATGGCCCCAGAAGCCAGAATGTTACCATAATTTGCTTAAAATTTTGCACAAGAAAAACAATTAGTACTATAGTCAAGTGTGCCAAATTTTATTGAAATCCCTCAGATTTAGATATAGCTCCCATATATATCTTTCGCCCGATATGGACTAATACGGTCCCAGAAGCCAGAGTTTTACCCTAATTTGCTTAAAATGTTGCACAAGAAGAACAATTAGTACTATAGTCAAGTGTGCCAAATTTTATTGAAATCGGTTCAGATTTAGATATAGCTCCCATATAGGTTAGGTTAGGTGGTAGCCTGATGAATCAGGCACACTTAGACTATTCAGTCCATTGTGATACCACATCGGTGAACTTCTCTCTTATCACTGAATGCTGCCCGATTCCATGTTAAGCTCAATGACATGGGACCTCCTTTTTATAGCCGAGTCCGAACGGCGTTCCACATTGCAGTGAAACCACTTAGAGAAGCTTTGAAACCCTCAGAAATGTCACCAGCATTACTGAGGTGGGATAATCCACCGCTGAAAAACTTTTTGGTGTTCGGTCGAAGCAGGAATCGAACCCACAAGCTTGTATATGCAAGGCGGGCATGCTAACCATTGCACCACGGTGGCTCCCAAGCTCCCATATATATCGTTCGCCCATTTGCACTCATATGACCAGAGTGGCCAATCTTTTACTTCGATTTAATTAAAATTGTGCGCAGGGAGTAGAATTAGCATTGTAGCTATGCGTGCCAAATTTGGTTGAAATCGGTTCAGATTTAGATATATCTCCCATATATAGCTTTCGCCCGATTTACACTCATATGACCACAGAGGCCAATTTTTAATTCCGATTTAGTTGACATTTTGCACAGGGAGTAGAATTAGCATTGTAGCTATGCGTGCCAAATTTGGTTGAAATCGGTTCAGATTTAGATATAGCTCCCATATATATGTTTTTCTGATTTCGACAAAAATGGTCAAAATACCAACATTTTCCTTGAAAAATCGCCACTGCTTAGTCGAAAAGTTGTAAAAATGACTCTAATTTTCCTAAACTTCTAATACATATATATCGAGCGATAAATCATAAATAAACTTGTGGGAATTTTCCTTAAAATTGCTTCAGATTTAAATGTTTCCCATATTTTTTTTTTACTAAAATTGTGTTCCACCCTAGTGCATTAGCCAGCTTAAATGTTGAGTCTATAGATTTTGTAAAAGTCTTTCAAATTCTGTCCAAATCGAGTAATATTTAAATGTATGTATTTGGGACAAACCTTTATATATAGCACCCAACACATTTGACGGATGTGATTTGGTATCGAAAATTTAGATCTACAAAGTGGTGTAGGGTATAATATAGTCGGTCCCGCCCGACTTTAGACTTTCCTTACTTGTTTAAATTATATTTTGTATTCAAGTCGTTGGACCCACCTCTACATTTCCTGTGAATTTAAAGCGTGGTTTGTCAAAGGTAGGTATTCTTCTCCTCAACATACCTGGACATGAAGAATCGTTTTTTCCACTACATACAAAGATCGGATGAAATTTGCTTCTCTAAGAGGCTCTGGAGTTCAAATCTGGGGATCGTTTTATATGGGGGCTATATATAAGTATGGACCGATATGAACCAATTTGTACATAGTTGTTAGAGACCATATACCAACACCACGTACCAAATTTCATCCTGATCGGATGAAATTTGCTTCTCTAAGAGGCTCCGCAAGCCAAATCTGTAGATCGGTTTATATGGGGGCTACACGTAAAAGTGGTCCAATATGGCCCATTTGCAATACCATCCGACCTACATCAATAACAACTACTTATGCCAAGTTTCAAGTCGATGGCTTGTTTCGTTCGGAAGTTAGCGTGGTTTCAACAGACGGACGGACGGACAGACATGCTTAGATTTTAATTGGAAATTTTTTCCTGAAAATTTTTGATTCAATTTGGCTCTTTTATGTTAACTTTGCTCCTCCAAGAGGCTCCGGAGTACAAATCTGGGGATCGGTTTATATGGGGGCTATATATAAGTATGGTCCGATATGAACCAATTTGTGCATAGTTGTTCGAGACCATATACCAACAGCACGTACCAAATTTCAACCGGATCGGACGAAATTTGCTTCTCTAAGAGGCTCCGCAAGTCAAATCTGAGGATCGGTTTATATGGGGCTATACGTAAAAGTGGTCCATTATGGCCCATTGGCAATACCATCCGACCTACATCAATAACAACTACTGATGCCAAGTTTCAAGTCGATAACTTGATTCATTCGGAAGTTAGCGTGATTTCAACAGACAGACGGACGGACAGACATGTTTAGATCGACTCAGAATTACACCACGAACCAGAATATATACTTTATGGGGTTTTAGAGCAATATTTCGATGTGTTACAAACGGAATGACAACGTTAATATACCGTATGGTGGAGGGTATAAAAATCAGATACCCGATATTAATTTCATAACCTCACCGCTTGATCTCTGTAAATCTCAAGTAAATCAGAGAATTTTATTTTTTTTCACTGTAAAAAAGTCGGAGAAAAGGGAGGTCGCCTTCCCAGAATAAATATGGAAAAATAAAATAGCGGATCGTTGTCTAGATATCACCTCGAACTTTCCTTGAACATTTCACTCAAATCGGAGAACAATTTTGAAAAAGTCGGACAAGGAGGTGGTCTCCTCCCCAACCACACCCAGAGAAGGAATATGATCACCTCAAACATGTTTTAAGAGCAAAATGTTATTTTTGG
Source organism: Haematobia irritans (assembly GCF_050003625.1). Taxonomy (NCBI): domain Eukaryota; kingdom Metazoa; phylum Arthropoda; class Insecta; order Diptera; family Muscidae; genus Haematobia; species Haematobia irritans. The sequence goes on along the minus strand of NC_134397.1, from coordinate 178,146,654 downwards.
GTGGTGACCATGTAACATGGTTTTCGCAACCATGTTATTTTCTCGGAAATCATGTATCTGATTTCGGCAAGCAGTTTATATTTGACGATAAAATAACATTTTAGTGACATACATGTTACATGGTCACCATACAAAAATAACATTTTGCTCTTGAAACATGTTTGAGGTGATCATATTCCTTCTCTGCGTGCAGATATCAAAAAATGAGGTAATCTAATTTCACTATATGATCACCCTCTACGTTCTCCGCAAATTTAAAGTAAATCGGATCAGTCGTTTCTGAGCTAACACGGAACATACAAATAAACAAGATACACAGAAAAAAATATCACTAACATTTTTCCAATTAAAATTTTGATTGAATTTTAAAAAAATATTCAATTAAAAATTTAATTTGTTCAACAAATGTTTAAATTGAAACAAAAATCAATCACAAAAATGTATTGCATCAATTAAATTTATAATTGGAACAATTAATTTTTTAATTGACTTTGGTGGTTGATACTATCATTTCTGTTATTGAAGACATTTCAATTAAAAATTAATTGGATCAATTAATTTCGTGATTGAAGACAAACAATATTTTTTTGTGTACTTTGAATTTTATATGTATAGAAGATGTATTAAAAAATTTATTGAAATTCTTTTAAAACCATACATACATACCTCGTATTTGTCTATGTAAGCTAAATAATATGTGGATATTAACATCTCACAATGTGGATCATGTTAATTTCAAACTTTAAATAATGATTGCAGTTCATTTTTTACGCTTGTGCACAAATGTTAATACAGTTGAATTGCACAAACAGAAACTTATAATATAATGGAAGTTGAAATATAGCAAAAACCCAATCAAGTCTAACTCTAAGAAGGGGCAAAGGTGTGTTTGGTTTATCGAAATGCCAAGAGATATTAAAAAAATGTTCCGCAAATATGTGCTTGTTTAATATAAAGCAAATATTTAAGCGTTTGAATTAAAAAAAAAAAAAAACAAATAAATGAAAAGAAAAAATTAACAAAGACAAGCAGTAATTATAATTTTGAACTTTTGCAAGGTCTGCGTATTTACCATCCTCCACTGCCTTCTATCCTCAGAAGCAAGTAATTAAATTGAATTTTTCAAAATTTCAAATAAACAAAAGCAAGTCAATTGCGTTTGTTGCACGTTATGGATTTTGATAACCCAACTCGCCAGCCGCCTACACAATTCCAATTAAACCAACCAAACAAAAAAAAAAAAAATGATCTCAATTACTTAGTTTATTTTGGACACCCGGCCAAACACATGATGCAATGATGCCATTATTATTTATTTAAACTACGATACGAGATCATGGCTATTTGAATGCTGAGTCTCCCTACCATTTTCGTTGTGACGCTAACATTTGAAAATATTTCTTCAAAGAGTTTTGTTTGTTTATTTCCATTTGGACAAATGCATGTAATGTAATTTTATTTTTTTCCCAATTGATGCGGAATAATACCCTGAAATAAAATGTTTATGGAAGGCGACAGATTTCTGTGAAATGTGCCCGAATTGTGTGAAATGGAGTAATGTGAATATTTTTCTTGATGTGGTTTCAAAAAATTGGCTTTATTTGACACTACTATACCAAACACGGATTTTTACCCTAGATCATAAAGTGGTCAGTGAGGAATCAAAATGTGTCTACCAAAAAATTCTTTAAAATAAGGAAATTTTTATTAAAAGAATGTTTGTAGTCTTTGATTTCAAAATATTTGTCATTAAATCTAGGGCATGAGTTATTGAAATTTGCGTCCCTCTGGAGCTGTTTGTGAACAAACAAAATTATAGAGTTTACTTGCCAAAGAGGTTAGCTGAAAATTTACAGCCGTAACGGTCTATGGTCACTCCCCATTGGTATTCATCGACCGTGGGGTCAAAATAAATGCCAAATATTATCGGGAAAATATACCAAAACCAATATTGCAGCTTTGGGAAGGCAAACATTCTGGCCGCAGACCATATATGGCTAGATCGACTTAGGGAAACGGTTGCCACCACGAATTTTAAGAAAATGTCACCAAAAATCTTTTTTTTTGAAGTTTTTCATCAAATTTTTGTGGTTAGTATGAAAAAGTTTTTTTCTTCGAATGAAAGTTTCATTAGTTTATTGTAGAAGTTTATTTCAGTATTTTCAATATCACATACTTTTATCTCTCCTATTATCGATAATTTTTTGAGTGTATAAATATCCCTCGAATTTCAAATGTTACAACGATTTTACCTTGTACCAACAAGGGGGAACCTACAATGAATTTTAATAGTGCGATAAAGATATTGAATCTGTAGAAATTTTTCACAATACTTTCTGCTTCTGTAGAAATTCTTGTCAAAATTTAACTTTTATAGAAATTTTGGTTAAAATTTTTACTTCTATTAAAGATTTAGTCAACATTTTAATTCTATAAAAAATTTTGTCAAAATTTTAATTCTATAAAAAATTTTGTCAAAATTTTATTTCTATAGAAAATGTTGTCAAAATTTTATTTCTATAGAAAATTTTGTCAAAATTTTATTTCTATAGAAAATTTTGTCAAAATTTTATTTCCACAGAAAATTTCTTAAAAATTTTATTTCTTTAGAAAATGTTGTCAAAATTTTATATCTATAGAAAATTTTGTCAAAATTTTATTTCCACAGAAAATTTCTTAAAAATTTTATTTCTTTAGAAAATTTTGTCAAAATTTTATATCTATAGAAAATTTTGTCAAAATTTTATTAATAAAAAAAATTTTCAAAATTTTATTTAAAAAAAAAAATTGTCAAAATTTTATTTCTATCGAAAATTTTGTCAAAATTTTATTCCTATAGAAAATTTTGTAAAAAATTTATTTCTATAGAAAATTTTGTCAAAATTTTATTTCTATAGAAATAAAATTTTGAAAAAATTTTCTAGAGAAATAAAACTTTGATAAAATTCTCTATAGAAATAATATTTTGACAAAATTTTATATCTATCGAAAATTTTGTCAAAATTTTATTAATAAAAAAAATTGACAAAATTTTATTAAAAAAATTGTCAAAATTTTATTTCTATAGAAAATTTTGTCAAAATTTTATTTCTATAGAAAATTTTCTCAAAATGTTATTTCTATAGAAAATGTTGTCAACATTTCATTTCTATAGAAAATTATGTCAAAATTTTATTTCTATAGAAAATTTTGTCAAAATTGTATTTTTATAGAAAATTTTGTCAAAATTTTATTTCTATAAAAAATTTTGCCAAAATGTTATTTCTATAGAAAAATTTTTCAAAATTTTATTTCCACAGAAAATTTTGTCAAAATTTTATTTCTATAAAAAAATTTTGTCAAAATATTTTATTTCTATAGAAAATTTTGTCAACATTTTATTTCTATAGAATAATTTCTCAAAATTTTATTTCTATAGAAATTTTTCTCAAAATGTTATTTCTATAGAAAATGTTGTCAACATTTCATTTCTATAGAAAATTATGTCAAAATTTTATTTCTATAGAAAATTTTATCAAAATTTTATTTCTATAGAAACTTTTGTCAAAATTTTATTTTTATAGAAAAATTTTGTCAATATGTTATTTCTATAGACAATTTTGTCAAAATTTTAGTTCTATAGAAAATTTTGTTAAAACTTTATTTCTATAGAAAATTTTGTCAAAAATTTACTTCTGTAGAGAATTTTATCAAAAAACAACAATAACGATTGAAGAGAAGCCAAAAATAACAAACAAAACGAATGAAGATAGAGGAAGCACGCTCAAAAACAAACCCAGCCAAATACATACAAATCGATGATTTGAGTTTGGCAAAGGAAAAGAGATTTGCTGGCAAATTTGTTTAGGCAGTAGTCGACTATCAAACCCTTTTTCGGGAGGTTCAAGTGTAGTTCACGTTGGGTTGAGTGAATTACCCGAATTTATTCTGATAATTGGTTGATAGTTTTGCTGCAAGTAGAGGATGCTGATGAGGAATGTGGTAATTCCGAAACAGCTGTACATCCAACCATCTTGCAGTCTATAGGGCTTTGCCCAAATAAATTTGACAAGCATACTTTTCCTCTGTTGGTTAAGCTACACTTGTAGTTTAGTCAATGCATGGCTTTAAGCTGAGATCAAAAAACAAAAAAAAACAACAATAAAATTTTATTTCTATAGAAAAATACGTCAAAATTTTATTTCTATAGACAAATTCGTCAAAATTGTATTTCTATAGAAAATCTTGTCAAAATTTTGTTTTTATAGAAAATTTTGTTTTTTTTAGTTCTATAGAAAATTTTGTCAAAATTTTATTTCTATAAAGAATTTTATCAAAATTTTATTTCTATAGAAAAATTCGTCAAAATTTTATTTCTATAGAAAAATTCGTCAAAATTTTATTTCTACAGAAAATTTGGTCAACATTTTATTTCCATAGCAAATTTTGTCAAAATTTTATTTCTATAGAAAATTTGGTCAAAATTTTATTTCTATAGAAAATTTGGTCAAAATTTTATTTCTATAGAAAATTTTGTCAAAATTTTATTTCTATATAAAATTTTGCCAAAATGTTATTTTTATAGAAAAATTTGTCAAAATTTTATTTCTATAGAAAATTTTGTCAAAATTTTAGTTCTATAGAAAATTTTGTCAAAATTTTAGTTTTATAGAAAAACTTTGTCAAAATTTTATTTCGATAGAAAATTTTGTCAAAATTTAGTTTTTATAGAAAATTTTCTCAAAAATTTATTTCTATAGTAATTTTTTTCAAAATTTAGTTTTTATAGACAATTTTCTCATTTCTTTAGAAAATTTTCTAAAAAATTCTATAGAAAATTTTGTCAAAATTTTATTCTTATAGACAATTTTGTCAAAATTTTATTCCTATAGATTTTTTATACCCACCACCATAGAATGGTGACGGGGGTATAATAAGTTAGTCATTCTGTTTGTAACACATCGAAGTATCGATTTCCGACTATATAAAGTATATATATTCTTGATCAGGGAGAAGTTCTAAGACGATATAACGATGTCCGTCTGTCTGTCTGTTGTAATCACGCTACAGTTAAGCAATCGTGCTGAAATTTTGCACAAACTCGTCTTTTGTCTGCAGGCAGGTCACGTTCGAAGATGGGCTATATCGGCCAAGGTTTTGATATAGTCCCCATATAAACCGACCTCCCGATTTGGGGTCTTGGGCTTATAGAAATCGAAGTTTTTATCCAATTTGCCTGTAATTTGAAATCTAGAGGTATTTTATGACCATAAAGAGGTGTGCCAAAAATGGTGAGTATCGGTCCATGTTTGAGTATAGCCCCCATATAGACCGATCTCCCGATTTTACTTCTTGGGCTTATAGAAACCGCAGTTTTTATTTCATTTACCTGAAATTGGATATCTAGAGGTATTGTAGGACCACAAATACGTGTGCCAAAAATTGTGAGTATCGGTCCATGTTTTGGTACGGTCCCCATATAAAGCGACCTCCCGATTTGGGGTCTTGGGCTTATAGAAACCGTAGTTTTTATCCAATTTGTGTGAAATTGGAAATCTAGAGGTATTTTAGGACCATAAAGAGGTGTGCCGAAAATGGTGAGTATCGGTCCATATTTTGGTATAGCCCCCATATAGACCGATTTCCCGATTTTACTTCTTGGGCTTCTAGAATCCGAAGTTTTTATCCTATTTGCCTGAAAGTGGAAATATAGAGGTATTTTCGGGTCATAAAGAGGTGTGCCGAAAACAGTGAGTATCGGTCCATATTTTAGCCCCCATAAGAACGATCTCCCGATTTAACTCCTTGGGTTTCTAGAAACCGTAGTTTTTATCTGATTTGCCAGAAATTGTAAATATTCTGGTATTTTAGGCTCACAAAAACGTGTATCGTAGTAAGTTTTTATCGGTCCATTTGGTAATGCCTCCATATAGACCGACTTTACTTCTTGAGGGTGTAGAAGGCGCACTGATCATGAAAATTGCTTGAAACTCAATGTAAAATTTAAGATTTTACTTCTACAGATTTAAGATTTCAAATCAAGACGTTATTTTATAATTTTCTTGCACACTTACAAGAGATGTTAATGATTCCTCTAAAACTCAAACAAAAATGGTTCTTATAAATCCAGAATCTGATATAGTCCTCATAGGTGAAATCTTTAAATGTATCTTAGGGAAGTGTCCTCAAGTCCTCAAGCCAACCTGAAATTTCAAAGGAAACCCTAATATTTGGTTCATGGTGGTGGGTATTTAAGATTCGGCCCGGCCGAACTTAGTGCTGTATATACTTGTTTAATTTTATTTCTATACAAAATTTTGTCACAATTTTATTTCTATAGAAAATTTTGTCAAAATTTTATTTCTATAGAAAAATTTCTCAAAATTTTACTTCTATCGAAATTTTTGTCAAAATTTTATTTCTATAGAAAATTTTGTCATAATTTTATTTCTATAGAAAATTTTGTCAAAATTTTATTTGGATAGAAAATTTTGTCAACTACTATAAAAAATGTTGTCAAAATTTTATTTATATATAAAATTTTGGCAAAATGTTATTTCTATAGAAAATTTTGTCAAAATTTTATTTATATATAAAATTTTGGCAAAATGATATTTCTATAGAAAATTTTGTCAAAATTTTATTTCTATAGAAAATTTTGTCAAAATTTTATTTCTATAGAAAATTTTTGTGTAAGGCGTAAGAGAATTTTAGGAGCATATAGCTTTAGATTACTGGCTGACCTGGAAAACGTTAACTTAAGCAGTTTGTTAATGTTTTTGGAACAATCTGGTTGGTTCCACAAAAGTAAATAATAGAGAAGGTTCAGTGGTTAAGACTAGAAGTGCCCATATGTAATAGGTACTTTTAGTTAAATGTGGTATCACAATGGACTGAATAGTCTAAGTGAGCCTGAAATTTAATCGGGCTGCCACTTTAACCTAACCTATAGAAAATTTTGTCAAAATTTTATTTCTATATAAAATTTTGGAAAAATGTTATTTCTATAGAAAAATTTGTCAAAATTTTATTTCTATATAAAATTTTTTAAAAATTTTATTTCCATAGAAAATTTTGTGAAAATTTTATTTCTATAGTAAATTTCGTCAAAATTTTATTTCTATAGAAAAGTTTCTCAAAATTATATTTCTATAGAAAATTTTCTCAAAATTATATTTCTATAGAAAAATTTCTCAAAATTTTATTTCTATAGAAAATTTTATCAAGATTTTATTTCTATAGAAGATTTTGTCATAATTTTATTTCTATAGAAAATTTTCTCAAAATTTTATTTCTATAGAAAAATTTGTCAAAATTTTATTTCTATAGAAATAGACATTTAATGAAAAAAGAAAAGTCAAATGTTGAATTTTTCGAAAATGGACTTATTAAAAATTGTAATAAATCGAATTATCGTCGACTATTCGGCTTTTCGAAATTTTAAAATTTTGAAAAAGTCGATTTGTTAAAAATTGTGAAATTGGGCTTAGATCACTTGCTTTGTTTAATGTGTCAACTATCCCCGGGCACTTACTTTTTGGGTTCATTAAAACAATGGAATTTCAATGATTTCTGGTACTCTTTGTTGATTATGTGTATGCCAGCACACACAATTTGGGTGAAAAGCTCGGCAAGTGCACTATAATGATGAGTGAAACATTTTTGGTATTTCAATTACACAGACACATTCACGTTATGGGAACATAAGAACTTTACTCATTGTAGAAATATAAATTTCGTGGGATAGGTTTCAATTTATTGTTGAAAACTATTTCGATTATTTTTATTTTTCGTAAGTGGTAGTACTTAAAAAAAACAACACTTAATTATTGATGCTTGTTTCGGAAATGATCGATACCGGATATTTTAATTTAAATTGGATTTTTTTTGTAAATTCATTTAATTTTTGTTTTTTTTTTGTATTTCGTTAATTACTACTTATCGTTGATAGATTGGAATAAAAAAAATCACTCATTCACTCATATTCACCTGGGTTCTGGGGTGCCCAACGAAGGCCCACAAAAACAATACTGCAAACCGTAGCTAAACTATTACTAAAATTAACTCAAATATTGACTATTATAATGCAATTTCATTTTGGCATTATGAATTAAAAATGCAGGCTTTGCATGAATGAATTTGAAAGAACAAAAAAAAAACTGTAAAACATTTCACTAAAATTCTTGTCAAAACATTGTGGAGACACGCGGAACTTATCGCTAGAAACCCGTTGGCTGAAGAAGAAAAACGGTCGGTCGTTCGATATTGAGAGCTAGAGACTGTTCTTTGCTACAAGAATATGTCGATGGTTAACAATCAACTAAAGGAAAAAAAATGCTAACAAAATAAATATTTTGGCAAAAACGTATTTTTTGTGTTTCTTTGGTTTTGTTTCTCCTTCCGATAATTTTTTTGTGTATTTGGGTTAATATAATGGGCAAGAGTTTGGGAGTGTGTGTGTGTGTGTGTTTGTTTGTTACGTTCACATTTGCGAAAAGAAGGGCTACACAAATGCTGTAAAGGGCCTTAAATCGAACCGTCAGAAAAAAGCCAATGAAAATTTCAATAGCCGATTTAAATTTATTTTAGATCCCGACATCCAAAAATGCGAGAAAAAATTTTCTTATTTTAATTAGTTTTAGCTTATTTTAATAAAATGAAAAAAATATATAAATGACGTACACAATAGTTCATATTTCTCTACAATGAGTAAATGGTATTTTAACTGTTTCAGTCTTGACTATCGTATAAATTTCTAACTCCAAGTTTTTCCTTCTTTTTTTGAAGAACGAATAGTTTTGCTCCGCAAATATGACTCATCTTATTTCGTTGTTAAAATTTAATACAAAGGGTTATTTATTAGCTTTTATCTTTTTGACAACACTGTTTAAAAAGCTGACGCACGTTTCAGTGTTTTGTTTCACTGTCAAATATCTTCAGTTTGGTCTATAATTTAACCTTGAAATAGCAGAATTGTCGATTTGGGAGTGATGATCAGTCAGAAGCATTGCGAAAGCCACCAATGCAGAAACCGCCACAGTTTGGTGCAGTTTATTGGCTGGTGGCATGATTGTTACCTCTTCAAAGATGATGCGAACGTAACTGTGAATAGTGAGTGCTTCTTTGAGATGATATCCCGATGGTTCTCAGACACCCTTTAAAAGACTTAACACTTATCACAAACAGTTTATTAGGTTAGGTATAGTGGCAGCCCGATATTTCAGGCTCACTTAGACTATTCAGTCCATTGTGATACCACAGTTTTGAACTTCTCCCTTATCACTGAGTGCTGCCCGATTCTATGTTAAGCTCAATTACAAGAGACATATAGCCGAGTCCGAACGGCGTTCCATATTGCCACTTAGAGAAGCTTTGAAACACTTAGAAATGTCACCAGCGTTACTGAGGTGGGATAATCCACCGCTGAAAAACTTTTTAGTGTTTGGTCGAAAGTGAACTCACGACCCTCTGTATGCAAAGCGGACATGCTAACTATTGCACCACAGTGGCTCCTAGTTAACTAGGATTGTTTTTTTATATTTCGGGATTAGAGAACAAAGACAAATATTATGATCGAAGATCACTTTATTGTTTTTCAAAATATTCTCCATTAGGATCTATATACTTATGCATGCGTTTGAACCAACTGTCGAAGCACTTTTGCTATTCGGATTGAGGTATCTCCAAAAATGCTTTCTGAACGTATCCACTGCTTCTTCATGTGTCGAAAAACGTTGACCTTTCATTTTATGTCTTACGTACGGGAATAAATCATTGGGTACCAAGTCAAGACTAAACGGCGGATGATCTATCAAATGCGTGTTTTGAGTGTTTAAAAATGCAGTTGTTCGAGACGATGAGTGAGAGCTCTAGGGGTATGATTAGCACAGTTTTTCCGAAAAAACAGGCGTTGATTTGGTTGGAAGTGCTTCGTATGCGAGCAACTTTTATTTGTTAAGTTAGGTATAGTGGCAGCCCGATATATCAGGTTCACTTAGAGTATTCAGCCCGTTGTGATACCACAAGTGGTGAACTTCTCTCATATCACTGAGTGATGTTCGATTCTATCTTACGATCAATGATAAGCGACCTACTTTTTATAGTTGAGTCCGAACTGCGTTCCACATTGCATTGAAACCACCTAGATGAGGTTTGAACAAGTATATACGGCCGTAAGTTCGGCCAGGCCGAATCTTATGTACCCTCCACCATGGATTGCGTAGAAACTTCTACGCAAAACTGTCATCGACAATCGAATTACTTGGGTTGTGGTATCTTAAAACTTCTTAACATTGTTTTCTAAATTGTGAGTTAGTCCATACGTGGTATGTATTAGACAATACGTAGAGAGCCAGAATTGATATATGGGGGTCGCTTATATGGGGGCTACATTCAATTATGAACTTGATATGGACCAATTTTTGTGTGATTGGTGATCGATTTATCTGATGGCTATATATAACTATAGACCGATATGGACCTAGTTAGGCATGGTTGTTAACGACCATATACTAGCACACAATGTACCAAATTTCAACTGACTCGTATGAAATTTGCTCCTCCAAGAGGCTCCAAAACCAAATCTCGGGATCGGTTTATATGGGGGCTATATATGATTATGGACTGATATGGACCACTTTTGGCATAGTTGTTAAATATCATATACTACCACCACGTACCAAATTTCAGCCATGACCGGATGAATTTTGCTTCTCAAAAGGCACCGGAGGTCAAATCTGGGGATCGGTTTATATGGGGGCTATATATATAATTATGGACTGATATGAACCAATTCCTGCATTGTTGTCGGATACCATATACTAACTTCAGGTACCAAATTTCAACCGAATCGGATGAATTTTTCTCTTCCAAGAGGTTCCGGAGGTCAAATCTGGGGATCGGTTGATATAGGGCCTATATATAATTATGGACCGATTTCGACCAATTTTTGCATGCGTGTTTGAGGCCATATATTAACACCACGTACCAAATTTCAACTGAATCAGATGAATTTTGGTCTTCCAAGAGGCTCCGGAGGTCAAATCTGGTGATCGGTTTATATGGGGGCTATATATAATTATGGACCGATGTGGACCAATTTTTGCATGGTCATTAAAGACCAAATATTAACACCATGTACCAAATTTCAGCCGGATCGGATGAAATTTGTGGACCAATTTTTGCATGGTTGTTATAGACCATATACTAACACCATGTACCAAATTTCAGCCGGATCGGATGAAATTTGCTTCTCTTAGAGGATTCGCAAGCCAAATTTGGGGGTCCGTTTATATGGGGGCTATACGTAAAAGTGGACCGATATGGCCCATTTGCAATACCATCTGACCTACATCAATAACAACTACTTGTGCAATGTTTCAAGTCGATAGCTTGTTTCGTTCGGAAGTTAGCGAGATTTCAACAGACGGACGGACGGACGGACATGCTCAGATCGACTCAGAATTTCACTACGACCCAGAATATATATACTTTATGGGGTCTTAGAGCAATATTTCGATGTGTTACAAACGAAATGACAAAATTTAATATACCCCCCATCCTATGGTGGAGGGTATAAAAACTCAGAAATGTCACCAGCATTACTGAGAGGGGATAATTCCAAATTTCCGAAGAGTCGAAAAAATTGAGTTTTCCAAATCTAAAAAAAATCACACGCAACTTGTTCTTTTGTAAGAAATGGATCATCGGAGGTATATAATTACAGCTACTTGTTTGCTTTAAACGAAGTTTGCTTAAATGCGTTTGTGTGTGCATTACACACTGTTCTATACATAGGTGTGCCGATTACTATAGCTAGATTTTTATGTTGGTGAGAAGAAGAGCTAAATGGTCCGAATGGTTTGTGATTCTATTTTCCGTCTGGACAAAAGGTAAAATGTAAAAGTAATTTATGAAATTTCATATTTGCTACTACATTCTTTGTATTAAAGAAATGATGGAAATATAGGAAATAAAAAATTAGCCAGCAAATTTGTGTTTTGATCTATTATTTATGAAAATGTTTAATATACGGTAAAAGAACATCAACATTTATCACAAAAATGTTATTCTTACAAACAATGTTTTTTTACAGCGAAAAGAAATTTGCAAACGAAGTTCGTTGGTCTACAATATCGTTTGGGAGGAGTGTTTTTTTTTTTGCTTACAAAAGATCGAAAAGTCGACTTTTCCAAATATCGGAATATTGGAAAGGTAGAATTTTCCAAATTGAAAGACCTAAAGGTCGATTTTTTAATCTGTTTACAATGGCTACACCCAGAGAAGGAATATGATTACATCAAACATGTTTTAAGAGCAAAATGTTATTTTTGGGTGGTGACCATGTAAGAGGTTTCGCAACCATGTTATTATCATGTATCTGATTTCGGCAAGCAGGTTATATTTGACGAGAAAATAACATTTTAGTGGCAAACATGTTACATGGTCACCATACAAAAATAACATTTTGCTCTTGAAACATGTTTGCGTGTATGAGTTATGCTATGCTGCATTATTTTCTTTGTTAAAAAAAATTAAGACAATTTTGTGCTTACTGTAGTTTACAGGAGCGCTCTTCTTAAATTGTATGGGTTTGCGTTTCCAAAATGTGCACTTAAAAATTGGTAGCCTTATTTTCAGCATCAAGGCCTTAATGAATCCTCTTTTGATATTTCAATTTCACGCCGATTTATGAACAGAGGGTTCCACGGAAATGAAAATTCCGTATATCTTGCAAAGTCACAAATTTTTCTTACAGAAGACACTCGTCTGATAACTGACCAGAAGACATCGGCCGATGACACCCTGTTGCGAATGGTATTTATAGAATAAATACACGTTTCGCTCGTTGTAGACGACGTGCCATGCCATGACAAGCCACTATCATTATGACGTTGTTGAGTTTTTATTAGGCACAATGAAATTATGAAGAGCACCAACAACTACAACAACAAAAAACATAAGGTGGAAAATCATGTTTTGAGAAGAAAATGATGCGTATGTGTGTGTGTGTGTGTATGTTTTTTTCTCCACCCCTTTTATTTTGGCCTAGTGTTGACGTTTGGGGATCTCCCACCCCACCCCATGACAAAGAAATTTTCGAAATTATTTTCTCTTGTACTCGATTAATTTTTGCTCTCTGATTACCAGAGCTGCCAGATAGTCCAACAGGTAATAGGGTCATATGAGTTCGAATGCACCCGCTGCTGCAATATTTCATAGAAGATGAGAGATGATATTTTTGTTCCATTTTGTGGATGTCATTAACTGTATGAGTATGACAACCTGAGATCATTAACATCTGAAGAAAAAGATGACAAATTATGTATGTATTTTCGTCTTTGTTTGGAATATGAAAGACGACAGCATTGAAGTTCGCGAAAAATAGAGGATGCCCTAGAAAATAATGTCTAACTTTTCATATCCGAAACGAATGCTTTTGTTCGACTAGGAAAACACCGGTAATAACACTGATCCCAAAAGCGAAGACCAGGTATTGCTCGAGATCCACACTGCAGTGGTAGAAAACTTGCTCGTGGGCTGAACATATCGCGAGAACGGATGCAACACATATCGAAAGAAAAAGTTTGGACTAAAGTCATTGATTTTCAAAAATTGCAAGAGCTCTCCAATTACAATTCGCTTGCACGAAAGTGACCAGAAGACATTCCAAATTGAGCAGCTCGTGAAGAAACAAAATGATCGTGTTACTTGCCAACGAATTCAGCTGAAAATTTACATCTTCAATTGCCCACCATGGTCGATGATCGCCCCTACTCGTATTCATAGACCGTAGGGTCAAACTAAATACCGAATATTATCGGGCAAACGTCCTAAAGACAGTATTGGGCAATCAAACATTTCGGCCGCAGACCATGAACACTCCAATAGTTCTCAGCACCATCGCATTTAGTACACGTCAACAAAGAATGGCTTAACACGAGGTTCCTCACTTCATTGCTACCGCACAATGGTTAACAAAATCTCCTGATCTCAATCACAGACATACAATTTTGACAAAATTTTCTATAGAAATAAAATTTTGACAAAATTTTCTATTGAAATAAAATTTTGACAAAATTTTTTACAGAAATAAAGTTTTAACAAAATTTTCCTATAGAAATCAAATGTTGAAAATTTTTTCTATAGAAATAAAATTTTGAAAAAATTTTCTATAGAGATAAAATTTTGACAAAAATTTTTGTAGAAATAAAATTTTGACAAAATTTTCTATAGAAATAAAATTTTTGAAAAAAAATTGTATAGAAATAAAATTTTGACAAAATTTTCTATAGAAATAACATTTTGACAAAATTTTCTATAGAAATAAAATTTTGACAAAATTTTCTTTAGAAATAAAATTTTGACAAAATTTTCTATAGAAATAAAATGTTGACAAAATTATCTATAGAAATAAAAATTTGACGAAATTTTCTGTAGATATAAAATTTGTACAAAATTTTCTAGAAATACAATTTAAACAAAATTTTATGTAGAAATAAAATTTTGACAAAATTTTCTATAGAAATGACATTTTGCCTACATTTTATATAGAAATAAAATTGTGACAAAATTTTACATAGAAGTAAAATTTTGACAAAATTTTCTATAGAAATAAAACTTTGAGAAAATATTCCATATAAATAAAATTTTTTTTGACCAAAATTTGTATAGAAATAAAATGTTGACAAAATTTTTACAGAAATAAAGTTTTAACAAAATTTTCCTACAGAAATAAAATTTTGAAAAAATTTTCTATAGAGATAAAATTTTGACAACAATTTTTGTAGAAATAAAATTTTGACAAAATTTTCTATAGAAATAAAATTTTTGAAAAAAATTCTATAGAAATAAAATTTTGACAAAATATTCTATAGAAATAAAATTTTGACAAAATTTTCTATAGAAATTAAATGTCGACAAAATTTTCTATAGAAATAAAATTTTGACAAAATTTTCTATAGAAATAAAATTTTGACAAAATTTTCTAGAAATAAAATTTTAACAAATTTTTCTATAGAAATAAATTTTTGACAAGCTTTTCTATAGAAATAAAATTTTGCCAAATTTTCTATAGAAATAAAATTTTGACAAAATTTTCTATAGAAAGTTTTGTCAAAATTTTTATATCTATATAAAATTTTGTCAAAACTTTCTATATAAATAAAATTTTGACAAAATTTTCTATAGAAATCAAATGTTGACAAAATTTTCTATGGAAATAAAATTTTGACAAAATTTTCTATAGAAATAAAATATTGACAAAATTTTCTATAGAAATAAAATTTTGACAAAATTTTCAATAGAAATAAAATTTTTGAAAAAAATTTTCTACAGAAATAAAATTTTGAAAAATTTTTATATGGAAATAAAAATTTTGTAAAAATTTTATATAGAAATAAAATTTTGAAAAAATGTTTATAGAAATAAAATTTTGAGAACATTTTCTATACCATTTTGACAAAATTTTCAATAAAAATAAAATTTTGGCAACATTTTCAATATAAATAAAATTTTGACAAAATTTTCTATAGAAATAAAATTTTGATAAAATTTTCTATAGAAATAAAATTTTCTATAGAAATAAAATTTTGACAAAATTTTCTATAGAAATAAAATTTTGACAAAATTTTCTATAGATATAAACTTTTGACAAAATTTTCTATAGAAATAAAATTTTGACAAAATTTTCTATAGAAATAAAATTTTGACAAAATTTTCTATAGAAATAAAATTTTGACAAAATTTTCTATAGAAATAAAATTTTGACAAAATTTTCTATAGAAATAAAATTTTGACAAAATTTTCTATAGAAATAAAATTTTGACAAAATTTTCTATAGAAATAAAATTTTCTATAGAAATAAAATTTTGACAAAATTTTCTATAGAAATAAAATTTTGACAAAATTTTCTATAGAAATAAAATGTTGACAAAATTTTCTATAGAAATAAAATTTTGACAAAATTTTCTATAGATATAAACTTTTGACAAAATTTTCTATAGAAATAAAATTTTGACAAAATTTTCTATAGATATAAACTTTTGACAAAATTTTCTATAGAAATAAAATTTTGACAAAATTTTCTATAGAAATAAAATTTTGACAAAATTTTCTATAGAAATAAAATTTTGACAAAATTTTCTATAGAAATAAAATTTTGACAAAATTTTCTATAGAAATAAAATTTTGACAAAATTTTCTATAGAAATAAAATTTTGACAAAATTTTCTATAGAAATAAAATTTTGACAAAATTTTACATTTTTCTAAAATTAATTTAATTATCGTGTTAGGCCATACTATTAAAGTCCATTATGAGTAAGTTCTTCCTGTTTGGTAGAAGAAGTGAATGTCATTCTTATACGATATCTGACTCCTTTCATTATAGGACCTAACTCATCATATCTCGTTGAACCTGTTATCCTGGCAACACTGTTCGGTTCGGTTGGTCTAGAAGAGAAAAGAAACATTTCTTCGCACTTCAAAAGAATAAAACAAAGAAAGTCACAGGAAAACATCATACAAACATTGAAATGAAAACAATCTAGAAACACAACACGAAATGTATCTCGATAAAATAGACATATAAACCAAAATGAAACCATGGTGGGTCGAAGAGACACATCAGTGAAAAATAGGCTATAAACTTTTCATAAATTCTTGGTAGGGGGGGACTAATGGCAAACCGCTGGGCGCGCAGTGTGTGCGTTGTTGGGTCTTCTCCTTTCTCTATGGCTGGGCTACCAAATGACCTTTAGATTAATGAGGAGAAGACAGATTAGTTTAGATATGAATTTAGATATTTTTACAAATAGTGTGAACTAATTTCGAAAAAATAGTTTCAATGTCGAAAATAAAATTTTGTGTTTGACACAAAATATCGGAAAAATTTAAATAAAAATATCAATAAAAATTTATAAAAATAAAATCGCGCGGACTATGCGTGTGAGGTATGCATTGAATATGTTTTGATGTATGCTGGCCATTAAAAAAAGAACACTTGACTGGGAATAGCGGTATATAACACATGTTTTGCATTCGATAGCGGCGGCATGTCCCATGAGTCAATTTAAAATTGTCCAATCATGGTTGTAATCATAAGCGTAGAAAGACCTCTAGGGGGATGGCTCTCCCTTCCCTTTTTGTGGAATTAAGAAACCATCTTTTACTTTGAGGTATCCCTTACAGTAGTTTGGATTTTTTTTTTTAAACTGGCATTTATTTATACGTGAATAGCTTTGCAAATATACCGCGAAAAGAGAATGAAAATTCGATAAATGAGATCTGCATTCTAATTTAAATTTTATTGATCCTAGATTTAAAGCCAGATAAATCACTAAAAATGTCTTTATTTTAAAAAAAGCCGAACACAGAACAAAATATCACGAAAATATTCCTAAATAAAAAGTTGATTGAAGTCGAAAACTTTTTTATTAAAAAAAAAAAAAATAATTGATACTATTAACCTTTTACTCAAACTAGAAACATTAATTCAATTACGTCAATGATTGAACATTTTTAAATTTTCAATTAAAACATTAATTGATACAATTAATTTTTTAATCAAACTTGAAAGACTAAGTCAGTTAAAAAATTAAGTTTTTTTAATTAAAATTTTATTTGAAAAAAATCAAGTTTTTAATCAAACTAAAAATTGATTAAAAATAGTTATAGAAAGTGATTGATAGTATAGTGATTAAAAATAGTTACGCTTTTAATTAAAAAAAATAATTGAATTTTTCAATTAATATCAATTAAACATTTAATTGAATCAATTAAAAAATTGTTAATGAAATCAATTCATTTTTTAATCATGTATTTTTTTAATGACCAATTAAAACTGTCATTGATACTATCTATCATTTTCGTAATTGAAGACATTTCAATTAAAAAATTAATTGGATCAATTAATTTTGTGAATGAATCAGAATTTTTTTTCTGTGTGCATCTTTGGTTCGGAATCAATACCAAACAACCTTAAAGGGAAGGTCAAAATCTTTGGATCCAAGTAAACTTTTTCTGTGAGTGGAGATCTACAGAGGGGTGCAAGGTATAATAGATTTGGAACCCCACTTTAAATTTTCCTTACTTGAGTTATTTAAAATGAGCTTGTAAATGACACACATCTAATAGCAGAAGCTTAAAAAAACATTTGAATCCAATACGTTTTCAAAGAGTATTGATTGAATATATGGAATATGAGGATTTGTTGTGAAATCGTGTGATGTTTGCAACGTTTTTACAAGAACATCAGTCTTGATGTTCTTGTAAAAACTGGTTGTTTGCTACTTGCATGTATATACAGTGGGGAGCAAAACCGAGTGAATCTTGGGTTTGGCGTCTTTTTGAAAAACAACTGGATCCTCAAGGTTGGCACAAACCTCCACAAAATCAGGCAAATTTAATTGCACAATTATAAGGTAGTCTCCTTTTTGCATAATTCCTTATCACTAACCAACAGTCATGTGTGTCAACATCCCCATACCATGAAGCTTCCCCCTCTATGTTTTACGGTTTGTTTGATCTGGTGTTTTTGGAGACTTTGTCATTACCGGTAATGTTCGGAGGTCGTTACCAGTCATCAACGACCCAATCTTTGTGGGCCTTACTAAAGATTTTCTATTTAATAAACATTGCAAAAATTGAAAACATGCACTCGGTTTTGCTCACCACTGTAAAAGGTTGGCTGATAAGTCCCCGGTCTAACAAAGAAAAACACATTTTTTTTTGTCAAAATTTGGTTTTATTATTCAACATAGTTCCCTTCAAGAACGATACAACGATTACAACGACCTTCCAATTTTTTGATACCATTTTGGTAGTACTCCTTCGGTTTTTGCCTCAAAATAGGCCTCAGTTTCGGCGATCACCTCTTCATTGCAGCCAAATTTTTTCCCTGCGAGCATCCTTTTGAGGTCTGAGAACAAGCAAAAGTCGCTGGGGGCCAGATCTGGAGAATACGGTGGGTGGGGAAGCAATTCGAAGCCCAATTCATGAATTTTTGCCATCGTTCTCAATGACTTGTGGCACGGTGCGTTGTCTTGGTGGAACAACACTTTTTTCTTTTTCATATGGGGCCGTTTTGCCGCGATTTCGATCTTCAAACGCTCCAATAACGCCATATAATAGTCACTGTTGATGATTTTTCCCTTCTCAAGATAATCGATAAAAATTATTCCATGCGCATCCCAAAAAACAAATGCCATTACTTTGCCAGCGGACTTTTGAGTCCTTCCACGCTTCGGAGACGGTTCAGCGGTCGCTGTCCATTCAGCCGACTGTCGATTGGACTCAGGAGTGTAGTGATGGGGCCATGTTTCATTCATTGTCACATATCGACGGAAAAACTCGGGTGTATTACGAGTTAACAGCTGCAAACACCGCTCAGAATCATCAACACGTTGTTGTTTTTGGTCAAATGTGAGCTCGCGCGGCACCCATTTTGAACAGAGCTTCCGCATATCCAAATATTGATGAATGATATGACTAACACGTTCCATTGATATATTTAAGGCCTCTGCTATCTCGATCAACTTCATTTTACGGTCATTCAAAATCATTTTGTGGATTTTTTTGATGTTTTCGTCGGTAACCACCTCTTTCGGGCGTCCACTGCGTTCACTGTCCTCCGTGCTCATTTCACCACGCTTGAATTTTGCATACCAATCAATTATTGTTGATTTCTCTGGGACAGAGTCCGGAAACTCATTATCAAGCCAAGTTTTTGCTTCCACCCAGCGTTGCCACTACGAATTTTTATTTTGGACCAACATTTTTCCATAATCGGACCAAAATTCCCTCCAGCGGACCAAATTTCCAATTTCGAAGAAACCTGCTTTAAAAAATATTTTATTGTTGTACATAGTGATTTTATTAAAAAAATTAAGTAAATCAGAAAGGATTGATATGAAAAAATTGACTTTTTGAAATGGTCTAATTTTAAAGTCAATTTTAGTTGTCAATTTTTGTTGACATCAATCATCTGATAAAATCTCTTTTTTAAAATAGGTTTTTCTTATTTCCCTCAAAATTGGACATCTGCCTATAAAGTGCTGAACATTTTCGTTCTCTTGCGTGTTGCACAGCGAACACATTTTTGACCCATTGTTATTGAACCTGTTGCCATTTAAAATTGTTGTTTCTGTTCTAATTTGCATTATTAATCGTATGTCCTCAATGATTTGATATTGATTTCCAACCAAAGAAGCAGAAAATTGAAGTGAGGACACATTGACGTCACAAATATCTTTTACTAAACTGTCAATAATATTAAAGACGATGTAATTAATTGAAAAAATTTTCAGAAATATTAAAGCCATTTTGACTTTAGGAAAAAGGAAATTTTCTTTCATGTTAGGATACCCAATTTTATGTCCAATAAGGACAAACCGACTTCATTGCAAAAATTTATAGACTTTAGTACAAGGAAATTTTCTTTCATGTTAGGATACCCAATTTTATGTCCAATAAGGACAAACCGACTTCATTGCAAAAATTTATAGACTTTAGTACAAGGTTAGGTTAGGTGGCAGCCCGATGTATCAGACTCACTTAGGCTTTTCAGTCCATTGTGATACCACATTGGTGAACCTCTCTCTTACCTCCTTTTTATAGCCGAGTGCGAACGGCGTTCCACATTGCAGTGTAACCACTTAGAGAAGCTTTGGAACTCTCAGAAAAGCCACCAGCATTTTTTTAGAGAAAAAAACTTTATTTTAGAGAAATATGTCTTCTATGCTAGTCAAACTTCGCATTCGTATTTTAAGCACATGAAATCTTTGGCCTCACGACAATATTTATAAATTTTATCAAATTTATTTCATAAATTGAAAAATTAAAAATCTTTTGGACCAAATTCCGTTTGGTCCGCCCATCGGACCAAATTTAAAAATTAGACATTTTTTGGACCAATTTTGTTCCGATCGGACCAAAACGGCAACGCTGCTTCCACCGTATTTTTTCCCCTTCAGAAAACAGTATTTTATCAAAACACGAAATTCCTTTTTTTCATTTTTTTCGCAATAACAAAAGACGCTCTCTCTCACAAACTAATTGACTTACAGACGTCAAATTTTGACACGAATCATTTGAAGGTTGGTACTATATAAAAATAATATGCATTTAATACTACACACAAAAAAATTTCACGAAATTAAAATTTTAATTAAGGTTTAAAAAATATTCAATTAAAAATTTAATTGATTCAACAAATTTTGTAATTGAAACTAAAATCAATCACAAAAATAATAGTATCAGTTAACTTTTTAATTGGATCAATTAACTTTTTAATTGACCTTCAATTAATTTTTAATGGATACTATAATTTCTGTGATTGAAGACATTTCAATTAAAAATTAATTGGATCAATTAATTTCGTGATTGAATAAGAAAAAAATGTTTTTGTGTGTAGCGACGCCATCTATGTGTCAGACCGGGGACTTATCTGCCAAACTGTTATGTGGCTTTACATTGGCCGCCCGTTCAACTTTTCGCTTTTGCTCATCTATTTAAGTTACATTTTTGATTGTTTCTCAAATTTTTGCCATTTTTTTGATAAAAAGCCGTTTAGTCGAAAATCTCAATCCCAATTTACTTTATATTCCTTAATTTGTGAATGGATGCAATTTGCCCATTAACAATTCAGAACACATTCATTGTCATTGTATAGCAACTATTTTTGAAAGATATTTTCTTAGTCAAATTAGCATAGTAAGAAAAATAAATATGTACTTGACAACTTACGTCTGCTTCAATTGGGGTCAGTATAAACGACTTTTTGTAATGGAATTAGAAAATGCAAAGTCTACATATGAATTTTTCCAACAGTTTCAATATCAAAATATCGAAGTAAAATACCAAATTCATTAGCAATCATAACATCAACTGTCAATGAACTACCAATTGAATATAATTAAGGCTAACTTCAGTCGAAACAGGTCCACTACTGTCATAAGCAATTCAAAACCAATATTAAATTTTACTGTGATGATAATGATGGGAGGGGTTTTTCAAAAAACAAATAAACAAACAAAGCCAAAGAGAAGTATGGTAGAGTTTGGTGGCAACGAAAAATAATTGCCTGCATTTTTACTGGGTCTCAATTGTAGCGATAATAATGACGACGATATAGAGTTGAAGGAAAACCGCAACAAAATAATAACAAAAAACATTAACAAAACAAAAAAAAAATAAAAAAAAATAATAATAATAAATAAATAAATAATATTATTGTTAATGCATTAAATGACTCTGCTGGTAGGATTAACACTTTTTTTGTATGGATGTCTCTCTGTCACTCTAACTAAATGCATGAAGGTCATAATGTTCACGAACCAATATTGAATATTGGAAAAATATTGAATCAAAAGAAAAATACATTTCAGCAATGATTTGGAGAAAAAAAAGCTACAGAGGTGTAGTATGTCTTGCTTTGCATTGTCGTCTCCAAAGATATGGGTCATTTGTATTGTATGACTTCCCTCTCTCGATTCGTAAACAAATTCCATTGGCAATACTATAGGGAAAAGTTCAATGGCCATTTATTTGCGTAGCAGATTACCGGAGTAAATTGCATGGTTGGGTTGAAACCACACAAAATAAAAAACTAAAAGAAAAAAATGCTGAAAAGTAAACAGAAATAAAGAGAAGTCTATGTTGGTTATAGTTTTTTCTTATCTGTGGTGTTTTATCTTAATAAATATGCATATAGAAATTAGCAAATAAAACTGCAGTTAGGATAATAGTTGGAACATCTGAAAAAGTAAATATTGCTCGAAGATTAGTTAGTCCAAGAATAGTGTGTTGACATTATCGTTGACACATGGTTTCCTGGAAATCGGGTCTAGTTCGCTTTTTTGAACGCTTTTTATCTGTCGAAGAACGAAAACGAAACGAAAACATTTGGTCAAAATTTTGTTTCTATAGAAAATTGTGTCAAAATTTTATTTCTAAAGAAAATTTTGTCAAAATTTTATTTCTATAGAAAATTTTGTCAAAATTTTATTTCTATAGAAAATGTTGTCTAAATTGTATTTCTATAGAAAATTTTGTCAAAATTTTATTTCTCAGAAAATATTGTTACAATTTTATTTCTATAGAAGATTTTGTCAAAATTTTATTGATATAGACAATTTTGTCAACATTTTATTTCTATAGAAGATTTTGTCAAAATTTTATTTCTATAGAAAATTTGGTCAACATTTTATTTCTATAGAAAATTGTGTCAAAATTTTATCTATATAAAAAATTTTGTCACAATTTTATTTCCATAGAAAATTTCGTTAAAATTGTATTTCTATAAAAAATTTCGTCTACATTTTATTTCTATAGAAGATTTCGTCTACATTTTATTTCTATGGAAGATTTTGTCAAAATTTTATTTCTATAGAAGATTTTGTCAAAATTTTATTTCTATAGAAAATTTTGTCAAAAATTTATCTATATAGAAAATTTTGTCAAAAATTTATCTATATAGAAAATTTTGTCAAAAATTTATCTATATAGAAAATTTTGTCAAAAATTTATTTCTATAGAAGATTTTGTCAAAATGTTATTTCTATAGAAAATATTGTCAAAATTTTATTTCTATAGAAAATTTTGTCAACATTTTTTTCTGTAGAAAATTTTGTCAAAATTTTATTCATATAAAAAATTTTGTCAAAATTTTATTTCCATAGAAACATTTGTCAAAATTTTATTTCTATAGAAAATTTTGTCAAAATTTTATTTCTATAGAAAATTGTGTCAAAATTTTATTTCTATAGAAAATTTTGTCAAAATTTTATCTATATAAAACACTTTGTCAAAATTTTATTTCCATAGAAACATTTGTCAAAATTTTATTTCTATAGAAAATTTCGTCAAACTTTTATTTCTATAGAAAATTTTGTCAACATTTTATTTCAATAGAAAATTTTGTCAAAATTTTATTTCTATAGAAGATTTTCTCAAAATTTTATTTCTATAGAAAATTTTGTCAAAATTTTATTTCTATAGAAAATTTCTATAGAACATTTTGTCAAAATTTTATTTATATAGAAAATTTTGTCAATATTTTATCTCTATAAAATATTTTGTCAAAATTTTATTTCTATAGAAAATTTCGTCAAAATTTTATTTCTATAGAAAATTTTGTCAAAATTTTATTTATATAGAAAATCTTGTCAAAATCTTATTTCTATAGAAAATTTTGTCAAAATTTTATCTATATAAAATATTTTGTCAAAACTTTATTTCTATAGAAAATTTCGTCAAAATTTTATTTCTATAGAAAATTTCTATAGAAGATTTGTCAAAATTTTATTTCTATAGAAAATTTTGTCAAAATTTTGTTTCTATAGAAAATTTTGTCAAAATTTTATTTCTATAGAAAATGTTGTCAAAATTTTGTTTCTATAGAAGATTTTGTCAAAATTTTATTTCTATAGAAAATTTTGTCAAAATTTTATTTCTATAGAAAATTTTGTCAAAATTTTATTTCTTAGAAAATTTTGTTACAATTTTATTTCTATAGAATACTAGCGTAACCCGGCCCGCTTCGCTGCGCCTTGCGAAGTGTATTTGTAGGAATATTTTGCGTTAACTTAGGGAACCATATCCTTCGTGCTAAAAAAAAATCGAAAAGTGGCTTGTCAAGGAAAGGTATCCATCCTTCTCCTCAACATAACTGAAAGTTAAGCACTATATTATAGTAACATACAAAGAATTATTGTTTTCCATCCAATAAATCGGAAAAAGCAAAAGTAGTAAAAAATTTTACCATTTTAACATTTGCTAAAATGTTGGAAAATTATGCACCCTCTACGTTGGCTGCCAATTTCATGTAAATTTAAGTTCTTTACTAAAAAGAAGTCTGGCAGAAGCCTGTGAAAAATACATAAAATTATGTACCGAGTTCTTATTTATGGACAACCCTCTACTTTCAATTTAAGAAAAAAAAAACGAACAAAAGGGAAACCTCTGCCCACCTTTGCTCCACTCCTACCTGATATCGGACTATCACGTACCCTATATTAATTTCACAACTACTCAATGGTCCCTATAAATTCTATCGAAGTAAATCGACAAAGTTTATTTCAATTTCCCCTTCCCCAACCAGGTATCGAAAAATCATATACTAATTTAAAAATCATGTATAAATTTAATCACCTCCTCCCACGTTCCCTGTAAATTTCAAGTAGATCGGAGATGTTTAAATTTTGCTCTATTTTTTTAAAGGGACGTCACTTTCCCCGATACAATATCGACAAACACCGTAGATAATAGCACCCCTAACCTTCCCTGAAAATTCTTGAAACTTTCCTTCAAGTGTTGGGCAAGGAAAGTTGCCTCTTCGTTCATAACCTTCCCCCATTGCCTTTGTAAATTTTAAGAAAACTTAAAATTTTTTTTTGCAGTTTTAGAGGAGGACCTCCTCCCCGACCAAATATCGAAAAGTGATGTAGCGTATCTCAGAAAATGTCAAGCAAATTATAAGCCTAAAGGGGGCGGCCTCTCTTCCGTCCAAATATCGCAAAATCAGGTATCAACTATTAATATCGTAACCTCTCTCCAGTCCTCTGTAAATTTCAAGTAACTCGGTAAAGTTTAATTGTTTCTCTGTATGTACTTAAGAGAAGCGGATGTCTCCCTATGCCCTTTTATTTTTATTAAAAAATTAGGAACCTGATATAAATTTCATAATCTCACCCATTTTTTCCGTAAAATTTCATTCGGGGGAGTTTAGTTTTGTTTTCACTGTACCTTTAAAAAAGTCGTGCAAAGGGGTGGTCCCCCTCCCCGACCAAATATCGAAAAATAATGTAGCGGATTTTTGTCTAGATGCCAACCCCAACATTCAATGAAAATTTCAAGCAAGTCGCATAATTTTTTTACAAGTTTCAAAAGGTAGGGCAAAGGGGAGGTCCCCTCCCCGTCCATATATGAAATCATCAAGTACCCCATATTAATTCCATAACCTCACTGCATGTTCTCTGTAAATCTCAGATAATTTAGAGAATTTTAGTTTTTTCACTGTACTTAAAAAAAAGTCGAACAAAGGGGAGGTCCCCTCCGCCACAAAATATCGTAACTTAAAGTAGCGGATCTTTGTGTAGATGCCAACCCCAACCTTCAATGAAAATTTCAAGCAACTTGGTCAACTTTGATCCAATTTTCAAAGGGGAGGTCCCCCTCCGCGACCAGGTGTCAAAAAAATGAGGTACCCTATTTTCACCACATGGACGCCCCCTACGATCTCTGCAAGTTTCAAGTAAATCTGTTCAGCCGTTTCGGAGCCAACTCGGAACATACAAACAAACAAATAAACAAACATAGATTGAATTTTATATATATAGATTTTGTCAAAATTTTATTGATATAGAAAATTTTGTCAAAATTGTATTTCTATAGAACATTTTGTCAAAAATTTATTTATATTTATCTACAGAAAATTTATAAATTCTACCAAACAGTAGAATTCTACCAACTGTGACAACCGTGATTATAATACTACGGTAGTCTTTGTAAACGGATATAAAACAAAAATATTTAAAGAAAACAAAATTGTATTTTCTTTAAAATTCTGTCTAAAGGAGCTCTTGACAATAATCTTCCAATAATCTTGACAATAGTCTTCGCTCAAAACAAAAAACAAAAGTACCTTTTTATACATTCTTAAAAATTGTATTTTCCATCCCTGATACACGGCAGTAGTAAGACCTATAATGCTATATGGTGTTGTAGTCTGGTGGCCGGCACTTTAGCAGCCGGAAAGTTTAGACATACATAGTTCATCGTATGGCGTGCTTGTGTATCTCAGGTGCATTCAGTAAGACAGGAACAAATTCCCTTAATGTCATGCTGCATCTATTGCCTTTAGATATTTGGGACCAACAGTCAGCTATAACAACGGCTGTGCGGTTGCGCGAGCTATGGTAGGAAAAGAGGTACAGTCACAGTTCGGTCCTCAAAATAATTCCAGATGTGCCTAATGGATTACACTTTGCGAAACCACTTTTCGACAAAAAGTTTGAAACTCTAATTTCGAACAGTGAGGGAGGGACCCCAGGAAATAAATGATATATAGATTTCAACACTGATGGCTCAAAATTGGATGGACAAGTGGGTTTCGGAGTCTATTCTAAAGATCTGGAACTTCGAATAGCGAAAATATTACCTAATCACTGTAGTGTTTTTAAGGCTGAAATATTAGCAATAAGAGAGGTGGCGAATTGGCTGAGAAGTAATGTTCCAAAAGATGTTGGCCTTAATATATACACAGACAGTCATCCTACAATAACATCCTTGGACTCTGTGTTCCTTAACTCGACTGCCGCAAATTTCTCAACGAGATGGCTGAGCAGTACAATATTCACGTAATATGGGTGCCTGGCCATAGGAACATACCGGGGAACTGCAAAGTGGATGCGTTAGCAAGGCTAGGAGCTACCTTACATATTCCTAGGGAACTAGAATCTTTTGCTATGCCTCTGACTACCTGCAAGCTCATACGGCGTGAGAAGGCTGTTATGATGGCAAATGTTCGATGGGAGAATTGCAAGGATTGTAACGACGCCAAGCAAATATGGTCCCATTTAAAATTAAACCGCAGACTAGATATGCTAGAGTTCTCAAGACGTCAGTAATCACTCCTAGGAGATTTTCCAAAAACTGTTGGCACGAAGTAATGACTATTGTATGAGCTGTCATGATTCGGAGGAAAAGGAATCAATTAAGCACCTCTTGTATGAGTAAGGCGCAAGCGAATTTTAGGGGCATATAGCTTTAGATTTCTGGCGGACCTGGAAAACAGTATCTTAGGCAGTCTGCTAATGTTTTTGGAGCAATCTGGTTGGTTCGACAGAAGAAAATAACCGAGAAGGTTGAACGGTTGAACACATAATTTACGGTATTGAACTTTTTGCTGGAACTACTGGTACCCATTTTCAAAGATTAAATCGTTGTTTCAATAGAATTATTCGGTTCGTTTATGGGTTGCACATACATGACCACGTTTCCTCCTATGTAATCGATTTTTTAGGATGTTCTTTCATCGATTTCGTCAATATCCGGACTTTGTTGTTATTTTATAGGGCTATGAAGAGCGGAGTTCCACGGTATCTCACATCAAGTTTTTCTTTTTCAGCATCGTCTAGAGCTCACTCTTTAATATGCCCTCGTTTCTCAACGCTTCTAATGCAGCATTCTTTTGTAGTTCGCGTTTGCAGGCTTTGGAATACTATTGTGCCTTACAATGAAAGAAAATTTTCCTATTCTCCAAACGAATTTAAATCATTATTGCTTGCTCATGTATAATTTTTATTATTATTATAATCCTTTAGCATATATAGAAGATACTTGAAATCCTTTTCCTGTAAGGGGCAGTTCGATTGTTAGAGTAAGTGAGATGCAGTGCGATTGTTATAGTCAGTTTAGTTATAAGTTTATTAGATATAAAATGTAGGTTGTTATAGAATAAGTTATTTGAATTCAATATTTGGTAGTGTCATGAAGTATTTTACTGTGTAATCATTTTGGCCAATGTTGGCTTATCGATTATGAATAAAAAGAATTAAAATTAAATTAAAATTAATAGGTACTTTTAGTTAATATGGTATCACAATAGACTGAATAGTCTAAGTGAGCCTGAAACTTAATCGGGCTGCCCCTTTACCCTCACCTACTAAATGTTTTTGGTATTGATTCGGATTGATTGCCAAAGAAGCGGAGAATTGAAGTAAGGATACATTTAATTCATCTTGTCTTGCAAGGCGTTAATGCTACTCGAGCTATCTCTTTGCTCGGAAAAAAGACAGTTTCATAAATAATGACAGATATTCCGACAGAAGCGGATTATACTTCGGCAAGATGCTCGAAATATTAACTCGCAATAGTGACTCGTGGTGTTTGCAGACTCCCATGAAAGTTGCTTAGATTTACAGTGCGCCTGATTTGTATTAGAACCAACTTCAGGTTTCTATAATTTCTTAACCTCTCGTCTGACAGCTGAAACATTTATTCCCGTCACAGTTCATTTTATTGTTTACAAGCTTACAAAATAATTTTGATCTCTTGCATTCAAAAATAAAGTTATTCGTGATGGAATTCAAGTGTGATTGTTTTATATGTGGCTAGTTAGATTCAAGTATGTTTTATATGTGGCTAGTTAGAGTCCTCCATCATTTAAATGTAAATAACTCTTTTTGAAATGATACGAAAGGTATAAGCCAGATTTAATTGAATTCCACGTGCTAGAAACCTTGGTCATGAGAGCTCCAAATTGGAGCTCCAAATAGTGCAAAAGCTCCAGAGTTGCAAATTCTCCAAAAAAAATCCCCAATACATTTTTTTAAGAAAAAAAGAAATATTCTTTTCTGTACAAAATCAGTAACGGTATGGTTACATTAGACAAATATTTGACTAAAATGAGTGTCAAACTTTTGTCCAGAAACATTTTGGAAATATCTGGGTACAGTTTTTTTGAGTTAAAAATGTTTGCTGTATTGACTGTGGGGAGGAATTCGTTTTTTGGGGTACTAATTTCTTAAATTATATATTTATGCACAGAAAAAAAATATCACCAAAATATTTCCAATTAACAAGTTGGTTGAAGTTGAAAATTGTTTCAATTTATTGATACAATTAACTTTTTATTCAAGTTGGAATAAATAATTAATTAAGTCACTGATTGAACATTTTTAAATTTTTAATTAAAAAATTCGATACAATTAACTTTTTAATCAAACTCGGAAGTTGTTTTAATTT
Organism: Haematobia irritans; assembly: GCF_050003625.1. NCBI lineage: Eukaryota > Metazoa > Arthropoda > Insecta > Diptera > Muscidae > Haematobia > Haematobia irritans. The sequence continues at coordinate 178,116,931 of NC_134397.1, read as the reverse complement.
TTAAATACAAATTTATTTCAAACAATCAATTTTTTAATCAAACTAAAAACATAAAGTCACATAAAAAAGTAATTGAATTGATAGTCACGCTTTTAATTCTAGAAATTAATTGAGTTTATTAATCAAAATCAATTGGATCAATTAATTTTGTTTAAGTTAATCAACTTTTGAATTGGAAATGTTTTGGCGATATTTTTTTTCTGTGCATTGAATATTCTGTGATTAAATCAATATCAATTAAAATTTAAATATATCAATTAATTTTGTGATTGAAAATATTTTGTCTGTAAGACTCAAAGACAGATACTAGCAGAGGGAAAATATGCAACATTTTTCGATCGGAACCCTAACGGACTTATACAACGCTATACATACATTTTAAATGATATTTCACCGAAAAAATATATGAAGTAATTTGTCACGAATTATCGTCCTTTTCGCTTAGGACGCTTAGTTTAGGAGATATGGACAAAAGAAGTTTTTCATATAAAAATTTCAATTTTTTTAGGTTTTGGGTGGATTCTTCAACTTTTTGGGGGTGGTCACAAATTATCGTCCTTTTCGCTCTAGGATGCTTAGTTTAGGAGATATGGGCAAAAGAAGTTTTTCATATACAAATTTAAACTTTTTTTAGGTTTTGGGTTGATTTTTCAACTTTTTGGGGGTGGTCACGAATTGAAGTCCTTTTCGCTTGAAGCCCTTTTTCAACTTTTTGGGGGTGGTCACAAATTATCGTCCTTTTCGCTCTAGGACGCTTAGTTTAGGAGATATGGGCAAAAGAAGTTTTTCATATAAAAATTTCAATTTTTTAGGTTTTGGGTGGATTTTTCAACTTTTTGGGGGTGGTCAAAAATTATCGTCCTTTTCGCTCTAGGATGCTTAGTTTAGGAGATATGGGGTGGTCACGAATTATCGTAAATTGAAGTAAATTTGTTAATATTAATAAATGCGAGCTTAATAATGACCGATCCTCAGTGTTGTTGACTAAAAAAATTAAGTTATAAATTCAATTACATTAAATCTAATTAAAATAACTAAAATTAAGTGATATTAGTAGTAGGTGTATTCGACCTTCGTCACTTTTAGTGATTAATAAATAGTTTTTTAAATCACTTATTTATTTATTATTTATTTATTTAATAAATTCATTGATAAAATAATAAATCAAATTAATAACTTTTTTTCCCAATAACTTTCTAAACTATCCTAATTATAGATAGTAGTCAATCCATTAAGCATATTAGTTTCCAACAGCAAAAACTTATTTACTGATTGTTTAGTTTAATATTCAAATTCTTAAAAAAAATGTATACGCATATAAGATACATTTAATCTTGATATAATTTTTCTTCTTAATTTTTTTTTCTTCAAAAAACTTTTTCTTTCTCTAGAAAAAAATTACAAAAAACAAAAAAAGTTTACGGTTTACAATAAATTTTTTATACACACTAACACACGCAAGACATTAAATGCCATTTCACTCGAGAAAAAAAAATATTTTATTAAATATGCATATCTTTTACAGTGATTTCTATACAAAAAAGGTATTTTCTTTTTATTGACTGTCTTGGCCGGTCAACCCGTGCCGCATTGCTTCCACATGGCATAGCGATCGATCGACCAAATGATTGGCCAAATGTGCGACTAGAAAGCCAAAATGAAAGGGAAATTTTCATTTGGTCAAGATAGATATGTACCGCCATAATGTGTTGATCAGAGGCTAGTATCAGAACTTAAAATGATTGTCATGCTTGGTGAATATTTAAATGACTGCCTCTTTGTGACCCTCACTAAACTCGCGCCCTAGACTGGGGTGATGGTGAGTAGTATTTGTTACGAGGAAACGTGGTTTTCGATACGATTAATAATGGACTGATTGTTAATTTCTACTTCTATTCAATAATAAACCAAAAAAGCGAAAGTTTTGATTTAAATAGTAAAAGTGATATTCGTAGTCTAATGAAAAAAAATAAAGAAAACAAATCCAAGAAAATGAAACAGATTTCACATTTCTCATTAAATAAAAAACCAAAACTCCAAAAAACCAATAATAGGTTGATATTAACCTTGAATTGTGTTTCTGACATGGTTTGTGTAGATTAGGACCCCCACTTCATTGTGGAGTAGGAGAATATTTTTTTTATTATGGCTAAAGAAAGTTATACAAAACATAAATCAAATCGATTTTAGTGAAAAGTAGCATTGATTCAAATCTTCGTTTGTAAATATTTCTTGCGTAATATGGTTAGCAAATAATTTAATAATAGCACCAAGAAAAATGTCTGGATTTAAAGTCGCAAAAATATATTTATAAATAATTTTTTAAACTAAAAGCCATGGGTTGATGAATAAGACTGCGACTCAATTTCTATATTTTTGTGTGGATTCTGTGGATTCTAAAATAAACTAAAGGGTGGTTTAATTGTAAGGGCCAATGTTGAATGTGAACCACACCTAAACTCCAAGTTTTTTTCCGAATTTTATTTGGCATTTCTCTATTTCAGACTTACTCAATTTGAACCATGGACGTCGTGAATGGGCAGAATGGTTCCAAGAAATGGCAACAGTGGATGATCAATTTTCGAAGAAAATCATCTTCAGTGATGAGGCACATTTTCACCTAAGTGGATTCGTCAATAAACAGAATTGCCGCATTTGGACGAATGAGAATCCAAGAGTGATTGTCGAAAAACCAATGCACCCACAAAGAGTGACTGTTTGGTGCGGTTTATGGGCTGGCGGCATCATCGGGCCGTATTTTTTCCAAAATGAGGCCGGTCAGGCAGTTACTGTGAATGGTGTTCGCTATCGTGAGATGATAACGAACTTTTTATGGCCCGAATTGGAAGATATGGATGTGGACGATATGTGGTTTCAGCAGGACGGTGCCACTTGCCACACAGCTAACGAAACACTGGCTCTTTTGCGCAACAAATTCAATGGCCGTGTTATCTCACGTATGGGCGATGTCAATTGGCCGCCAAGATCATGTGATTTGACACCGTTGGACTTTTTTCTTTGGGGTTATTTGAAAGAAAAGGTGTACGTCGATAAGCCAGCAACAATTCAAGAGCTAAAGGATGAGATAATTCGGCACATTAACCTCCATTATGCCTCAGCGTCATCGAAAATTTGGACCATCGGATGAAAGTGTGCCACCGAGGTCGCAGCGCCCATTTGGCCAATATTTTGTCCCATACATAATTGAGTAATACCAATATATCATAATAAAATAAAATTACAATAATTTCCTAAATAGTTTGTGTTTTATTCAAAATCAACATCGGCCCTTGAAATTTTAACCACCCTTTAGATAAAGGGCTATAAAAGTCGTGGCTTCGATTCTTGGTGTTGTATGGTAAATAGGTTGCGAAATCAAAGAAATTTTTTTTGGAACTGATATTGGATACACACAAAAAAATATTATAATTTTTGAGCTAACAATAAATTGTTGTTACAGAAAATTTTGAAGTTCAACTAAATTTTTGTTGATATAACAAAATGTTTGTTGATATAACAAAATTAGTTGCTAAAGTGACTAAAATCGTAATTGTATTTACAAAATACGTTGTTAGCTCAAATTTAAACACAATTTTAATTGTATTGACAATCAAATTAATTGATATTTTTTTGTGTGTAAAGAGCCGGTTGTTTTTTTTTTTTGTCCCTGATACTGGATTTCAGTTATATACACCGAAAAAAGTCTACAGTTAAACTAACGATAAATTTAACTTATTTTTATTACAAAAGTATTATTTGTTTTTATTTAAATATTATTTTTTTTTGCGAAATTTTCCACCGCCCAATGAAAGTTTCATTTTTTTTAAGTACACAAAAAAAAACAATTTCTGATTCAATCACGAAATTATTTGATCCAATTAATTTTTTAATTGAAATGTCTTCAATCACAGAAATGATAGTATCAACTCAAAAAATAATTGAAAGTCAATTAAAAAATTAATTGATACTATTATTTTTGTGAATAATTTTTGTTTCAATTAAAAAATTTGTTGAATCAATTAATTTTTAATTGAATATTTTTTAAAACTCTATTAAAATTTTAATTGGAAAAATGTTCCTGAAATGTGTTTCTGTGTATGTCTCAAACATTTTATGAACTAAACGTGGGTATCAATCAATGACCGTACATAGGATTCCCAAGAAATATTAAGAATTAACTAATGTATGCACAGAAAAAAATGTCACGAACATTTTTCCAATTAAAGTCTTAATTGAGTTTTAAACAATATTCACTTAAAAAATTTAATTGATTCAATTTTTTAATTGATACAAAAATCAATGACAAAAATTGATAGTATCAATTAATTAAACCCTAAACCACATAGTGGTCAGGGTATAATAACTTTGATCTGCCAAAAAATGTGCCTAGCAGGAGTATTTATTTTAGACCCCATAAAATATAGACCGATCGACTCAGAATCACCTCCTGAGTCGATCTAGAGCTTGGTGTCCGTCTGTCCGTCTGCAGGATTCCGGTCGCAATTATTAAATAATTTTGATGAAAGTTGGTACAGTGTTTTTTTGGGCACAAGGACGAACGCTATTGAATTTGGAAGAAATCGGACCAAATTTAGATATAGCCTCCATATATATGTATTGCCCGATTTCGATAAATGGGGTAACGTTGCGCTTTATTACTCTCCGATCGTCGTCAAATTCGGCACAAAGTAATATTTTTCATCACTCTCCAAGTCTGCAAAATATCATCCAAATCGATTCATATTTAGCTATAGCTCCCATATATATGTATCTCCCGATTTTCCCAAATTTGGCCATAAAACCCTTATTTATCAACCGATCTTACTAAAACTGGGCTTACTATAATATTTTATAATACTAGCAATATTTGCATAAAAACATCGATATCAGTTCAGATTTAGCTATAGCTCCCATATATATGTATCGCCCGATTTTCCCAAATTTGTACATAAAACACTTATTTTTCATCACTCTTCAAGTCTGCAAAATTTTATCAAAATCGGTTCATATTTAGCAACAGCTCCCATATATATGTATAGCCCGATTTTCCTAAATTTGGCCATAGAACCCTTATTTATCAACCGATCTTACTAAAATTTGACACAAGGTAGCCTTCTATGGTATCAACTAAACCTGCAAAATATCATCCAAATCGGTTAAGATTTAGATATAGCTCTCATATGTATGTAGAAAAAATGTCCCCCTAATAATCTTATTTTTGACCATAGTGGCCTCATTTATTAACCGATCTTACTTAAATTCAGCTAAGAATAATCTACTGTAATATCAACCAAACCTGCAAAATATCATCCAAGTCGCTTCAGATTTAAATATAGCTCCCACATATATGTATCGCCCAATTTTTAAAAATTTTCCCCTAATAACCTTAATTTTGACCATAGTGGTCTTATTTATTAACCGGTCTTACTCAAATTTACCACAAGGTGTCAATCGAACCTGCTAGGCCGCGCTCGAGTTTCCTTAACCCTTTCACTACCGAATTAAACCTCATGTTAAAAACTTTCATTTTTCCTCTGTTTCTACTTGTACTAACAGCAAGTAGAAAAAGTATTGCAATTTGGAAGGCCTGCCTCAATTATTTATTTATATATATCTATATGTGTTTGTTCTGAAAATTTAATTCTTGAATTGTGACCAACTGATCATACGAAACTAATTGGCCTATTTGGCCTGTAATATCTGTTGAAGTAATGGAAAAAAATCAAAAACGAATCTGAAATAATATGGGCTATAGTTTTTATATGAATATCGATTTATTAGAGACGTATTTTTGTTGTTTGTTATTTTGTTTATTGTCAAGAAATGTTATGAAAATACATTTTAGGGCCCAGCAATATAGAAAATATTTATAGCTTATTTAGATAAGAGCCTCCACTTTAAAATATCACGGAGAAATAAATCAAAACTAAGTGGGGAGTTAGAGTTTGGAGTCGTTTTTGAATGTCCTCTGTAGTGGACATCCGTAGTGAAAGGTTTAATTAATCCTTAATTTTCATAAATATGGAAATGCGGTTCATCTCCCAAACCTATACCAATGATACCCCCCAAATGCTTATGTTTACTAATTCACTGGGAGTGGTTTAGGGTATGATACAGTCGGCTCCGCTCGACTTTCTACTTTACTTTTTTAATTGATACTATCATTTCTGTGATTGAAGATATGTTAATTAAAAAACTTAATTTAATCAATTAATTTCGTGATTGAATCAGAAAAAACATTTGCGTGTGTGTGGTTAAAATGGTTATGACTTTACACAAAAAAAATTTTTTCAGATTCAATCACAAAATTAAGTTTTTAATTGAAATCAATCATGAAAATAATAGTATCAATCACAGTTTTAATTAAGAATAAAAAAAAATAGTTGATTAAAAAATTAATTGATTTCATGAGCAAATTTCAATTAAATGTTTATTAATTGATGTCGATTGCAAAACTTTTATTAAAAACGAAACTATTTTTAATCGCTATACCATATTTCAAACACTTTCCATAACTATTTTTAATCCTTTTTAGTTTGATTCAAAAATTTATAGCTTCAAAACAAATTAATTAAGAATTTTGAAAAAATATCCATAATTTTTTAACTGTCTTACTCTTCTGAAAAGTTAATTTTATTAATTTTTATTTAATTGAAAATTTTAAAAGTTTCAATCATTGACTTAGTTGACTCAATGTTTCTAGTTTGCTTAAAAAAATTAATAGTATCAATTAATTTTTTAATTGAGAAAGTTTTCAACTTCAATCAACGTTTTAATTGGGAATATTTTGGTGATATTTTTTCTGTGTTGGCGTCAATGCTTTTTTCTTTGCTTCCAGTTCATTTTTTCTTCTATGAGAGAATGTAATTTCGAAGTGAAGTGCAAATAAAAAGGGCATTAAATTTTCCTGGTTTTAACTACGCTTTGTGAAAATCTCAAAATGTGGAATACAATTTAGTTCAATTTTCGCACGAAGTAGTTCATTCTTCTTATAAAACAGTTTATATTTTTTTGTGTACATAGAAGCCATCGAATTAAGAAATCCTTTTTGTTCTCAGAACAAGTATATAAAGCAGTAAGTTCGTTTAATAACACACCACCATTAATCAAATATTATGGTTTCCTTTGAAATTTCAGGGGGGGGGGGTTTGATAGAGAGATATTATACCAAGCAGAGCAGTTCAACCAGTACACTTCCCGAAGATGAAGTTAAAGATTTTACCTATTAAGACTATACAAGATTCTGGATTTATAAGAACCATTTTTGTTTGAGTTTTAGAGAAATCATTAATATTTCTTGTAATTGTACAAGGTATTGATGAAATTACGCCTTGATTTGAAATCTAAAATCTGTAGATTTTCATCCCCATTATTTAAATGATTACGAGAAGTAAAATCTGGAAATTGTACATTCAGTTTCAAGCAATTTTCATGACCAGTGCGCCTTCTATACCCTCAAGAAGTGAAATCGGCCTATATGGAGGCCTTTTCAAATGGACCGATAAAAACTAAATCCGATACAAGTTTTTATACCTTCCACCATAGGATGGGGGTATATTAACTTTGACATTCCGTTTGTAACACATCGAAATATTGCTCTAAGACCCCATAAAGTATATATATTCTGGGTCGTGGTGAAATTCTGAGTCGATCTGAGCATGTCCGTCCGTCTGTTGAAATCACGCTAACTTCCGAACGAAACAAGCTATCGACTTGAAACTTGGCACAATTAGTTGTTATTGATGTAGGTCGGATGGTATTGCAAATGGGCCATATCGGACCACTTTTACGTATAGCCCCCATATAAACGGACCCCCAAATTTGGCTTGCGATTGCTCTAAGAGAAGCAAATTTCATCCGATCCGGCTGAAATTTGGTACATGGTGTTATTATATGGTCTCTAACAACTATGCAAAAATTGGTCCACATCGGTCCATAATTATATATATCCCCCATATAAACCGATCCCCCGATTTGGCTTGCGAAGCCTCTAAGAGAAGCAAATTTCATCCGATCCAGCTGAAATTTGGTACATGGTGTTAGTATATGGTCTCTAATGCCCATGCAAAAAATGGTCCATATCGGTCCATAATTATATATAGCCCCCATATAAACCGATCACCAGATTTGACCTCCGGAGCCTCTTGGAATACCAATATTTATCTGATTCAGTTGAAATTTGGTACGTGGTGTTAATATATGACCTCAAACACCCATAAAAAAATTGGTCGAAATAGGTCCATAATTATATAGCCCCCATATAAACCGATCCCCAGATTTGACCTCCGGAGCCCCCTTGGAAGGGCAAAATTCATCTGATTCGGTTGAAATTTGGTACGTGATGTTAGTATATGTTATCCAATAACCATGCAGGAATTGGTTCATATCAGTCCATAATTATATATAGCCCCCATATAAACCGATCTCCAGATTTGACCTTCGGAGCCTTTTGGAGAAGCAAAATTCATCCGATCTGGTTGAAATTTGGTACGTGGTAGTAGTATATGATATTTAACAGCCATGCCAAAAGTGGTTCATATCAGTCCATAATCATATATAGCCCCCATATAAACCGATCCCGAGATTTGGTTTTGGAGCCTCTTGGAGGAGCAATTTTCATCCGAGTCAGTTGAATTTTGGTACATTGTGCTAGTATATGGCCCTTAACAACCTTGCCTAACTAGGTCCATATAGGTCTATATATAAGTCTCAGATAAATCGACTCCCAATCACAAAAAATTGGTCCATATCAAGTTCATAATTGTATATAGCCCCCATATAAGCGACGCCCATATTTCAATTCTGGCTCTCTACCACGTATGGACTAACTCACAATTTAGAAAACGATGTTAAGAAGTTTTAAGATACCACCACTCAAGTAATTGGATTGTGGATGACAGCCTTTCGTAGAAGTTTTTACGCAATCCATGGTGGAGGGTACATAAGATTCGGCCTGGCCGAACTTACGGCCGTATATACTTGTTTGAGTCTAATATTCCAGTATATTTACAATTTCAGGCAAATCGGATAAAAAATACGGTTTCTATAAGCCCAAAAAGTAAAATCGGGAGATGGGGCGATACTAAAAGATTGACCGATACTCACCATTTTCGGTGCACCTCTTTATGGTCCTACAATACCTCTAGATTTCCAATTTCAGGCAAATTGGATAACAACTACGATTTCTATAATCCCAAGAACTAAAATCGGGATATCGGTCTATATGGGGGATATACCAAAATATGGACCCATACTCATAATTTTTCGCACACCTTTTTGTGGCCCTAAGATACCTCTAGATATCCAAATTCAGGCAAATTGGATAAAAACTACGATTTCTAGAAGCCCAAGAAGTAAAATCGGAAGATCGGTCTATATGGGTGCTATACCAAAACATGGACCGATACTCAACATTTTTGGCACACCTCTTTATGGTCTTAAAATACGTCTAGATTTTCAATTTGAAACAAATCGGATAGTAAATGCAGTTTCTAGAAACCCAAGAAGTAAAATCGGGAGATCGGTCTATATGTGCTATACCAAAACATCGACCGATACTCACCATTTTTGGCACACCTCTTTATGGTTCTAAAATACCTCCAGATTGCCAATTTCAGGCAAATTGGATAAAAACTACGGTTTCAATAAGCCCAAGAAGTAAAATCGTGAGATCGGTCTATATAGCAGCTATACCAAAACATGGACCGATACTCAACATTTTTGGCACACCTCTTTATGGTCTTAAAATAGTCTAGATTTTCAATTTGAAACAAATCAGATAGTAAATACAGTTTCTAGAAACCCAAGAAGTAAAATCGGGAGATCGGTCTATATAGGTGCTATACCAAAACATCGACCGATACTCACCATTTTTGGCACACCTCTTTATGGTTCTAAATAGAGGTCTGCATCGAATAACTTTTCACTACATGTATGCAATTCGCTGTCGAATATAGTACATACACTGTCTTTCTCTCAGAGCGCAAGTAGTGAAGTGAAGAGAACGCTTGCTTGTCAAATACCACCAAGTACTTATCCGAAACAATATGTGTTCCGAAAAAAAGGAACAATAAAAATGTAAGTACTTGAGAAAAAGTACAACATGGATTCTCTTCACTTCACGTGGTACCACAAGTATTGCTTAGCTATGTGCGAAGCAAAACTTTCCATTATTATTAATCATAGATATGTATGTATGTCACATATTTCATATATTTATGTATGTCACACACTTACCTTAACGTTTTCCGTTCTTTATATCAAACCGAAAACATATATTATGGAGAGTAACTGTTTTCTTGTATTTCTGAAACTTCACGTGGTACATGGAGTACTCTATGAAGTTTTGTTCTCGCAACATACTCGACGTGATCAATCTGAGTACACTTCAATAAGAGAGAAAGAGGAATATGTGTTTGTTGGTAGTGAAGACATCAGAGTAGCAACAAGAAGTTACTCGTGGCTTTTGATGTTCATTAAAATGTGTACCAATTGTTTTGCGACTCTCTCAAATAGATGTACTCATGTAGCAAGTACACGTGTACTCTGCATTTACAAATGCAATTGTGCAGACCTCTAGTTCTAAAATACCTCTAGATTGCCAATTTCAGGCAAATTGGATAAAAGCTACGGTTTCTATAAGCCCAAGAAGTAAAATCGTGAGATCGGTCTATATATCAGCTTTACCAAAACATGAACCCATACCCACCATTTTTGGCACACCTCTTTATGGTTCTAAAATACCTCCAGATTGCCAATTTCAGGCAAATTGGATAAAAACTACGGGTTCAATAAGCCCAAGAAATAAAATCGTGAGATCGGTCTATATAGCAGCTATACCAAAACATGGACCGATTCTCAACATTTTTGGCACACCTCTTTATGGTCTTAAAATACGTCTAGATTTTCAATTTGAAACAAATCGGATAGTAAATACAGTTTCTAGAAACCCAAGAAGTAAAATCGGGTGATCGGTCTATATGGGTGCTACACCAAAACATCGACCAATACTCACCATTTTTGGCACACCTCTTTATGGTTCTAAAATACCTCCAGATTGCCAATTTCAGGCAAATTGGATAAAAACTACGGTTTCAATAAGCCCAAGAAGTAAAATCGTGAGATCGGTCTATATAGCAGCTATACCAAAACATGGACCGATTCTCAACATTTTTGGCACACCTCTTTATGGTCCCAAAATACATCCAGATTTCCAATTTCAGGCGAATTGGATAAAAACTACGGTTTCTATAAGCCCAAGACCCCAAATCGGGAGGTCGGTTTATATGGGGCTATATCAAAATATGGACCGATATAGCCCATCTTTGAACTTGACCTGCCTGCAGACAAAAGACGAGTTTGTGCCAAATTTCAGCACGATTGCTTCATTATTGAAGACTGTAGCGTGATTACAACAGACAGCTAGACAGACACAGATGGACATGGTTAGAATTTCTCCCTGATCAAGAATATATATACTTTATATGATCGGAAATCGATATTTTGATGTGTTACAAACGGAATGACAAACTTATTATACCCCTGTCACCATTCTATGGTGGTGGGTATAAAATAATGACTAACCACAAATGATTCCTCCAGTGTTACCGGGGTTTCAAAAAATAATAATTTACCTGTATAGACCAAAAGTCATTCCTTTGGCATCACCAGTAATCAAAATCGTACTACTCTCAGCATTACCACAGTTCTAAAAATAATGGGTTACCATTCACAATAATTATCGATTACCAGTCGGCGATTACGAAACACATCGCATCTTCGGGACCGGGTTCGAATCCTGGCAGATTTTAGGCTAATCACATGTTTACAAAGGTTAATTAAGAAATTAAGAAAGGTCGAATTAAAAAATCATTTTTGTTCTCAGAAAAAATGGGTAACCACAGATGAAGCCTCCAGTATTAATAATTTACCTGTATAGACCAAAAGTCATTCCTTTGGCATCACCAGTAATCAAAATCGTACTACTCTCAGCATTACCACAGTTCTAAAAATAATGGGTTACCATTCACAATAATTATCGATTACCAGTCGGCGATTACGAAACACATCGCATCTTCGGGACCGGGTTCGAATCCTGGCAGATTTTAGGCTAATCACATGTTTACAAAGGTTAATTAAGAAATTAAGAAAGGTCGAATTAAAAAATCATTTTTGTTCTCAGAAAAAATGGGTAACCACAGATGAAGCCTCCAGTATTAATAATTTACCTGTATAGACCAAAAGTCATTCCTTTGGCATCACCAGTAATCAAAATCGTACTACTCTCAGCATTACCAAAGTTCTAAAAATAATGGGTTACCATTCACAATAATTATCGATTACCAGTCGGCGATTACGAAACACATCGCATCTTCGGGACCGGGTTCGAATCCTGGAAGATTTTTGGCTAATCACACATTTACAAAGGTTGTTAAAATATCCAGAAAAAACGTTCCTTACCCGGTAATACGTAGGTAATGTAAAAGTAATAACCATTTATTAATTGGCATCGCTCCGGATTACATTTATGGTGTATATGCATGTCCTAGAAGGAAAGTACTTCAACCCAAGCATACCTTCGGCCATGAAATAATGTGCAATCAGTTATGCCCGCCTTGCATACACAAGGTCGTGGTATCACAATGGACTGAATAGTCTAGTTGAGCCTGATACATCGGGCTGCCACCTAACCTAACCTAATCAGTTATTCGTAGATGTACCAAAAAATAACCACTATTGTCTCAGGTATCCAAATCTCGAAAATATATACTTCTAAAGTATCAATGCTGTCAATTGTAAAATTTTCTTATAAGTAGCTGTTGAAAATTATGTATATTTGCATGCATTAGATGGAAAGTTTTTGAATCATATAAAACGTAGTTCCCTACATTGAAAAAAACTTGTCCGGTTCCAACGTATTTGGTATTGATTCCAAACAAAGAAAAGAAGAATTGAAGTAACTACACATTTAAGAAACAATTCTTCGGCACTTAGAAGCATTCATCTATTGTATATTGTGGTAAGGTAAACAATTAAAAATTGTGATTATAATTTTGGATACCATAAGATGAAGTTTTACGAGTTTAATCTGAACCATTTTACTTACCACACAAGATTATTTAACAAGATTACTTATATAGAACCAAACATTGTGCAGAAAATTACCTGAAATAACAATATAAAAGATTAAATTAGCATTGTAATAGTATATCCACAATAAATCTTCATTATAATTGTAAAAATAGTCGATAAACAAAATAAATAATTTACTCAATTAGTTTTTTTACCAATCCAAAAACCAATCCCATAAATTAATTAAACCAATAAAATATTTAAATGACTCAAGAAATGTTTAGTTGAGATCGGTGATTGATATTATAGTTTATGTGATTGAAGCAATTACAATTAAAATGTAATTGGATCAATCAAATTTGTGATTGAAATAAAAACTATTCTCTGTATATGTCTCACGTCTACCATGTTTCTGAGGTTTTTTTGATTTTGCTTGACCACCCACCTTATTCTCCTGATGTAGCTCCCAGTGACTTTTACTTGTTCACAAATCTAAAAAAAATCCTTGCTGGCAAGCGTTTTACCTCAAATGAAGATGCAATTACAGTTGTAAACCACTATTTAGAAGACCTTGAGGAAAACTATTTTAATCAAGGGATAGAATTGCTAGAATAGCGTTGGACTAAGTGTATTGAAGTTTCAGGAGATTATATTGAAAAATAAAAATATTTTTGAAAAACTAACTATTCTCTTTCGTTGATAGGCAAAGAAGTTTCCGAACCGCCCTCGTCTGTCCAAAATTTCGTTTGGGAAGAAAGCGTATTTTTTTGCGTGTATATCGAAGTATAAGATTTAGTTTAGATTTCGACAACTGCAAATAAAAGCATTTTTATTTCTGTATTTTGTAAACCAGTATTTATATCGAACGAAAGCCATCAATATTGGTTAAAGCAAGGAAATTATTCACTGTCAAATGTGTGTGAACCTCAAATATTCCATACCCCATACAACACACTAATGAATAGCTCCGCTGAACAATTTCAACTCAAAAAGTGGTAAATGGTCCCACACCGGAAGTTTTCCCATATCAATAAGTATTCGTATGCTTTCAACAAAAGTGTTTTTTTTTTTCTTCCAAAAATAAAAGTAACAAAATGAAAACAGTTCACCAATAGTTTATATTAAGCAAAGGATAAAAAATCACTCTCAAATCTTTATGCATGAGTTCGCATTAGGGAATTCAAAGCTAGGGAAAAATTCATAAATGTTTTGTGGGCATCTTTAGTTCAAATATAGGTTTATGGTAAATGAGTTCAAATGACTTATCTCAATATTCTAAAAAAAAGTTACATGAAACTTTAAACCTAATTTCACGGCGTAAATTCCATCGATGATCTGTCAAAAAGTTATTATGAATATGGACATTAATCCATAACATTGTCAAGAACTCAGGAAATCAAGGAGTTTGAATTAACTATGTAAACAATTTTTTCTGTTACCTGAAACAAAATTTGGGGAAAAACAAAATTCTTTTGTGGCTCCAAGAAATAGTTGTTTAAGACACACAAGACTTTAGTATATAAAGACTATTCTTTTTGACACTAGAAGAAGTTATTATTAAGGGTAAACACAACTCGTTTGAGATGAACGGTGTTGCGATCACGGTTGCCACTCGCTCAAAAATAATCTACCACACGTTGAAGAAAATTTTACATAAAAACTACCAAATAAAAAAAATTTTGTACCCATAGAAAATTTTGTCAAAATTTTATTGCTAAAGAAAATTTTGTCAAAATTTTATTCCTATAGATTTTTTTTTTTCAAAATTTGATTAATGTAGAAAATTTTGTCAAAATTTTGCTTCTATAGAAAATTTTCTCAAAATTTTGTTTCTATAGAAAATTTTATCAAAATGTTTTTTCTATAGAAAATTTTGTCACAATATTATTTCTATAGAAAATTTTGTCAAAATTTTATTTATTTAGAAAAATTTCTCAACATTTTATTTCTACAAAAAATTTTGTCTAAATTTTATTTCTATAGAAAATGTGGTCCAAATTTTATATCTATAGAAAATTTTGTCCAAATTTTATATCTATAAAATTGTATTTCTGTAGAAAATTTTCTCAAAATTTTATATCTATAAATTTTTGTCAAAAATTTACATCCATAAAATTTTGTTAAAATTTTATTTCTATAAAAAATTTTGTCAAAATTTTATTTCTATAGAAAATTTTGTCCAAATTTGTTCTATAGAAAATTTTGACGAAATTTTATATCTATAAGATTGTGTTAAAAATTTACATCTATAAAATTTTGTTAAAATTTTTATTTCTACTGAAGATTTTATCAAAATTTTATTTCTATGGAAAATTTTGTCAAAATTTTATTTCTATAGAAAATTTTGTCCAAATTTTATTTCTATAGGAAATTTTGTTAAAATTTTATTTCTATAGGAAATTTTGTTAAAATTTTATATCTATAAATTTTTGTCAAAAATTTACATCCATAAAATTTTGTCAAAATTTTGTTTCTATAGAAAATTTTCTCAAAATATTATTTCTATAGTAAATACAAAATTTTGTCCAAATTGTATATCTATAAAATTTTATTTCTATAGAAAATTTTCTCAAAATTTTATATCTATAAATTTTTGTCAAAAATTTACATCTATAAATTTTTGTCAAAAATTTACATCCATAAAATTTTGTTAAAATTTTATTTCTATAAAAAATTTTGTCCAAATTTGTTCTATAGAAAATTTTGACCAAATTTTATATCTATAAGATTTTGTTAAAAATTTACATCTATAAAATGTTGTTAAAATTTTTATTTCTATTGAAAATTTTATCAAAATTTTATTTCTATAGAAAAGTTTGTCAAAATTTTATATCTATAAAATATTTTGTCAAAATTTTATTTCTATGGAAAATTTTGCCAAAATTTTATTTCTATATAAAATTTTGCCAGAATTTTATTTCTATATAAGATTTTGCCAGAATTTTATTTCTATAGAAAATATTGTCAAAATTTTATTTTTATAGAAAATTTTGTCAAAATTTTATTTCTTTAGAAAGTTTTGTCATAACTTTATTTCTACAGAATATTTTGTCATCATTTTATTTCTATAGAAAATTTGGCAAAATTTTATTTCTATATAAAATTTTGCCAGAATTTTATTTCTATATAAGATTTTGCCAGAATTTTATTTCTATAGAAAATATTGTCAAAATTTTATTTTTATAGAAAATTTTGTCAAAATTTTATTTCTTTAGAAAATTTTGTCATAACTTTATTTCTACAGAATATTTTGTCATCATTTTATTTCTATAGAAAATTTGGCAAAATTTTATTTCTATAGAAAATTTTGTCAAAATTTTATTTCTATAGAAAATTTTGTCAAAATTTTATTTCTATAGAAAATTTTGTCAAAATTTTATTTCTATAGAAAATTTTGTCAAAATTTTATTTCTATAGAAAATTTTGACAAAATTTTATTTCTATAGAAAATTTTTTCTATAGAAAATTATGTCAAAATTTTATTTCTATAGAAAATTTTCTCTAAATTTTTTTTCTATAGAAAATTTTCTCTAAATTTTTTTCTATCGAAAATTTTTTCTAAATTTTTTTTTCTATAGAAAATTTTGTCAAAATTTTATTTCTATAGAAAATTTTCTCAAAATGTTATTTCTATAGAAAATTTTCTCAAAATTTTATATCTATTGAAAATTTTGTCAAAATTTTATTTCTATAGAAAATTGTGTCAAAATTTTATATCTATAAAAATTTTTCTCAAAATTTTATTTCTATAAAAAATTTTCTCAAAATTTTATTTCTATAAAAATTGTTCTCAAAATTGTATTTTTATAGAAAATTTTAAATTTTATTTCTATAAATCTACCAAAACATCAAAAACCCGTTTTGTAAAACTCTTTATAGCAACAGATTTTGTTTGGTCTAAATTTTCATTTAATTATCTTCGTGGCATTCCCTAAATTTTCTTACATCCGCTACAAAGTGAACTTTGTGACACAAATCGAAATCAAGGAAATGACAGTGGCATGCATATACAGCCTCCACATATTGTGGATAAATGGAGGAGTCACTTTGTTACATCAATTGTTATGGGAACAGAAAAGCGTTTGTTTTTCTTCGCCAGAGTCCGTGTAGGCACTCACCAGTCAGATACGATGGATAGGTAAAAACGAAATAATTATCACACGTAACCGATAAACGTAGAGTGGATCACCTGGCATTTTTTTTTTGTAGGAAAACTAAATCAAAAATTTATTTCATAAAATCCAATGTAGTTCATTGCAGTCATAACACTAGTCGGTATGTATGGCAGTTGGATAAGTGTATGTAATGTTAACTGGCACATGTGCCATTCCAGTTCCAGGAATACTTTCAAGTTGTCAGCAACAAGTGTAACAAATTGAGTTTGCCTACGGTGCAGTGTTGCCAATTTGGTGCTTTTAGCACCAAATTTAGTGCTTTTTGATTTCTAAAAAGCACCAAATTGCCTTTTTGGTGCCTTTTCAAAAAAAGCACCAACTTGGTGCTTTCTGGCATTTTCATTTAGTGCTTTTGGTGCTTTTTTTATTTTGAACAGTATTAAGTAATTGATACAAAAATTTTAGTTAGACTTTCAAGAGCTGAATAAACTCAAATTTATTGCCAAATATAGAATTTGATTGTTATGAAGTTGGTATTGATTATTTTTTAATTAATATTGTTATTTAGGGTATTCTGTAGGAAAGTCGAACGATGAGTGCCGAATTTTTGAATTTGGTAAAGATGTCATTAAGAACGTTTGTATTAAATTCACAAAAGCACGCACAACTGAAATAAGCAATAGACTCCTTCCATATATTAATATTTTGAAAGATGAAAAACATCACTGATCAAAATGAATTGGACGAAAGCATTAAAACTGATCAAGGTGTATACTTGAATAGCGGTTCATAATGGTGAGTACTAAGTTTGAGTTTTGCCGCTAAAGTGAAAACTATATCAGTAAAAAAGGCATAAAATTATGCATATTTGCTGCAAATTTTATTATAACTTGATGGGGTATAGCCAAAAGCAAATTTTCACAAAGTTTGTATTCCTTAAAATGAATTATTAAAGAATAGTAATTGTGAAAAAATTACTATTTTAGCAGCTAAACTCGATCTTAATACCCACACGGATGAAAAAGACTGTTTTTCATATGTTTGGCTATAAACATTATATGTTTGGAACACAAATTTTTAAACACAATATTTTTGAGTGCAAGCATATAATGTTCATAAACTAGCATAACATGTTTGGGACATATATGTTAATATGTTAGAACATATTATGTTTGGGACATAAAATGTTTGTAAATATAATATGCTTGGATGCAAACATATATAAGTTTAGAAATAGCCTATAAACATATATGTGTTTAGTAGCTTGGAGCGCTATTTAACAGGGAGCGATATTGAATTAAGTTGGTGGTTGTTGCTTGTTATTACAAAATTAACATTTTATTTTTCCTTGGGCAATTGATCAGCTACTTCTTTGATCCTTACAAACTGTGTGGTCCGCTGTTCGAATCCCCGTCCGGCAAAAGGTAAAATTAAAATAAAAAAAAATCATACAATTGAATAATTTCTTCTACAATGTTTGTATTACAGAAAAAGGTGCTAAGAACTAAAAAATCTCGTGGAAGTCAGAAAGATGTGGGGGAATATACAATTAGGCAGAAACAAAATTTTGAGCATTCAGGTCGAAAACCTATGTTGTTAGCACCTATATTACCTGTTTATTTTCATAATTCATTATGATTGTAAATATATAAATAAATAAATAAAATTTTGAGCACAATATTGTTTGGGAGAATTTTTTTTAAGCATATAATATTTTTGGGTGCAAAATGCTTCCAAACATATTATATGTTCACAAAATAACATATTGTTTTTTGGAAGACAACATTATTGAATTTGGATGCAAAAATACAAAATGTTTGGAACTTAGACTACCCAAACATATATTGTTTAGACCAATATGCTTTCAAACATATTATATATTGGTAGAGATCAAACATATAAATGTTTGGGAAATACCCAAAAATGTATATGCTTGAAGCAAAATATGTTTGGGAGTATATGTTACAGAAGCGATTTTTTGTGAGGGTGCAGCTTAACTTCATAAAATTCAATTCACAAAAGTTCTATAATACATCTTCGGAAGTTTTTTTTTTAGCAGAGCATTTAATTTTCGATTTTGTGATGTTAGAATTTATAATATATTTTTGGTGCTTTTTGGCCTTGGGGAGTTGGCAACACTGCTACGGTGATTTTTTGTTGCAAAATTCGTTGGCAAAAGTGTGCTCATGCAGTTACTTAAGAGTTTACCTTTTTTGCGAGTATTGTTAAACTCTTAATGAGGATAGAGTGTTGTCGTCGTTATATTCAAAACGATTGTTTTTTTTGTGCAAATTTTGCCTTAACGCTGGGACACTTACCAATCTATAAATCGGCCAGTCTATGGTTTAAGGAAATATACGCTATACAGAAATATATTTTCAAACAAATACATAAAGCCGGGAGTTCAATGTTAACCAATTTTATATATATTCTTATGGAAGAAATGTTCAAATTTAAAGTTTTCGTGGTGTGGTGCATTAAAAATTAAACGTTGAAACAATTATTCTCAAAAATAGAATTATGGGCCATGTTTTTTTCATCATGACACTGCACTCGTTCGTCACCAATTCAAGAAAAAATTGAAGCAATATCGTTTAGCAACAGCTTTAACGTTCGGAATTCCTAAAACAAGCAAAAATAATTCATTTTTGCTTTTTACATTTATAACGGATATTGTTTTTTATTAAAATTCCTATACTTTAATTATAAGACTTTAATCTTGTTGTACACGCAACAAAAATAATTCTTTCCTCCCAAACGAAATTTTAGACAAAGTTCGTTTCTCATTTGCTTTTCCTTGAAAGGAAGTATATTTGGAAGAAAAGTATATACTTTTTTGTGATAAACGTTTATTCTTTTCCAGGATGTAAAAACAATTTCATAAAGACTAACTCAAAAAAATTTATTTCTGACTAATTGCATTTTCCCTCACATCTTTCTCACTTCCACGAGGTTTTTTAGTTCTTAGCACCTTTTTCTGTAACACAAACAATGTAGAAGAAATTATACGATTTTATAAATTTTTAAATTTTTTTTTTACCTTTCGCCTGGACGGAGAATCGAACCGCGGACCATGCAATTTGTAAGCCAACACACTATCCACTGAGCCATGTAGCCGTTATTGTCATCAATAGACAATTACCCATATAAGATATATTTATATAGCATAGCTTGCGGCGCCCACGAGCCGATTAAACAAAGTTTATTTAACAGAAAAATACATTTAGTTGGGCACCGTGGAGCAGTGGCTGCTACGTCCGACTTACATGCCAAGGGTCGTGGGTTCGATCCCTGCTTCGACCAAAGTTTTTTTTTACATATATTGCAGATATGGTCGTAGGATCCCGAAAAAAATGTTCAACATTCTACTATATTAAATTTTTACTATGAACTGTAAAATGAGTCTTATTAAAGACCTAAAGTCAGAAAAGAACAGAGTTTGATATAAACGAAATGGACTGTGTTGTTGGTTCAATAATAACTTTTTTTATTGAAAAAATAAAAATTTTGTAACAAACGAATTTTTTTGGTGATAAAAGTGTATTCTTTTCGAAGCAATTCAAAAAACTCTAACAAAAGAAAAACGTTTTCGATAAACGTTTTCCAAACGTTTTTTTTTTCTTTGCGTGTACAGGATATGTTTAAATAAATAAATAAATAAAATAATAGTGGTCAATTGTAGGTTGTTATATATTATTTGTCCAAATCGGGCGATATTTCCACAAGTCGGAGCCTTATTTAAAACTCAGCCGTTCTGCAGGAAGTCTGGCATTAAATATATTCTCTGTGAAGACTATAGAGTCTATTGGAGGGAAATCCCATTAATCGGGCTAAACTATGAAACATTCTACCATATTTCCCCAACTCTGGCGTAGATATATATATATATGGGAGCTATATCTAAATTTGAACCGATTTTGACCAAATTTGACATGTATAGTTAGAATAGTAATTTTCATATCTCTGCAAAATTTCACGTAAATGGGAGAATAACTTTGGCCTCCGTGGTCATATAATTGTTAATTGGGCAAAATATCTATATGAGAGCTATATCTAAATCTGAACCGATTTCAACAAAATTTGGCATATTTAATGGTACTATTAAACGTACTCCTTGTGCAAAATTTGAAGCAAATCAGGGCAAAACTCTGGCTTTTGAGTCCATATAAGTGCAAATCAGACGAAAAATAACAGGTTGGCTGATAAATCCCCGGTCTAACAAAGAAAAACACATTTTTTTTGTCAAAATTCGTTTTTATTATTCAACATAGTTCCCTTCAAGAGCGATACAACGATTATAACGACCTTCCAATTTTTTGATACCATTTTGGTAGTACTCCTTCGGTTTTGCCTCAAAATAGGCCTCAGTTTCGGCGATCACCTCTTCATTGCAGCCCTGCGAGCATCCTTTTGAGGTCTGAGAACAAGAAGAAGTCACTGGGGGCCAGATCTGGAGAAGCAATTCTAAGCCCAATTCAAGAATTTTTGCCGTCATTCTCAATGACTTGTGGCACGGTGCGTTGTCTTGGTGGAACAACACTTTTTTCTTCTTCGTAGGGGCCGTTTTGCCGCGATTTCAACCTTCAAACGCTCCAAAAACGCCATATAATAGTCACTGTTGATGGTTTATCCCTTGCCAAGATAATCGATAAAAATTATTCCATGCGCATCACAAAAACCAGAGGCCATTACTTTGCCAACGGACTTTTGAGTCTTTCTACGCTTCTAAGATGGTTCACCAGTCGCTGTCCACTCAGCCGACTGTCGATTGGACTCAGGAGTGTATCATCGTCACATATCGACGGAAAAACTCGGGTGTATTACGAGTTAACAGCTGCAAACACCGCTCAGAATCATCAACACGTTGTTGTTTTTTGTCAAATGTGAGCTCGCGCGGCACCAATTTTGAACAGAGCTTCCTTTGATATCTTTAAGGCCTCTGCTATCTCGACCAACTTCATTTTACGGTCATTCAAAATCATTTTGTGGATTTTTTTTTATGTTTTCGTCGGTAACCACCTCTTTCCTCCGTGCTCATTTCACCACGCTTGAATTTTGCATACCAATCAATTATTGTTGATTTCCCTGGGGCAGAGTCCGGAAACTCATTAACAAGCCAAGTTTTTGCTTCCACCAAAAATAATATGCATTTAATACTAGCGACGCCATCTATGTGTCAGACCGGGGACTTATCAGCCAACCTGTTATATGTTGGAGCTATATCTAAATCTAAACCGATTTTAACCAAATTTGGCACACGTGGCGATAGCATTAAACGCACTCCTTGTGCAAAATTTGAAGTAAATCTTAGCAAAACTCTGACTGTTGAGGCTATATTAGTGCGAATCGGACGAAATATATATATATATATATGGGAGATATATCTAAATTTGAACCGATTTGGCTGATATTTTGCATATTTTACGAGAGCCCCAAAGCATTTGGCTGTCCGAAAATTTAAAAAAATACCTTAATAAATACGTCAATTATGACAAGATCGGTGATAAATATATATGACAGCTATATCTAAATCTGAACCGATTTCTCAAAATCAATAGCGAATTTGAGAACCACTGCGAGCTGTATTTTGCACACATTACATATACAGACAGACAGACGGACATCGCTAAATCGACTCAGAATTTAATTCTAAGACGATCGGTATACTAAACGATGGGTCTCAGACTTCCTTCTTGACGTTACATACAAATGCACAAACTTATTATACCCTGTACAACAGTATGTTAGTGTTGAAGGGTATAAAAATATGAATAATTGGATTTTATAAATTTTGAGGCCTCAATCATATTTTCAGTCGTTACAATTGTCCGCTTTATATGATATGTGAGGGCAGCGGTCACATAAGGAATTTTAAAAGGAGCAAAGGAATGAAAAGTGGAATAAAAATTATTTATTTGACAAAATATCACAGAATTTTTTAATTTACATCGAAAACATTGAATTCGGATCACACCTAAAGAAGTGATGCAAATTCAGTGCAACGGCTGTTGAAATGGAGCAATTCCGTACTATGACAAGACAATGTTAAATTCATCGCTTCTGCGTCAATTTTGCACCACTTTTTTGGCGACGCTTTTTTTGCTGGAAAGTTGATCCATTACGACAATCCCAAGCGAAACAAAAATCATAAGGCTAACCCTAAAAACTATACTCAAATGGGAAGTCCTATACCACCCACCGTATAGCCAAGACTGGTCAGTATGTTCGTTCTTATGAAGAAGCAAAAAATGTGGTCGATTCGCGGTTTGAGTGAAAAGATGAGTCGTTTTTCGTAGCTGTATTCGTATGTTGCCAAAAAGATGGGAAAAAGTACTTCGATTGATCAGTCTGGAATACATCATTTTGTTGTTAGTGTGTGATAATAAGGAATTTAGTTAATTTAAAAGTTTGTTTTCAAACATTGGAAATATTTTTTTATGCGAGATCATTTTTGGTAAATTTTCCTCAATGAAGCTTATATTGTTGTAGTTTTTCCGTGTCCTAATACTCTCTACCTACCTACTCTATGAGTATCACTTTTTTCCCCATATTAAATCATGGATATAATAAAACGAAAACAAACTCGATCTCACTGTTGATCTCTTCATCCGCACTTCATAAACTACTAAGCAACAATTTCGCCAACATTCAATGGAGTTTATAGAAAATTTACAAGTGCCAACAACTTTCCAATTTAGACATAGTAACAAAAAACAAAAAATAGTCCCAACTTGGAAAATACAGAAAAAACTTCAAAACAAATGTTTTGCTTTGAATATTGGCCAACTTAACTCCAGCATAGTTCAATGATCTTTGCGATGATCAACTCCAATTCCATGTCTTTCAATGATTGCTGGTGTTTTCATTTCTGATAACAGGAATTTTCTGAAAACAAAACTAAAAATCAACAAGTGTTACTCCACCTTAGTGGGATAATTCCTAGAAATTATATTGGTAAAATAAATGAGTTTGCCAATTATAAACACGAATCGAAGTTTGAAATTTGATAACAGCGATTACAGTCGAAGCGAATTAATTGTCTCCGAATAGAGCAGCAGCTGGTAAATAGGCGGCTATTATTTGCCAATGCTCACTAGCAGTAAGAGTGAATGCGTTGAAATTTGCGGCAGAGCGCATGTGCAACAATTGCATGTTGATGATGTGTTGCAACATTTTCTGTTTACGACTTTTGAAATGTGTTATTGTATTTGGATCAAATTATATGTTGCACATAATTTTATTTAAGCAACGGATGGAACAATAAACTAAATGTGTTCGTTTGTGTTTGTCTTGTTGAAATATTCATACGTGCATATCACGCGTCTCTTAGTGTTGCACAGTGTTTTGGAATCGAAAATATTTTGTTCAATGTTTACATCTCTTACAGCAGTAAAGTCAATCTCACATGGTGTAAATTTGAGAACATTAAATAGGAAATGATTGCATTTTTTGGCAGATTATTCAATTGGCTTTAAATCACATGAGAGGAACACATTGTAAGCATGATATGGAGGAGAGCATAAGTACAGTCAAAACAAGTGAAGCCATTTTCTATTTTAATTCATGGAATTATGTTTTTAGAAAAATTTCTTAATTTTAATTAAATATTGTGTACGTTAATTAAATGAACTGAAAAAGGGGGGACAATGATACACATATGAAGCATAAGATTTACTAAATTCGTGTTTCCCACAAAATAGTTTAAAATTTCTTAAAATTTGTAAATTTTACCAATAATGCGCTTATCATGAATTTTGCAATTGCGAAGTTTTTTTCAAACTTCGCAATTTTCTTCAACAAATTAAAAAAAACAAAAATAAGTATGTCTAATAACTTATATAGAATTTGTAGGAAAATATTTACAAATTTTTGTGAAATCCGTGTGACATCTGCTTTTTTAATACAGTTTAGTTAAAATTTTCTAAAATTAACCAAAATTGTCCTTCCTGGTGGTTTCACTGTTTTTTTTTTTTTGGAATGCAATTTTAGCGATAGCCTTAAAGCTAATATGGAATCAATTTTTTGTGTGTTTTTATGTATGGAATCTTTTTTTTTTTGCAGTAATTCAATCGTAAAAACCTCAACGAAAATGTCTACAGCCAACTTTTAGTTTACTTCATGAAAATAAGTCAATTTTATTAAATTTTGAAAAACGAGAGAAAGATTTCCTTATTGAGAAAAAGTTGTATACAAAAGAAGTACACACGCACACAAAAATTCTGATTCAATCACGAAATTAAGTGATACAATTAATTTTTTAATTGAAATGTCTTCAATCACAGAAATGATAGTATCAATTAAAAAATTAATTGAAAGTTAATTAATAAAATAATTGATACTATTATTTTTGTGATTCATTTTTGTATCAATTGAAAAAATGTTGAATCAATTAAATTTTTAATTGAATATTTTTTAAAACTTAATTAAAATTTTAATTGGAAACATTTTCGTGATTTCGTGATTTCGTCAAATTCCCGAACCACTCACGACGTAAATGGAGGGATTACTGTATTATGTTTGGGACATAAAATTTTTTGAAATATAATATGTGTGGATGCAAATATATATATATATATATATATATATATATATATATATATATATATATATATATATATATATATATATATATAGAAATCCCTATAAACATATATGTTATGTGTCCTATAAGAGAGACCAAGAGAGTAAGCTGCCAGTAAAAAATGGAAGTAACCAAGTGGCGCCTTAAATTAAGCATTTTTGACCTGTTGTATATCTGTGCATACGTATCCCTTTTAAATTATTATATATGACCTATATTTTTCTCCGAGCTACGAAAGAAATATTTACATTATATTTTTTATTTAATCTAATGTCAAATTTTCAACTTTTTTCGTTAAAATTCGATGCATTACAAAATTTTATATATAAAAATAATATTTTGACAAAATTGTCTATAGAAATAAAACTTTTGATAAAATTGTCTATACAGAAATAAAATTTTGGAAAAATTTTCTATATAGAAATAACATTTTGATAAAATCGTCTATAAAAATATAATTTTGACAAAACTTTCTATTAACAAAAAAAAATACAAAATTGTTTATAGGAATAAAATTTTGACAATATTTTCTATAGAAATAAAATTGTTACAAAATTTTTTATAGAACTAAAATTTTGACAAAATTTTTTATAGGAATAAAATTTTGACAAAATCTTCTATACGAATAAAATTTTGACAAAATTTTCTATAGAAATAAAATTGCGACAAAATTTTCTATAGAAATAAAATTTTGAAAACATTTTCTATAGGAATACAGTTTTGACAAAATTTTTATAGGAATAAAATTTTGACAAAATTGTAAATTTTTAGAAAAAAATTAAAAAGAAATATTTACATTATATTTTACTACTTTTAGTTAAATGTGGTATCACAATGGACTGAATAGTCTAAGTGAGCCTGAAATTTAATCGGGCTGCCACTTTAACCTAACCTAACCTAACCTACATTATATTTTTTATTTAATCCAATGTCAAATTTTCAATTTTTTTCGTTAAAATTCGATGCATTACTCTATTACTATAACATCTAAAAAAGGAGAGTGTCTTTCCATTATTTCGTTAAAATTCGATGCCAAATTTCAAGAGTTGAGTTGACAAATTTGCTATATAGGAAAAAAATTAAGAAAATTTTCTTTATAGAAAAAAAAAATTTTTTTGACAAAATACAATTTCGACAAAATTTCCTATATAGAAAAAATTTTGACAAAATTGTCTATATAGAAATAAAATGTTGACCAAATTTTCTCTATACAAATAAAATTTTGACAAAATTTTCTATATAAAAATAACATTTTGACAAAATTGTCTATAGAAATAAAACTTTTGATAAAATTGTCTATACAGAAATAAAATTTTGGAAAAATTTTCTATATAGAAATAAAATTTTGAAAACAATTTCTATAGGAATACAGTTTTGACAAAATTTTCTATACACACAAAAAAAAATTTTTTCTGAATCAATCACGAAATTAATTGATCCAATTAATTTTTTAATTGAAATGTCTTCAATCACAGAAATGATAGTATCAATTAAAAAATTAATTGACAGTCAATTAAAAAATTAATTGATCCAATTAAAAAATTAATTGATACTATTCATTTGTGTGATTGATTTTTATTTCAATTAAAAAATTTGTTGATTCAATTAAATTTTTAATTGAATATTTTTTAAAACTCAATTAAGATTTTAATTGGAAAAATTTTCGTGAAATTTTTTTCTGTGTAGGAATAAAATTTTGACAAAATTGTAAATTTTTAGAAAAAAATTTACAAAATTTTCTTTAGGAATAAAATTGTGACGAAATTTTCTATAGAAATAACATTTTGACAAAATCTTCTATAGAAATAAAATTTTGACAAAATTTTCTATAGAAATAAAATGTTTACAAAACGTTCTATAGAAATAAAATTTTGACAAAATTTTCTATAAGAATAAAATTTTGACAAAATTTTCTATAAGAATAAAATTTTGACAAAATTTTCTATAGAAATAAAATTGTGACAAAATTTAGTATAGAAATAAAATTTTGAAAAAAAAATTCTATAGGAATATCATTTTGACAAAATTTTCTATAGGAATAAAATTTTGACAAAATTATACATAGAAAAAAATTTACAAAATTTTCTTTTGGAATAAAATTGTGACGAAATTTTCAATAGAAATAAAATTGTGACAAAATCTTCTATAGAAATAAAATTTTGACAAAAATTTTCTATAGAAATAAAATGTTTACAAAACTTTCTATAGAAATAAAATTTTGACAAAATTTTCTATAGGAATACAATTTTGACAAAATTTTCTATAGAAATAAAATGTTTACAAAACTTTCTATAGAAATAAAATTTTGACAAAATTTTCTATAGAAATAAAATTTTGACAAAATTTTCTATAGGAATAAAATTTTGACAAAATTTTCTATAGAAATAAAATGTTTACAAAACTTTCTATAGAAATAAAATTTTGACAAAATTTTCTATAGGAATAAAATTTTGACAAAATTTTCTATAGAAATAAAATTGTGACAAAATATAGTATAGAAATAAAATTTTGAAAAAAAAATTCTATAGGAATAAAATTTTGACAAAATTTTCTTTAGGAATAAAATTGTGACAAAATTTGCTATAGAAATAAAATTTTGACAAAATCTTCTATGGAAATAAAATTTTGACAAAATTTTCTATAGAAATGCAATTTTAACAAAACTTTCTATAAATAAAATTTTGGCAAAATCTTCTATAGAAATAGAATTTTGCAAAAATTTCCTTTAGAAATAAATTTTTGTTAAAAAAGATTAAACCGATTTCTCGAAAAAAACCCATATTTGTGGAAATTTCCTACCAAATCCCGAAGTCTCCAACTCAAAAATTTCGTCCCCATTCACCAAAAAATATTCCCAATTTGGGAGAAAATCCGCAATACTGGCAACACTGGCCTAGGGTGAAACACAGTATGTTTGAACAACATATGCTTGAAGCAAAATATGTTTGGGATTTGTTTTGAGGTTGTAGTCGATTTTTCGAGGAATTAAAGGTCGATTGGACGAACTGGAAGATTTCAAAAAGTCGATGAGTCGACTTTGTATCCAATTCGTTGAAACCCAACCAGTTTGCAATTCGTGAAATTTGAACAGCCTGGTTATTTCGATGAGAGAGTTGCACGAGTCTATAACCGTTTTCGAGTGGAGGAACACCATTTCTAACGATTTCATTGTCTTTCTGAGTATACATCTATGGCAACGTTTGTTGGAATATTTGGTTAGGTTGGGTCAATTAAAGGGGAAGGCCGTTATTTCAGGCTCACTTAGTCTCTTGTGATACCAAAGTGATGATGTACTTCTCTCTGATCATTAAGTTCTTCAATATTGATCTTAGCTTCAAGCTACTTGTCTTCTATGAATCCAATATTATATCAATGCCACTTAAGGAGATTGGTTGACCTGTACTTAATTGCGAAGTGAGAAACTCTAGATCATATTTCAAATTTCATTTAGGAAATTACCATTCACTGTTAGTACAATATCCCAGCGAAAATAGTTTGCTTGAGCTTATCATAGGATTTTCCTAACTTGGGGCTATTATGCTATACCCACATTTGCGTTTTAACTCTTTCTAGAAAGGCGTGAAAATTGACCCACCAATTGGATCTAATTATAACTGACACCCTTATAACCCAGCTACACCCATGGAATCTTCAGAATAGTTATCTACGCCCTTAAGGCTAATTAAAGAATCAATTGAAATTTTTCAAAAACTATGCTCCACCAATCAGTTTTTGATGCTATTTCAGTATTTTGGATTTTATTTGAAAACAAAAAATTAAAAAATTAGTTTTCAGTCCTAGCTGTTAGAAAATACATTAATGTCCCCCTATTTGTCTCATTAACTAGACCTCGTTAACTGACCTACGCCTCTGGCATTTGGTAAAAGGGATTCTCCTAGCTTGGGACTAATATGCTATACCCAATTTTGCGTTTTAACTCCTCCCAGAAATGCCCGAAAATTTACCCTCCAATTGGATCTAAATATAATTGACCCCTCTCAGACTTAAAACCCAGCTACACCCATGGAATCTTCAGAATAGTAATCTACGCCCTTAAAGCTAATAGAAATCAATTGAAATTTTTCAACATGTATACCTCAAAAGTCATTTTCGTAGAGGGAATTCTCTTAGCTTGGGCCTAATGTGCTACACCTAATTTTATTTCTACCTCTATGTAAAGACGTGATAGAACCCCCAACAAAATTACATTTCTCCCGATTGACACTTTAAGTTGACAATACGTGTATTATTGAAATCGTCTAGAAAGTGTAAATGAGAACGACAAAATATATCTTCTTATTAGTGTACGATATCTTACCATACCGATTGTGGGAGTAAAAGATTACGTCAAAATTTTGTTGAATGATTCCAGCATATCACGTTGTTCAAAAAGAAAAACTGAGAAAACAACTAACTATGCACTTCCCCGTTTACTTTTACATGTAAGCCAAGAACTTTAAGTTTTTTTTTATAAAGAGTTATGCAATTAAATTAATCGTGGAAGAAGAATTTTACCTTCACCAAATACTCATAGCAAAAATATGTCTAAGTACCGATTTCCGTATATTGAGAAAGCAATGAAATGAAAATAAGTTAAAATTAAAGACGTGACTTTCACTACCAAATTAATTAAATTCATTTGAGAATAATTAGAATAGAACACGTTTTCATATACCAAAAACAAAAACTTACTTTGCACTTTCTTTCACAAAAATATGTCTGATATTTTGCAGGTTTAGGTGATATCGCAACAAATTATTATGCGGAACATTTTAATATTTGTGATAAACGAATGATGCATACCATATGTATGGGAACAAAAGAACAGTGTTTGCACGCGTCTTCCCAACGTCCTCGTCCTAATTAAAATCGGTTAATAATTACAAACTCAAACTTCCGAATAACCAATACTTAGACGGACAAATTTCAAACCACTGTTTGTTGTGGTTTGTTTCTTCTTCGGTGTAAATAACATATAATAGTCAAGCAATATTTAATTGCTATTATGAAAATTTTTGAATTGCTATTTTGCCACTTGAAATACAATATCAACTTGTATTTGTTTTTTTTTCCTATATATATTGAACTTTGCATGGACTCACAAAATTTTATCATAAATTGCAAATTTATCATAAATTCCATTAATCTCAATATGCATCTTAATCGAATCGTACAATTATAAATTGCCTTAATGTTGAGTTTGTTTCACCCTAAAGTATTTCTTTTCAAATGTCCCACATATTTAGGCGTTGCGATCGATTTTTATCGTTTGATTATATACTATTTCAATTCAAGATGATTTGAACACAATATTGTGTAGGTGGCGATCGCACCATCTATTGTTTCTTCATTGTTTTTTTTTTTTTTTTTTTATTAAAATTTTTTTGTTATGCGGAATTCCATAGTTTTATTTTATTGATGTCGTCGATGTCGCCGTCTCATTCAATGCTTCCCACATTGACAAATTCGAAAATAAAGTCATTTTATCTATTGCTCTCGAATTTATTAATGAATAAATTAATGAAACTATCATAACCTGAGAACGTTTTCCCCCTCCGCAAAAGTGTTTATTCAAAGGGAAGGTTTCCAAAAGTGTAGTTGTGCATGGGGGCTTCATTTTGCACTCATCTTCAATTGCAAAATTACAAGGTTGATTACACTATGCAACAAACGACGCATTTTTATACCCTCCACCATAGGATGGGGGTATATTAACTTTGTCATTCCGTTTGTAACACAGCGAAATATTGCTCTAAGACCCCATAAAGTATATATATACTGGGCCGTGGTGGAATTCTGAGTCGATCTGAGCATGTCCGTCCGTCTGTTGAAATCACGCTAACTTCCGAACAAAACAAGCTATCGACTTGAAACTTGGCACAAGTAATTGTTATTGATGTAGGTCGGACGGTACTGCAAATGGGCTATATAGGTCCACTTTTACGTATAGCCCCCTTATAAACGGACCCCCAAATTTGGCTTGCGATTGCTCTAAGAGAAGCAAATTTCATCCGATCTGGCTGAAATTTGGTACATGGTGTTAGTATATGGTCTCTAACCACCATGCAAAAATTGGTCCACATCGGTCGATAATTATATATAGCCCCCATTATATATAGCCCCCATATAAACCGAAGCAAATTTCATCCGATCCGGTTGAAATTTGGTACATGGTGTTAGTATATGGTCTTTAACAACCATGCAAAAATTGGTCCATACCGGTCCATAACTATATATATAGCCCCCATATAAACCGATCCCCAGATTTGGCTTACGGAGCCTCTGAGAGAAGCAAATTTCATCCGATCCGGCTGAAATTTGGTATATGGAGTTAGTATATAGTATCTAACAACCACGCAAAAATTGGTCCATATCGGTCAATAATTATATATAGCCCTCATATAAACCGATCCCCCGATTTGGCTTTCGGAGCCTCTAAGAGAAGCAAATTTCATCCGATCCGGTTGAAATTTGGTACATGGTGTTAGTATATGGTCTTTAACAACCATGCAAAAATTGGTCCACATCGGTCCATAATTATATATAGCACCCATATAAACCGATCCCCAGATTTGGCTTGCGGTGCCTCTAAGAGAAGCAAATTTCATCCGATCCGGCTCAAATTTGGTACATGGTGTTAGTGTATGGTCTTTAACAACCATGCAAAAATTGGTCTACATCGGTCTATAATTATATATAGCCCCCTTATAAACGGACCCCCAAATTTGGCTTGCGATTGCTCTAAGAGAAGCAAATTTCATCCGATCTGGCTGAAATTTGGTACATGGTGTTAGTATATGGTCTCTAACCACCATGCAAAAATTGGTCCACATCGGTCGATAATTATATATAGCCCCCATTATATATAGCCCCCATTATATATAGCCCCCATATAAACCGAAGCAAATTTCATCCGATCCGGTTGAAATTTGGTACATGGTGTTAGTATATGGTCTTTAACAACCATGCAAAAATTGGTCCATACCGGTCCATAACTATATATATAGCCCCCATATAAACCGATCCCCAGATTTGGCTTACGGAGCCTCTAAGAGAAGCAAATTTCATCCGATCTGGCTGCAATTTGGTACATGGTGTCAGAATATGATCTCTAATGACCATGCACAAATTGGTCCACATCAGTGCATACATATATAGCCCCATATAAACCGATCACCAGATTTGACCTACGGAGCCTCTTGGAAGACCAAAATTCATCTGCCTCAGTTTATATTTGGTACGTGGTGTTAATATATGGTCTCAAATACCCATGCAAAAATTGGTTGAAATCGGTCCATAATTATATATAGCCCCCATATAAACCGATCCCCCGATTTGACCTCCGGGGCCCCTTGGAAGAGCAAAATTCATCCGATTCGGTTGAAATTTGGTACGTGATGTTAGTATATGGTATCCAACAACAATGCATGAATTTGTCCATATCAGTCTATAATTATGTATAGCTCCCATATAAACCAATCCCCAGATTTGACCTCCGGTGCCTTTTGGAGAAGCAAACTTCATCCGATCTGGTTGAAATTTGGTACATGATATTTATATTTATTTTTTTGGTATATGATATTTAACAACCATACCAAAAGTGATCCATATCAGTCCATAATCATATATAGCCCCTGAAAATGTAGTATGAAAATCAGCCCAAAGCAAACTTAGTTTACATTACAGTTGTGGATTTGCACTAGCCCACATTGGACTCTGTTCATAGGAAAGGTCATAAATCCCGGCCGAAAGCTTATATCAAAGTTTTGCAACACGAAATTCTAAAGTTAAATTCTAAAATTTTCTAAAAGTCTTTATAATATAGTAATGCCTCCTTAGGCATCTATTACTCTTAACGGTTCCGCCCATATTTCTTCTTCACATTATATTAATTCAAATTTCTTATTATGACGACTATTTCAAGCAGCATTTATCGAATAATGATAGTGGGAACGAAATGTCTACTTTTGAATGAAATCAAGCATGACCATATAATGGTCGGTCACATTACAAGCAATTTTCTTGGTCTATCGCTAATGCTTTGACTGCCTCTGCCTTTATCTCAGACTCTGACATAACCCACTGAAGCTTACATTGGGAACCGTTAAAGACACTGTTGACGATTCTAATTAATTCGTTCTTAACATAAGTACTTGATTGTCAGTTACTTCGTCTGCCTGTCAGCTAGACCCTATCACACAGGCAACATGAGCATTTAATGGACGTAACCGTTTACGGTAATAATGCTGGTATTTTACCTTTGGGCTCGACTCATTCACTCTAATGTTAGACTTTCCATCTGTGGTAATGTTCTAAAATTTTTGTTTGTTTTAGTTCTCAGGCGGCAAGTGGGTTATAAATTCTAGTTTGTAATGCCCATTTGTCTGTTAATAATTTTTTCCTTTGTATTGGTATCATAATTTGTTTTGACGTTGTAGTCTGTGATTCTTTTATGTTTGTTCTTCTATTCATGGTATTCAAAGATTCCCGAAGTTCATAAGCCAAAGTGTGAATATTTGTGCTTTTGCTGCTGGCTGGCAATAAAGGGTTTAAGAATGTGGGGCCTTTAAAGATGCTAGAGATTTGGTTCAATTTCATCTAATTTTTTTTTTTTTGCGGGTAAAGGTAGGAAAATGCTTTATACACCCATGTGCTGGACAATTGCTAACCGGCTAAAAATCAATTCCTCTTCCCTCGAGATATGATTACCACCTCGGAACCGCTTTTGCATTACTTCAAGGTGGACCCCACGTCGTCCGTGACCTCTCCTTTTAGTCCACATCCAGATTCAAGCTAACATTACTCATGTCGTAGTGTCATTTTGAACCTTCTTCCTGCGGAGGACGTATGTTACAAATCGCCCTATGGCTTCCCAGTTCCTCCCACTCTGTACCATCTTCTCGATTATATTTCTCGGAGAGGCATGTCTAATTTCGTCTTTTAGAGCTGTCCGTCGTTCTGTCCACCGGCTGCATATAAAGAATGCATTTTCGGCATCGTTCGTAACCTCTTCTTCTTCGTAAATACAGTTCTCTGAGCTGCATTTCCCCATACGGTGCAGATACTTTCGAAAGTAACCATGGCCAGAGAGCATGTGAGCCATGTAATACGTCACTTCCCCATATATTCTCTCTCGCCATAACTATAAGTCAGTTATAAGTCGGTGTGTCCATCTGCCCTTTGTGTTGTTCCTCCATGGTTGAATGTTAGGTATAAAGTCCATCGCGCCGTGTTGTTTAGCCTCGAAACCCTTTTGCCGTTCAATCGCTTGGAGGTCTATTGGGATCGTTCCTGCTATTACTAATGCGGTTTCCCCCGATACCATGCGGTATGCTAAAGTGATTCTCAGAGCTGCATTTCTCTGCACTGAAAGCAGCTTTTTCGCTCTAGTCCGTCTGTGTAGGTTCGACGCCCAGATCTCATATACATAAAGGACAGCGATGAAAAGTCAATTTTTTTAAATTGTATCAACGGGAATAAAAATAAAAAAATATAGTAACCGAAAAGTAAAATCATTGGAATCATGAAGGAGATATATGGATGATGCAATTTGCCAATAGGATCGTTGGTCTAAAATGCTTACTGTCAATATTTTTGAAATTTGAGTTGAATAACTTCACTATCAAGGTACCGCACATAAATTTTAATTTAATTTCTGATAAACGGAATTTTAGACCAACGAAGTTTTCTTTTGTTGTTGGAGTAGTTTCTTTCAGTTTAAACAAAATTCGTTGGAAACAACGATGGCAACGTGTACCAATAACAACGACATATTAAAGAGTCGACAAATTAAATAACACTTCGTTTGTACAAAATTTCGTTTCACTGCCACTCGATTCCAAAACAATCTACCAAAATTTGGAGAACATTTTACCAAAAACCTATAGGTTGGTATACCAAACAAAAAATAATTTTGCAAAATTTTATTTCTTGGATAATTTTGTCCAAATTTTATTTCTATAGAAAAATTTGTTAAAATTTTACTTCCATAGAGAATTTTGTCAAAATTTTACTTCTACGCGCAGAGAAGGAATGTGATCACCCCAAACCTGTTTCAAGAGCAAAATGTTATTTTTGGACGGTGAATACGGAACATTTTTGCCGCAAAAATGTTATTTTCTCAATAAACATATACATGCTTGCCGAAATCGCGTATATAATTGCCGACACAACAACATGATTGCGACAAAAATGTTATATGTTCACCATCCAAAAATGACATTTTGCTCTTGAAACATGTTTGAGGTGATCATATTCCTTCTCTGGGTGTATGGATTGAATTTTGTCACAATTTTACTTCTATGGAAAATTTTGTCAAAATTTTGTTTCTATAGAAAGTTTTGTCAAATTTTACTGCTATAGAAAATGTTATTGCTATAGAAAATTTGTGAAGTACCTCTTAGTTGGAGAGGAATAATCTGCAAAATCTACCAAAACATCGAGAATTCCACCAAACAGTAAAAAATCTACCATTTTTGGTAGATTTTTTATGCCTCTAGAGCATTTTCCAGATTATGAATATTTCAAATTGTACCGAATAGGACAGTATAGTACAATTGTACTTTTGCGAAGTGGAATGTATCAAATTTAGTACAATTGTACTAGCTTTTACATCCCTTATAGAGGAGTATACCGTTAGTCATATCCACGAGTATCCTTCTTCTGTTTGGAAGAGGGCCTCCTATGTTAGCCGTCAGTCTGCTCATTCGAGACCAGAGAACTGCAACCGGTGGCTTTTTTTCGTATTGCAATCTTACCCACAAAATGTCGGTGGCAGTGAGTAAGACACCAATTACCATGCGATCTTTTACATTGATACAAATACGAGAATAAAAACACCTTGCAATCTTAAACCAATCGACATCGTAACAACGCTCGGTAAACAAAAAACGAGTGTGGCACTTAAGTGTGAATGCAGTCAACAACAACAATTACCAGCAGTTGACATTAGCTCAAGAGAATTGAGAGAGTACCAAATAAGAGAATACCAAACTGCTGAGATATGGGTAACCAATTTGTGTGATTGCTTTACTACGTTGTTTTCGAGAGATCAACACTCATACTAACAAACACCGACGATCGTCGGTTGCATTGGATATTGGTGGTTGAATTTTTTTTTTACCAATTGGTGTTTTAAGATTGCAAATATTGGTGTTTACTAAATACACTGGTCGGTTGCGGTAGATCGCAGCCGTTCTGTGTTCCAGACGTTATCATAGCAGCTTTATCCGTTGCGTACTCCATCTGCTTGGAGTACGTTAGTGTCGAGTCCAGCCATAGTTTGAAGTACTTGATTGACTGCCTTGTTGGGATTACCATGTCGTCCAAGGGCATTTATATTTCTAGAGGTAGATGCTGTCTTGTTAGTAATAACAATTCGGTCTTTTTCATGGCCATGCGAGTCTAACCAGTCTTTCGAGCGTATCATGGTTTGACGGAGCCTCATAAGTATTTCTCGCCCTTATCGTCTGATCAGCATTTCGTCATATGTGGCATTCCAGAGATCTGGTCCAAGGATTAAGACCCGTTCAACACCAGAGGTCACTTCCATTCTTCTTTGTATATCAAAACACGGTCCTTAAGATAGTATTTCAATAACCTCGTTAAGTATTTCGGTGAAATATTTAATTTAATTTAGACCGTGACCCCAATGGAAAGAAATACATATAAACATCCATCACTAAATATTTTAGGTGGTTAAAAGCCAATTCTTATTCATGGCAAATAAAATCGATCTGATCCCAGCATCAAAGGCCTTCCGTTAAGTTATCGCTACTGGTCTAATTGGGAAGAAATCTTTGCATTATCATCATTTATGGATGATTATGCCATGGTGTTTTCTCTT
This sequence comes from Haematobia irritans, assembly GCF_050003625.1. Taxonomy (NCBI): domain Eukaryota; kingdom Metazoa; phylum Arthropoda; class Insecta; order Diptera; family Muscidae; genus Haematobia; species Haematobia irritans. Next base: position 178,079,319 of record NC_134397.1, on the reverse strand, counting down.
CCTCCTCTCTGGTTTTCTATTACGGCTCTTAGGGCATTCAATTGCTACTAGGCTTTTGTATACTTATGGCCTTTAACGGTTCTCGCGCTTAAGGTTATTTCTATTCCAGCAACTTCAGCTAACCAACAACCAACTCAAGCCAAATTCCACAAAAAAAAAGTATATTTTTCATGGACAGCCACAATGCAGGGAATAATGATGTTTCTTTCATAGACAAGAGGAAAATAGAACAAAGGAACATTGTAGTAACCACAGTTGATGCCTTCACTTGGTTTGGCTTGCTTTGCTTTGTGGTAAACTGAGATTAAACAAAAGCTCACTTTGATTTTTCTTATACGTACTTCCCTGGGAAGTTGTCTAAGGCTTTAATGTTCATAAAGTATAGAGTACATGAGGAAAAGCCAAGAACATAAACAAAACCGCATTTGATGATTGGATTGATGGTTGTAATTATCAATGACTTTTCGATTTTCGATATTTCCCAAAATTCTAGATGGGAAGAGTTTTGAAACCACCTGTTGTAGTTTCGGTTAATGGGCTAAAAGTCAAGTGAAGTTCATTAGAAAGTTTATGTGATTTATTTTGAAAATATAATGAGGAAAAACAATATGAAACAACATAATTCTTTTGTTAAAAGAAAAGATTGGAGTGAGGGTATTAACATCTTTTTCTAAATGAGTTTAAATTGTAAAGCCATTCAAAAAAAAAATGTAGCCAATGGAATAAAGCAAACGAAAAGTGTTTATGTTCGAAAATAGAGATCGTAATATTGCCATAAAATTGTGTTCTATTAACAACAATATTTTCATAAGGAGAACTACTCTTATAGTAGTCAACGTCAAAGTGAAACAATTGTTTTTGTATCCCACCATATAATGATACTAATAACGTTGGCAAACGTCATGGTGGTGGAACAATTTAACTGCAAGAACACATGAGATGGTTCGACGGGTGCTAGTTCGAATTCGATGAAATCCACGACGTAGACTCGAGCCAAAAATAATCTACCAAAATTTTATTTCTATAGAAAATTTTGTCAAAATTTTATTTCTATAGAAAATTTTGTTAAAATTTCATGTCTATAGAAAATTTTGTCAAAACTTTATTTCTATATAAAATTTTGTCAAAATTTTATTTCTATAGAAAATTTTGTTAAAATTTTATTTCTATAGAAAATTTTGTTAAACTGAACTATATACGTATGTAATCGGTATTTTTATACCCTCCAACTTTGTCATTCCGTTTGTAACACATCGAAATATTGCTCTAAGACCCCATAAAGTATATAAATATATTCTGGGTCGTGGTGAAATTCTGAGTCGACCTAAGAATGTCCGTCCGTCCGTCCGTCCGTCTGTTGAAATCACGCTAACTTCCGAACGAAACAAGCTATCGACTTGAAACTTGGCACAAGTAGTTGTTATCGATGTAGGTCGGATGGTATTGAAAATGGGCATATCGGTCTACTTTTACGTATAGCCCCATATAAAGGGACCCTCAGATTTGGCTTGTGGAGCCTCTAACAGAAGCATATTTCATCCGATCCGGCTGAAATTTGGTATATGGTGTTGGTATATGGTCTCTAACAACCATGCAAAAATTGGTCCACATCGGTCCATAATTATATATAGCCCCCATATAAACCGATCCCCAGATTTGGCTTGTGGAGCCTCTAACAGAAGCATATTTCATCCGATCCGGCTGAAATTTGGTGTATGGTGTTGGTATATGGTCTCTAACAACCATGCAAAAATTGGTCCACATCGGTCCATAATTATATATAGCCCCCATATAAACCGATCCCCAGATTTGGGTTGCGGAGCCTCAAAGAGAAGCAAATTTCATCCGATCCGCCTGAAATTTGGTACATGGTGTTGGTATATGGTCTTTAATAACCATGCAAAAATTGGTCCACATCGGTCCATAATTATATATAGCCCCCATATAAACCGATCCCCAGATTTGGCTTGTGGAGCCTCTAACAGAAGCATATTTCATCCGATCCGGCTGAAATTTGGTGTATGGTGTTGGTATATGGTCTCTAACAACCATGCAAATATTGGTCCACATCGGTCCATAATTATATATAGCCCCCATATAAACCGATCCCCAGATTTGGCTTGCGGAGCCTCAAAGAGAAGCAAATTTCATCCGATCCGGCTGAAATTTGGTACATGGTGTTGGTATATAGTCTTTAATAACCATGCAAAAATTGGTCCACATCGGTCCATAATTATATATAGCCCCCATATAAACCGATCCCCAGATTTGCCTTGCGGAGCCTCTAACAGAAGCATATTTCATCCGATCCGGCTGAAATTTGGTGTATGGTGTTGGTATATGGTCTCTAACAACCATGCAAAAATTGGTCCACATCAGTCCATAATTATATATAGACCCCATATAAGCCGATCCCCAGATTTGGCTTGCGAAGTCTCCAAGAGAAGCAAATTTCACCCAATCCGGTTGTAATTTTGAACATGGTGTTAGTATATGATCTTTAACAACCGTGCCAGAATTGGTCCATATCGGTCCATAATTATATATAGCCCCCATATAAAACGTTCTCCAGATTTGACCTCCGGAGCCTCTTGGAGGAGCAAAATTCATCCGATCCGGTTCAAATTAGGAACGTGGTCGCTAGCAACGATACCAAAATTGGTCCAATCACACAAAAATTGGTCCATATCGGTTCATAATCATGGTTGCCACTAGAGCCAAAAATAATCTACCAAATTTTAGTTATATAGAAAATTTTGTCAAAATTTTATTTCTATAGAAAATTTTGTCAAAATTTTATTTCTAGAGAAAATTTTGTTAAAATTTTATTCGGTTCATAATAAAATTTTCATCATTGTCAAAATTTTATTTCTATAGAAAATTTTGTCAAAATTTTATTTCTATAGAAAATTTTGTTCAAATTTTATTCGGTTCATAATCATGGTTGCCACTCGAGCCAAAAATAATCTACCAAGATTTTATTTCTATAGAATATGTTTTCAAAAGTTTGTTTCTATAGAAAATTTTGTTAAAATTTTATTTCTGTAGAAATATTTGTCAAAATTTTCTTTCTTAGAAAATTTTGTCAAAATTTTTATTTCTATAGAAAATTTTGTGAAAATCTTATTTCTATAGAAAATTTTGTTAAAATTTTATTTCTGTAGAAAATTTTGTCAAAATTTTATGTCTACTTTGTCAAACTGAATTATATACGTATTGGATCGATCTTTTTTGATTTAATATATACCACGTATGGACTTACATACAATTTAGAAGATGGTGTTAGGAGGTTTTAAGATACCTTGCCATCGGCAAGCGTTACCGCAACTTAAGTAATTCTATTGTGGATGGCAGTGTTTAGAAGAAGTTTCTACGCAATCCATGATGGAGGGTACATAAGCTTCGGCCTGGCAGAACTTACGGCCGTATATACTTGTTTAATTTAACATATACCACGTATGGACTTACTTATAATTTAGAAGACGGTGTTAGGAGGTTTTAAGGTACATTGCCATCGGCAAGCTTACCGCAACCCAAGTAATTCGATTGTGGATGGCAGTGTTTAGAAGAAGTTACTAGGCAATCCATGGTGGAGGGTACATGAGATTCGGCCTTGCCGAACTTACGGCCGTATATACTTGTTTTAATATCGTATGCGATACTAATAATACTTGACTAATTTTGACTAATTAAATTAATGTGTCCTATTGTGAATTATTAATTAAAATCTAAGATAATTCGTGACAAGTGAGAGAATTATAATTTGACCACTTATATCCAGAACATACAACGATGGGCACATAAATCCTCTCATTAAAACCCATTGTAAACTCTAACTCTAATACTCTTTTATTTTCTTTTACGCTCGTATTATATGCTGTACAGTGTTTAAATTTTGAAATCCCTCTTCTCTAATTGAAGTTCTTATCCGCCCAGTTTAGTCCACTCCCATAATGGGCTCAGAGAATCTCAGCTACGCCTAAGCTCCTTTGTCTAGCTTCCCTAGTTTATACGCTAACACTAAGTGAAAATTTTGCAGCTTAAAATAAATATTAAATTATGAAAGAAAGCTTTAGTATAGGAGATAAGTAAATAGAACATAATTCTTAATTTACCCAGCAAAAAAATTTGGAAGTTCTTCCAAAGGCACAACTTCCAAAGCACTTCCAAAAGATGTACTCCCAAAGATGTTCTTTATTTCAACTACACAGGAAGTTCTTTTAATTCAATTATTTATAAATCGCTTTTTTCTTATTTTTAATAAGTAAATATTATTTTTTTTTTTTTTTTTTTTGTTTCAAAAAGGTTAAAAATAGGGTAAGCTTTAATAAAATGGTACAAATTATTGAAATTTTGTCGAAAAAAATTCAAAAACCATTGAAGAAATATTTCGAATTTTTCAAAATATTTTAATTCAAACGTTTCGGACAAGCGTTAGAATGCATTAAATATCATAAAAAGTATAAAAATTATTTATTTGTCAAAATATGACAAAATTTTTTAATTCACTGAATTTGTATAACAGGGTAAGAATTGATGCAAATTCAGTTCAACGGCTGTTGAAATGGTGGACATCTGTCCTATGACAAGCCCGTGTTAAATTCATCGCTTCTGCGCCAATTTTGCACTACTTCCGGATCCAAAAAGAATATTTTCACTACTTTTTTGGCGACGCTTTTTTTATTGAGTTATTAATAAATAATTAATTCATGACAAATTTTCAGGGAGTTGATTGGTACCTAATTATGGTGCCTACTATGTTTGTTCAAGTTGTTGAAATTTCATCTTCACGATTAATACGGACGTATAAGTCCATTTGCAATCAATTTTGACTTAAAGCAATAAGAAGAATTTCTTCAAATATTTTTAGTAGATATATATCCGCTGCAAAAAAAAAGTTTGCATGATTTTTTTTTTTTGACAATGTACCTATATCCTCCATCCTATAGTGGAGGTTATAAAAAGCATTGCAAATACCCCCATCCAACATCAACACACACGAAGATTTCAAAATCGATTTCAATTTTCCCTCCTATTCAAAATACCATCAATCAGTTGTCAAACTAACAAAAGAAGAAATGTCAGTGGCTATAACAATTGTAACGGTTACACGTTAAAATATTCTCCATTAATGACCATTGTCATAATTTAGACATGGAAATTCAACAATAACAACAAAAACTTTACATTTTTCCATAAATCTACAAATGATGGCTAGCGGCCGGACTTCATAGTTTTTTCTTATGCCGAATGAAATGAATGAATACGCACAGTTCGTATTGTTAATTAAACTGAACCCCGGATAAACTTTGGGCGGAGTTATGGTTGAGAGAGAAGTTGCATGTTAATTTGTTGTAAATACACAACAAAAAGAAACAAAAACAACACCATAACAATCATAACAACAACAATACTAGTTTTGGACATAAAAGCAACTCCAAGCGAACAAAGTGCAACAACTCAAATAAAAATTTTATTACCACTTCGACATGGCAGATGAAATTGTAATTGGTATGACCACAGATTCAAAGGTCACTAACATGAACTACCATAACATGATTGTAATAGAGTATTTCCTAAGTGATGTTTACACCCTCATCGAAGGTAATACATTTATATTCGCTGTGGCTGAAGTTTTTAATTCTTCTACGCACCATTATTATAGGTAGTGTAATCACCAGCCAATTATTATGAGTGCATGTAGGAAATCCTTCAGTAAACTCTTTAGCAAGATGAAGTTCACTGAGCTCTGGAGGATTGATTGGTACGATCTGCGAACATGTAAATGAGAACTGGGAAGATCTCAACAAAACTAATGGAAATATGTATAGTAGGTTAGGTTAGATATAGTGGCAGCCAGGGCTGTGGAGTCTTGGAGTCGGAGTTTGAAGATTTTGCTGGAATCAGAGTCGGAGCCGGAGTCGTAGAAATTTTACTCGACTCCGACTCCGGCGAAACAAAATTTGAAAAACACTTCATATCTTTGTAACTAAAGAAATATTTCGACAAATTAGATTCAACTAGGGTTTGTAATCGAAAAACAAAAAACGAAGTACTGGATTTCAGGCCATTCGAAGTGTATTTATATGGGTGAAATTTCATGGTGATATAAAGAGTAGGTTATATTAGAATAATGGCTGAATTGATCAATTGTATAGTCCATTTTGAACATATTAAACTATCGACTTTTAATCCTATATATGCTCTTGATAAAGGTAAAATTTTAAGGCAATATAGCAGTAGAACCTAACATTCTGAATTTTTGGCAGGTATGTCGAGTTCGAAGATGGGTCATACCGGACAATTTTGTGATATAGCACCTACATATAAACCCATCTCCGATTTGTTTTTCCCAGTCTAAAATTTTCATAATATTTGTCAGAAATTTCGAATGTAGAGTTATTTGAGATCCATAAATAAATACGGAAATTTCCCATATTTTGAGATAGCCCTACAAAATTACTTTGTCTGTCTAGTCGTATCAAAATTCAAAATTAGAGTTCTTTTGGACATATAAACACATATGATAAAATAGAGTACTTAAAGGGTGATACGGTCAAAATTTGGTCAATATAAACTTGACGTATTTCTTTCAATTTTGCATTTTAAAAACCTGAACACCCCTCATTTTGAAGGTGTGTGTGTGTGTAGAATGTTGCTCCTATTTTGATTTTGGAATTCACTATTCAGTTGTCAAAATGCCGTCCAAGCAAGAAGAGCAGCGTATCAAAATTTTGCTCGCGCATTGCGAAAATCCGAGCTACTCGCACGCAAAGCTGGCAAAATCGCTAAAAGTTGCCAAATCAACCGTTACAAATATAATTAAAGTGTTTGGGGAACGTTTGTCGACAGCCAGGAAGTCTGGATCGGGGGGAAATCGAAAACCGAAAGCCGCTGAGACGACAAAGAGAGTTGCCGGTAGTTTCAAGCGAAACCCTAACCTCTCTCTCCGAGATGCCGCAAATAAGCTGGGTGTATCGTCTACAACCGTGCATCGAGCCAAAAAACGAGCCGGACTATCGACTTACAAGAAGGTAGTGACTCCAAATCGCGATGATAAACAAAATACGACGGCCAAAGCGCGATCCCGGAGGCTGTACACGACGATGCTGATGAAGTTTGACTACGTGGTAATGGACGACGACACCTACGTCAAAGCCGACTACAAGCAGCTTCCGGGACAGGAGTTTTATACGGCAAAGGGAAGGGGAAGGGTAGCAGATATTTTCAAGCACATAAAACTGTCAAAGTTCGCAAAGAAATATCTGGTTTGGCAAGCCAGCTGTACATGTGGCTTGAAAAGCAGCATTTTCATAGCTTCCGGGACTGTCAACCAAGAAATTTACGTGAAAGAGTGTTTGAATAAACGTCTGCTGCCTTTCCTGAAGAAACACGGTTGTTCCGTACTGTTTTGGCAGGATTTGGCATCTTGCCATTACGGTAAAAAGGCCATGGAGTGGTACGCCGCCAACAACGTGCAGGTGGTTCCCAAGGACAAGAACCCTCCCAACACGCCAGAGCACCGCCCAATTGAGAAATACTGGGCCATTGTCAAGCGGAACCTAAAGAGGACCAAACTGCTCGTCCTTAGCAGTTTAAGGCAAACTGGCTTTCTGCGGCGAAGAAGGTGGACAAGGTGGCTGTACAAAATCTGATGGCAGGTGTCAAGCATGAGGCCCGGCAATTCGGATTTGGAAAAGCGAAAGCCTAACTGAATATTTTTCCTGAATTTTATACTAATTGAACTTGAAAAAGAAATTTAATTTGATTTTTTAAATAAACGATTTCACCGATTTACACGCGTTTTCCCTTGACCAAATTTCGAACGTATCACCCTTTATATCGGTCTATTTTTGGAACACTACACCTAAAATTACAATTGGAATAGTGTTAAAATGAGATTTAGGTACACCACCTAGAGTCGACTCCGGAATCGGAGTCGAGGCTAATAAGAAATGCTGGAGTCGGAGCCGTAGTCGAGTGAAATTGACTCGAATCCACAGCCCTGGTGGCAGCCCGATATTTCAGGTTCACTTAGACTATTCAGCTGTGGATTATCCCACCTCAGTAATGCTGGTGGCATTTTTGAGAGATTCAAAGCTTCTCTAAGTGGTTTCACAGCAATGTGGAACGCCGTTCGGACTCGGCTATAAAACGTAGGTCTTAAGCAAAAATTTTGTATAGGAAGACAATTTTGTGAAAATTTTATATAGAAATAATGTTTTGCGATATCTTTCTACAGAAATAAAAGTTTGACAAATTTTCTATAGAAATAAAATATTGACAAAATTTTCGATAGAAATAAAATTTTGGCAAAATTTTCTATAGAAATGAAATTTTGACAAAATATTCTACAGAAATAAAATTTTGACGACATTTTCTGTAGAAGTAAAATTGTGACACAGTTTTGTATAGAAATAAAATTTTCACAAAATTTTCTATAGAAATAAAATTTTGATAAAATTTTTATAGAAATAAAAATTTTCGTTTTGTTTGTTATTGTTGGTTTCTCTTCAATCATTATTTTTGTTTTTGATCTCAGCTTAAAACCATGCATTGACTATGTTAAACCACAAGTGTAGCTTAGCCAACAGAGGAGAAGTAGCTTGATAAAATTTTTTGTAGAATAAAACTTTGACAAAATTTTCTATAGAAATAAAATTTTCAGAAAATTTTCTAAGAAATAAAATTTTGAAAAACTTGTGTATAGAAATAAAACTTTGGCAAATTTTTTTTATAGAAATAAAATTTTGACAAAATTTTTTATAGAAAAAAAATTTTGACAAAATTTTCTATAGAATAAAAATTTTGACTAAATTTTCTATAGAAGTAAAATTTTGGAAAAATTTTAACTTTTAAATGATATTAATTTAATTTGGAAAAATGGTCTGCTGGTACGAATTTTGGTCCAATTTTGGAAAAATGTTGGTCCAAAATAAAAATTCATTGTGGCAACGCTGTTTGAAACCCTCAGAAATGTCATCAGCATTACTGAGGTGGGATAATCCACCGCGGAAAACTATTTGGTGTTCGGTCGAAGCAGGAATCGAACCCACGATCTTGAGTATGCAAGGGGGTATGCTAACCATTGCACCACGGCGGCTCCCATGGACCAAAGTACTCCGATTTGCTTCAAATTTTTAGGGAATGTTAGAAGTGGCGTCTAGACAAAGATCTGCTAATTAATTTTTCGATATTTTGTCGGGCAGGTGAACCTCCTTTTTGCCCAAGTTCATTTTTAAACTACAGGGAAAAAATAAACTTCTTCGATGTAGGTGAAATTCACAGATGACTTGGTGAAGGTTATGAAGTTAAGATTGGGTACACGCACGAAAAAAAAAAATTGATTTTCATATATTTCGGTGTGAAAATTATATGTTTGAAACTCAAATTTTTAACATATTATCCTCCATCATGAGATGGAGTTGTACTAACTTTGTCATTCCGTTTGTAACACATCGAAATATTGATCGCAAACCCCATATAGTAGGTATATATTCTGGTTCTTGGTGAAATTTGGAGTCGATCTAGCGATGTCCGTCCGTCTGTTGAACCGAAACAAGTTATCGACTTGAAAGTAGTTATTGAGTAGTTGTTATTGATGTAGGTCGAATGGTATTGCAAATGGGCTATATCGGTCCATAAACATGGATCGGTCTTGGAAGAGCAAATTTCATCCGATCCGATTGAAATTTGGTGCGCGTATACACCGAAAGAATTCTCTTCGTTAAGTCAGTTATTAAATTTGAGTCGGTTAATAATAACACAAGGGAACAGTGGTTCTGTTTATTAAGAACTGAATATTAGGTTAGGTTAGGTTAGGTGGCAGACCGATGTATCATGCTCACTTAGACTATTCAGTCCATTGTGATACCACATTGGTGAACTTCTCTCTTATCACTGAGTGCTGCCGGATTCCATTTTAAGCTCAATGACAAGGACAAAGTAGGTCCTCCTTTTTATAGCCGAGTCCGAACGGCGTTCCACATTGCAGTGAAACCACTTAGAGAAGCTTTGAAATCCTCAGAAATGTCACCAGCATTACTGAGGTGAGATAATCCACCGCTGAAAAACGTTTTGGAACTGAATATTGTTTTTAAGGTTATTTGAGATGCTGAATTCAAATCTGCACTTGGTTTTTTTTTTCTATCAGCTCGACTTTTCCGTTATATACCGTTATGTTCAAAATTAAGGAACTTCCGCTACATATTTTGGAATAACTTGAAAACGGTTCACCATATAAAAAATTAAAAAAAAATCCGAAAATCCCAAACAATATTCTCTTTAAGCCATCTTTACATTGTTTTTGAATTTTCCAAGAAGTATTACAAAGGGGAACAAAATTTGTTCAATTTTGTTCCCCTATGTAATACAACAATAAATAAATAAATAAATGAAAATTAGATTGAACGAATGAGAAGATTATGGAAAATCAGTTTTATTTGAGTTTTTCTAAGAACTAATACACTAAGATCCCCTTACCAAACTACTTTATCAAAACTTTCTTGCTGATTTGGGATTCTGTATGAATTTTAGACTAATTTCATATCATGCCGATTTCATTATAGGTCAGTAAATCATTGCAAAATGAATAGTATATGTGCTTTTAAAAATTGAATAACAAATAAATCCCCGATTGGGAATTCTTTTGACTGAATTCAATCGTAGAAGTCATAGCTCAAAAGTTGGTTATACTGTTTTTCATTTTTCTTCTGTTTTTCTCTTTGAATTATTATTGATGTGTCTAAAAACTGCAGCCAGTATTTGCAGTCAAAGATCGACCGAGATGTTCTAACACAAAAGAAAGCATAAAACCATCACCTCACATGATGCCTTCTCATGCCTCCCCTGAGGCCATTTCCACTTCAATATACAAACAAGAAACGGAAATCGATGGAATATCTGAACTGAAAACTTATGGAGGTTAACGTTAAACGTAGTCATTCATACGTGCAGATAAATGCTTTATTTCTTCGATTGCTTTTTGTTATTGTCTGAATTTGTTATGAAATTTTTATTTATTTATCACATAATTCCACAGATTTTTCTTAACAGATTTGTGTTCGTTTTTTTTTGTCATTGCTTGAATGTTATGAGTTTCATAATGGAACATGTGCGAGAGTATGGAGTTTCTTTTCTATTTCCGTTTAATTCTGGTCCGTTACATTTCAAGTTATAGATAACTAATCTCTTAGCAATATACAGAGTCTAAAATAAAATTTCAAGGTGAAAAGAAAGCTTGAACTAGTCGATATAATCTACCAATAGATTGTTTTTAAGATTGTTTTTTTTTTTTTCGACTAAACACTTTAAATAGAATTAAAGCAGTTTTGTATGATAGTGAGTAACTGGCCAATTCAGAGTTTTTGATTGAGCTGAGTTTGCACAATAGGCTTTAAAATGCGTAACAACAGGAAACTCAAATTAAAGCATGAATAACGTAATCGCGTTATACATAATTCAAGCGTTCAATTATTAAAAATATCATTATTCGTTTGTGAAGTCTAGTCTTTGCTCTATTGCAAAGATTTTAATGCATTGTTTTGTATGTGTATCCTAACCTATAGTACGGGGTAAACATGGATTTTGTTTGGCCGAAATATTGGTTAAAAACGAATCATAATTCTTGCACACAAAAAAGGAATATGATCACGCCAAACATGTTTCAAGAGCAAACTTATAAATATTAATTATGATCGGTTCATCAATTAATGCCTTCCCTTCAAAAAAATATTCAATTGTTTTTGCTTCAAACTGATTTAAGTCTGAAAGAACTACATGAGGTATATTATTATGTGTAATTACCTTCATAGCGAAAATCCTTTAAAACCAATTTAGTTAACATACCTGAAATGAAAAAAGAATGTATTTAATTAATTAATAATTGTGGCATATAAATCGATAATAACTCAGGGGGCATTCATAAATTTAATTATAATTGACTAAAGAAATTTAATCGCATTGACTTGTAAGAGAAACACTCTAAACTAAAATAAAACAAATTAATTTAAATTGTATTGTATTAAATTAATTTAATTAATTAAACCAAATTCAATGAAGTAACAATTGGGAACATATTCTTCCTTCCCATAAATTGCAAAATTATATTAATTTAATTTATTCATTTATTTTAATTTAATTTAAATTAATTTAGTTTACTACAAATAATTGGATTGTTTTTTGTGTATTTATTGAACAGAATTTACTCTAATTTATCTTAGCTTACAATTGAATATGGAAACTGAAGAAAGCAAATAATAAAATAAAATCAGTTGTATTCTCATATGGACAATTGAAAGAGATGTTCCATTGCGCCCTTAATTGAAACTTGACCTAATCTCTGGTAATCTATGTACATATAATTTCGTATAAAATGAATGAAAAATGTTGGATATCTCAGGCGTTGACAATGGCGATTACAATCAACACGTAGCTAAAGATTAGTACCCCCAAATACAATGAGAAAAACGCAATTTGAGAAAGACATACGTGGATATAAAGTGTGATAGTGCGTCAGGCGTTCCTTTACCATATAAATTCCTTCGATAAACTGTCAATAAATTGTTTTGCATAGGGGCATTGGAATAATAGCGATTTTTTCTGATTTACGCTAAAAATTAATAGCTTAATAAGTAGATAATGCAATCTTACCATGGGGTTGTAATAAAAATCCACTTTTCAACTTTTTCAAGATTTTTTCTTTTTTCAAAATTTTAAATTCGACTTTTGTCGTTGTGACTTTCGACCATTAGAGAACTTTCGGCATAAAAAGAGACTTTTTCTTTGAAGTTCAATCAGTTCAAAAGATATTTTCGTGAGACGAGTTTTGCTTAGCATAAATTTTTTTCCTTGTCCAATAGTTGATAAATTTTTCAATGAAGTCGTTCCATCCTTATAGTTAGGTGATTCGTCCTAAAACATAGACCTCATAGATGTGTTCGATCCATGTCAACTTGGCTTTAATAATTTTGAAAAATTCTTCAAAATTAATGAAATTGTGTTTAAATTTCTAGTTGTTTTGCATCTTGACTATACAGCAAAAGAATATCAAAAAATAGGAGATGTCTTCCATAACTTTAGTTTAAAGACGATGTTTCTTGAAACATAGCAAATTTTTTGTACTTGAAGTCTAAATTTGGGAAAAAATGGTTTCTAAGGACTAGAATATAGAAAAAAAAAAAGACAAAAGAAATAAAATCAAGTTTATTTCCAGTTTTAAAATTAAAATTTTTCGAAGTAAAAAAAAACATATATAGACATTTTATTTAAAAGTTTTTGATCAAACTATTGTCAATTTTTTTTAGAAAATTCTGTCAAAATTTTACTTCTACAGACAAATTTGCCAAAATTTTATTTCTATAGAAAATTTTGTCAAAATTTTATTGCTATAAAAAATTTTGTCAAAATTTTATTGCTATAGACAATTTTGTCAAAATTTTATTACTATAGAAAATTTTGTCAAACTTTTATTTCTATAGAAAATTTTATCAAAATTTTATTTCTATAGAAAATTTTGTCAAAATTTTATTTCTATAGAAGTTTTGTCAAAATTTTATTTCTATAGAAAATTTTGTCAAAATTTTATTTCTATAGACAATTTTGTGAAAATGTTATTTCTATAGAAAATTTTGTAAAAATTTTATTTCTATAGAAAATTTTGTCAAAATTTAATTTTTATAGAAAATTTTGTCAAAATTCTATTTCTATAGAAAATTTTGTCAAAATTTTATTTCTATATAAAATTTTTTTAAAATTTTATTTCTATAGAAAATTTTGTCAAAATTTTATTTCGAATAGAAAATTTTGTCAAAATTTTATTTCTATAGAAAATTTTGTCAAAATTTTATTTCTATAGAAAATTTTGTCAAAAATTTATTTCTATAGAAAATTTTGTCAAAATTTTATTTCTATAGGAAATTTTGTCAACATTTTATTTCTATAGAAAATTTTGTCAAAATTTAATTTTTATAGAAAATTTCGTCAAAATTCTATTTCTATACAAAATTTTGTCAAAATGTTATTTCTAATAGAAAATTTTGTCAAAATTTTACTTCTATAGAAAATTTTGTCACAATTTTATTTCTATAGAAAATTTTTCCAGAATTTTATTTCTATAGAAAATTTTGTCAAAATTTTATTGCTATAGAAAATTTTGTCAAAATTTTATTTCTATAGAATATTTTTGTCAAAATGTTATTGCTATAGAAAATTTTGTCAAAATTTTATTGCTATAGAAAATTTTGTCAAAATTTTATTTCTATAGAAAATTTTGTCAAAATTTTATTTCTATACAAAATTTTGTCAAAATTTTATTTTTATTTTTAGCGAAATTTTATTTCTATAGAAAATTTTGTCAAAATGTTATTTCCATAGAATTTGCCAAAATTTTATTTCTATAGAAAATTTTGTCAAAATTTAGAACATTTTTTCAAAATTTTATTTCTATAGAAAATTTGGTCAAAATTTTATTTCTATAGAAAATTTTGTCAAAATTGTACTTCTATAGAAAATTTTCCCAAACTTTTATTTCTATCGAAAATTTTGTCGCAATTTTGTTTTTATAGAAAATTTTGTCAAAAGCTTATTTCTATAGAAAATGTTCTTAAAATTTTATTTCTATAGAAAATTTTGTCAAAATTTTATTTCTATAGAAAATGTTCTTAAAATTTTATTCCTATAGAAACTATTGTCAAAATTTTATTTCTATAGAAAATTTTATCAAAATTTTATTTCTATAGAAAATTTGGTCAAAATTTTATTTGTATAGAAAATTTGGTCAAAATTTTATTTCTATAGAAAATTTTGTCAAAATTTTATTTCTATAGAAAATTTTGTCAAAATTTAATTTTTATAGAAAATTTTGTCACAATTTTATTTCTATAGAAAATTTTGTCAAAATTTTATTTCTATACAAAATTTTGTCAAAATTTTATTTTTATTTTTGGCGAAATTTTATTTCTATAGAAAATTTTGTCAAAATGTTATTTCCATTGAATTTGCCAAAATTTTATTTCTATAGAAAATTTTGTCAAAATTTAGAAAATTTTTTCAAAATTTTATTTCTATAGAAAATTTTGTCAAAATTTTATTTCTATAGAAAATTTTGTCAAAATTTTATTTCTATAGAAAATTTTGTCAAAATTTTATTTCTATACAAAATTTTGTCAAAATTTTATTTTTATTTTTAGCGAAATTTTATTTCTATAGAAAATTTTGTCAAAATGTTATTTCCATAGAATTTGCCAAAATTTTATTTCTATAGAAAATTTTGTCAAAATTTAGAAAATTTTTTCAAAATTTTATTTCTATAGAAAATTTGGTCAAAATTTTATTTCTATAGAAAATTTTGTCAAAATTGTACTTCTATAGAAAATTTTCCCAAACTTTTATTTCTATCGAAAATTTTGTCGCAATTTTGTTTTTATAGAAAATTTTGTCAAAAGCTTATTTCTATAGAAAATGTTCTTAAAATTTTATTTCTATAGAAAATTTTGTCAAAATTTTATTTCTATAGAAAATGTTCTTAAAATTTTATTCCTATAGAAACTATTGTCAAAATTTTATTTCTATAGAAAATTTTATCAAAATTTTATTTCTATAGAAAATTTGGTCAAAATTTTATTTGTATAGAAAATTTGGTCAAAATTTTATTTCTATAGAAAATTTTGTCAAAATTTTATTTCTATAGAAAATTTTGTCAAAATTTAATTTTTATAGAAAATTTTGTCACAATTTTATTTCTATAGAAAATTTTGTCAAAATTTTATTTCTATACAAAATTTTGTCAAAATTTTATTTTTATTTTTGGCGAAATTTTATTTCTATAGAAAATTTTGTCAAAATGTTATTTCCATTGAATTTGCCAAAATTTTATTTCTATAGAAAATTTTGTCAAAATTTAGAAAATTTTTTCAAAATTTTATTTCTATAGAAAATTTTGTCAAAATTTTATTTCTATAGAAAATTTTGTCAAAATTGTACTTCTATAGAAAATTTTCCCAAACTTTTATTTCTATCGAAAATTTTGTCGCAATTTTGTTTTTATAGAAAATTTTGTCAAAAGCTTATTTCTATAGAAAATGTTCTTAAAATTTTATTTCTATAGAAAATTTTGTCAAAATTTTATTTCTATAGAAAATGTTCTTAAAATTTTATTCCTATAGAAACTATTGTCAAAATTTTATTTCTATAGAAAATTTTATCAAAATTTTATTTCTATAGAAAATTTGGTCAAAATTTTATTTGTATAGAAAATTTGGTCAAAATTTTATTTCTATAGAAAATTTTGTCAAAATTGTATTACTATGGAAAATGTTTGCCGAAATTTTATTTCTATAGAAAATTTTGTCACAATTTTATTTCTATAGAAAATGTTGTCAAAATTTTATTTCTATAGAAACTATTGTCAAAATTTTATTTCTATAGAAAATGTTGTCAAAATTTTATTTCTATAGAATATTTTTTCAAAATTTTATTTCTATAGAAAATTTTGTCAAAATTTTATTTCAATAGAAAATTTTTGCTAGATTATTTCTTTAGAAAAATTTATCAAAATTTTATTTCTAATAGAAAATTTTGTCAAAATTGTACTTCTATAGAAAATTTTGTCAAAATTTTATTTCTATAGAAAATTTTGTCAAAATTTTTTTTCTATAGAAAATGTTCTTAAGATTTTATTTATATAGAAAATTTCGTCAAAATTTTATTTCTGTAGAAAATTTTTTCAAAATTTTATTTTTATTTTTGCCGAAATTTTATTTCTATAGAAAATTTTGTCAAAATGTTATATCCATAGAATTTGCCAAAATTTTATTTCTTTAGAAACTTTTGTCAAAATTTTATTTCTAATAGAAAATTTTGTCAAAATTTTATTTCTATAGAAAATTTTGTCACAATTTTATTTCTAAAGAAAATTTTGTCAAAATTTTCTTTCTATAGAAAATTTTGTCAAAATTTTATTTGTATAGAAAATTTTGTCAAAATTTTCTTTCTATAGAAAATTTTGTAAAAATTCTATATTTCTATAGAAAATTTTGTCAAAATTTTCTTTCTATAGAAAATTTTGCCAAATTTTTATTTGTCTAAAAAATTTTGTAAATATTTTATTTGTCTAAAAAATTTTGTAAACATTTTAATTCTAGAGAAATATTTTACATAATTGTAGAAATTAAAGAAAATTTTGAAAATTTCATTTCTATTTAAAACTTCAAAATTTTATTTTATAAACAAATGAAGTACCTCTTTGTTGGAGAGGAATAATTTGCAAAATCTACCAAAACATCAAGAATTCTTCAAATCTATCAAACAAAATCTACCATTTTTAATAGAATTCTACCAACTGTAGCAACTGTGTCCAATCTTAATGAAGAACAATATAAAGCAAAGGTTTTGAATTTTCTTTTAATTAAAATTTCTTTATTTGAAAGACATTTACCCTTAATATTATGAAAATTGTGTGTTCTAAAATTGAGGTTGTGTTTTCCTTTATATTAGGTCAGTATTTTTTTCAGTGTGCGGTTTATACTCAAATAATACTATTAAAAATTTCCTACTGTACCCTAAATACCACGGGGGGTAACCAAAGTCTCAGATACAAAGAAAAAGCTACGCTCGAATTGATTCGATGTGAATGCGCGAATTAAAAATTGACGATCGTAATGTGTAATAAGCACGAAAGTAAAATTAAGCAAACAACAGCTAAGATAAATAAAAAAGCTAGGCTTTTATTGTCATTTTAATTTAAAATTAAATTTTTTTTGCAAAGAGTTTGGCAATGCTTTCAGTGAAGTATTTGCATGAATCACAATCACAAAGTCAAAACAAAATCAACAAAGTGACGAATAAAATGATATTTGAAGAAATATCGAATTTGAAAACAAAGCAAGTAGTTATTTTTTCCCAGTTTTATAATCTGTCACGGAAGCTTTACATATCGCTGCCTTCAAACTGTAGTATACCAAGTCGATATTCAATGTTTTTTTTCATAAGAAAAAATTTAATTTAATGTCGTAATTTTTAATTTGCTTGAAATTCCATTATAACTTAAATCACAAATTGTATGTTGTTTGCTGATCGGATTATTCTGTTTTACTTCATTCTTGGACTGCAGATAGACTTGAAGCCTTTAACAAATTCATGCATTTGTATAAACATACTAAATCGACTTAGCATATTATAAAATAAAGTTTTCAATATGGAGAATGATTGGTATCTTGGTTTGTGTTTAAAAGAACGAGGTATTGGTGCTGAGACACAGATAAGGTAAACAATCTACCGGTATGTCCGAAATGACGAAAAATGCCATAAACCTACATTCCACTCCATTTGTATGTACCTGCTTTGCTTGTGGTCAGTTAAATATGCGCAACAAATTAATTTGCAAAAAAATGCTATTTTTCTTAATTTTGTATTATTTTGCTTGTGAGTGTTGTTAAAATGTCACCAAAAATGTTCAATAAAGTCATGTATTATAGAGGTGTGTACGTGAGCGTTATATGACTCACGCACAGTCACGATGGAAAATTTATACTCGCGAGAAAGTTTCTTGACGCTCACACTCTTTTGACAACTCATGTTCAGACGAGAACGAATGGAATTAGTAAAAACAAATTGCGATTTGAAGAAATTACATGTGAGATATATTAACGAATTATCGGATAATCGACTTTTAAAGTAAAGATCGAAAAGTTGATTTTGGGTTATAACGAGAGTATGGTGTACATGTTCTATAATAACTCAGCTATGTTTAGGGATTACACCCAGAGAAGGAATATGATCACCTCAAAAATAGTTTCAAGAGCAAAATGTTATTTTTGGACGGGGAACATGTACCATGTTTGTCGCAACCATGTTATTTTCTCAGAAATTATGTATCTGATTTCGGCAACCATGTATATTTTTGGCGAGAAAATAAGATTTTTGGGACAAACATGTTCCATGTTCTCCGTTCTCCAAAACACGAAATCTGAACGCCTCTACCGCTTCTACAGGCGTCGAAAAACGTTGACCACTCATTTTACTTTTTAAGGACGGGAATAAAAAGAAATCATCCGGTGAAATGTTAGGAGTATATGGCGGGTGGACCATACTGAAAAAAGCATGCCCGGTTCCAAAGATTTTGTCTTTACTTTAAAAATTTTGGTATTGATTCCGAGCCAAAGAAGCGGACAATACAAGTAAGGATACACTTAAGACACAATTCTCTTTTAAATTTGGGTTTTGTGTACTTGCTTCTAAGCAGCAAATTTTAATTTTTCGTTTTTTCAGCTTTTTTTCTTCCTATGGTAAGGGTAGGTTATATTGGCAGCCCGAATAAGATTCAGGCTCATTAGACTATTCAGTCCATTGTGATACCACATTTACTAAAAGTACCTTTTACATATGGGTACTTCTAGTTTTAACCGCTGAACCTTTTCGATTATTTTCTTCTGTTGAACCAACCAGATTGTTCCAAAAACATTTGCAAACTGCTTAAGTTAACGTTTTCCAGGTCCGCCAGTAATCTGAAGCTATTTGCCCCTAAAATTTGCTTACGCCTTACACAAAATGTAGGACACACACACAAGAGGTGTTTTATTGATTCCTTTTCCCTTCGCATCATGACAGCATGACAATAGTTATTATACTTCGCACCAATAGTTTTTGCAAATTCGCCTATCAGGCAGCGACCCGTTATAGCAGATATCAGGAGTGATATCTGGCGTCTCGCGAACACTAGCATATCTAGTGTGCGGTTTAAGTTTAAATGGGGCCATATTTTCTTGGTGTCGTTACAACCCTTGCAATTCTCCCATCGAACATTTGCCATCATGACAGCCTTCTCACGCAGTAAGAGCTTGCAGGTAGCCAGAGGCATACCAACAGATTCTAGTTCCCCTGGAATATGTAAGGTAGTTCCTAGCCTTGTTAGATCACCTGTTTCGCAGTTCCCCGGTATGTTTCTATAGCCATGCACCCATATTAGGTGAATATTGTGCTGCTCAGCCATCTCATTGAGAGATTTGCGGCAGTCGATGGCCGTTTTCGAGTTGAGGAACACAGAGTCAAAGTATTTTATTGCAGGTTGACTGTCTGAGTATATATTAATGCCAATATTGCTTGGAGCATTACTTCTCAGCCAATTCACCAATTCTCTTATTGCTAATATTTCAGCCTGAAAAAACTACAGTGATCAGGTAATCTTTTCGCTATTCGAAGTTCCAGATCTTTAGAATATACTCCGAAACGCACTTGTCCATCCAATTTGAAGCCATCAGTGTAGAAATCTATATGTTATATCTTTTATTCCCCGGGGTCCGTGTACACCACGCCTCACTGTTGGGAATTAGAGTTTCAAACTCTTTGTCAAAAAGTGGTTTCGCCAGAGTATAATCCACTACGTTTGGCACATTTGGCATTTTTTTCTTCCTATGCTATCAAAGTCCTGTATTTTCCAAATTCAGACTCGACTTCCAGTCTCTAACAACCATGCAAAAATTGGTCCTCATCGGTCCATAATTATATATAGCCCCCATATAAACCGATCCCCAGATTTGAACTCCGGAGCCCCTTGGAAGAGCAAAATTCACCCGATCCGGTTGAAATTTGGTACGTGGTGTTAGTATATGGTCCCTAACAAACATGCAGGAATTGCTCTATATCGGTCCATAATTATATGTAGCCCCCATATAAACCGATCCCCAGATATGAACTCCGGAGCCCCTTGGAGGAGCAAAATTCACCCGATCCGGTTGAAGTTTGGTACGTGGTGAAATTTGGTAATTTGCGCTAGTATATGGCCGCTAACAACCATGCCAAAATTAGTCCATATCGGTCTATAGTTATATATAGCCGATCCCCAAAAATAATCTACCAAAATTTTATTTCTATAGTAAATTTTGTCAAAATATTATTACTATACAATATTTTGTCAAGATTTTGTCAAAATTTTATTTCTACACTGACAAAAAAGCATGCCCGGTTCCAAAGATTTTGTCTTTCCTTTAAAAAATTTGGTATTGATTCCGAGCCAAAGAAGCGGAGAATACAAGTAAGGATACTTTTAAGACACAATTCTCTTTTAAATTTGGGTTTTTCGCTTTCTCATCATTTTTACTTCATATGCTATCAAAGACCTTTAAACACGAGTTAACGACAACTTTATTTTCCAAATTAAGACTCGACTCCCAGTAGAAATTATGCTATGTTTCAAGTAAAAAACTTCTTTAAAATAAAGTTTTGAAAAACATGTCCTATATTTGAACGATTTTTTGCTTTATAGTCAAGATGCAAAAAGACAACAAATTTAAAGACAATTTCATTAAATTTAAAGAATTTTTCTGAATTATTAAAGTCAACTTGACCTTTGCCCAAACATTTTTTCGTTCATGTTATGATACCAATTTTTAAGTGGAATCACTTAATTATAAGGACAACACGACTTCATTGAAAAGTTTATCGACTTTTGGACAAGGAAAAAAAACTTTATTATTTATTTATTTATTCATTGTCTTTAGGTTACAAGAATTCCTTACAGACAAAAAACTTAAAAATTATACATATATCAAAATCAAAAATATATGAATTCTAGAATTTCTAAATACTTTGATAAACTTAAACTAAAATCAAGTTCATAACAATTGGAGATATTATTAAATTCATTTAAGGCACGAGAAATAGGCTCATTTGCTGAATAATTACTTTTGTGTATACAAGTATAAAATAAAGCTCTACTACGCAAAGATCTTGCGGGTACATTAAATGAAATTAACTCAAGAAGTTGAGCACAATCAATAAAACCAGAGATTATTTTAAACAAGAAAACTTGCGATAAATATGTTCTTCGATTTTCAAGAGTCATTAAGTGAATTAATCGACATTTATCAATATTAGAGAAATGCGTCTTCTATGCTAAGCAAAATTTGCATTCGTATTTTAATGACATGAAATCTTTGACCTCAAGACATTATTTTTTTCAGTGTTGCGCTAGTTGTACGAATGCGACATGTTCAGTTTTTCCGAAAAAAGGCGATTTGCTTAGAAGTGCTTTGTGCGAAAGCAACTTTTCGGGATCACGATCGTATTTTTAGAGTATTTCTTTCGAGCAATTGTCACGAGCCTTTTTTGAGTGATTGACAATATGTGTGGGATTTAACGCAAACAAATTTCTTTGACGGTAAAATGTTCATGTAACATTGAATGTATACTGTTTCGACTAATACGATTTTGTCAATAGTTTCCGGGAACTACGACCTCGGTTTAATTCACCATACCATCCATTAATACAGGCCCTTGTTGAAGCTTCATCGCTAAAAATTAAATTATGTTTATCGATGCATTATTGTTGAGTTAATCACCGGCGAAAGTAGTAAAAAATAATCACACGAAAATGTTCACGATTTAGTTCCATTTCTTGGGCGAAATGATTATTTTAACACCAATAGAAAAAATTACGTTTCAAAATTGTGAACGGACGGTAACAAAATGAAACGAGAAACGTTTACGAAAAATCAAAACGGAATGCTCACGGTTTCGTCCATGGGCGTTCACGATTTCATGAACGGCTTTTGTTCGTCTTTGACCAAGAAAAGTCTTAAAATATCCGGAGTGTTGATTCACTTTCATGAACGGATCGTTTTGAAATGGGCGAGCTGTTATTTAATTGTCCAATCCGTAACCCTCATATAAAGATTCAAATTAACTATAACAGATACTTCAAATTAAAAAAAATGTTTTGTTTTGAAAAAGAAATCTTTAAACCAAAGATGCAAAATACACAAAATAAGTCATAACCTACGAGTATTAGACAAGAAGATTAAGGGAATTGATACTATTAAGTTATTGAAAAGAAAAATTTCCGATACCCATCTACACATGCCTGAATATACTCGTACACATGTTTCATCGCTGGCTAATTCGAATTTCTATACACTAATTCGAATTTTCATACACTCAGCCAGAATAAAAAAATAAAGCCAATTTAATTCTATTTTAGTTTATGGAGTTATTATGTTTTGATAAATTTTCATTGACTTTAATCATTTTTTTGCGTATGTTAACTAAAAAAGGAGACAATTATATAGAACTAAAGCATAACGATTTACTAAATTCGCGTCTCCTACAAACTAGTTCAGAATTTCACAAAATTTTACCAATTATGCACCCATCTTCAACTTCGTATGACACTAGACAGACATTTGTGCAATTTTAAACTCCAACATAATTAAAGAAAAAGCAAGTGAAAAAAAAAATAGTTATGACCAATAAATTTTCTTAAATTGAATGTCCAAAAATATTTTCTTATTTTTGTGAAATAGGCGTGTTATCTGTGTTTAGTTAAAATTTTCTAAAATTAGCCAATTTTTTTTTTTTTAATTTATTAAAATTTTCCTTCTCGTGGGTTCACTGTTTTTTTAACCCTTACACTACCGAAATTAACCTAATGACAAAAACTTTAATTTTTCTTTTGTAAGTTTCTTCTTGTACTAACAGAATGTAGAACAAAAATTGTAATTTTGAGGACCTATATTGAGTACTTCAAGAGCTATATGAGTTTGTTCTGAAAATTTGATTCTTGAATCGCCTTATGAAAATAAATGCTATTTGGCATATAATATTTTATGAAGTGTGGGAAAAAATACAAAAACGAACAATATGAGCTATAGTTTTTGTAAATGTATTTTTACTAGAAACATACAGTAGCAAAATGATCTCAAAATTTCGTAACAGGTTGGCTGATAAATCCCCGGTCTGACACATAGATGGCGTCGCTAGTATTAAATGCATATTATTTTTATATAGTACCAACCTTCAAATGATTCGTGTCAAAATTTGACGTCTGTAAGTCAATTAGTTTGTGAGATAGAGCGTCTTTTGTGAAGCAACTTTTGTTATTGTGAAAAAATGGAAAAAAAGGATTTTCGTGTTTTGATAAAATACTGTTTTCTGAAGGGAAAAAATACGGTGGAAGCAAAAACTTGGCTTGATAAAGAGTTTCCGGACTCTGTCCCAGGGAAATCAACAATAATTGATTGGTATGCAAAATTCAAGCGTGGTGAAATGAGCACGGAGGACAGTGAACGCAGTGGACGCCCAAAAGAGGTGCTTACCGACGAAAACATCAAAAATATCCACAAAATGATTTTGAATGACCGTAAAATGAAGTTGATCGAGATAAAGGGTGATTCTTTTGAGGTTAGGATTTTCATGCATTAGTATTTGACAGATCACGTGGGATTTCAGACATGGTGTCAAAGAGAAAGATGCTCAGTATGCTTTGACATTTCATCATGAATAGACGAACGATCTGCCACAACGTCGAATTTTCAGTGAATGGGCCCTAGAAAAGTTGGCAGAAAATCCGCTTTTTTATCGACAAATTTTGTTCAGCGATGAGGCTCATTTCTGGTTGAATGGCTACGTAAATAAGCAAAATTGCCGCATTTGGAGTGAAGAGCAACCAGAAGCCGTTCAAGAACTGCCCATGCATCCCGAAAAATGCACTGTTTGGTGTGGTTTGTACGCTGGTGGAATCATTGGACCGTATTTTTTCAAAGATGCTGTTGGACGCAACGTTACGGTGAATGGCGATCGCTATCGTTCGATGCTAACAAACTTTTTGTTGCCAAAAATGGAAGAACTGAACTTGGTTGACATGTGGTTTCAACAAGATGGCGCTACATGCCACACAGCTCGCGATTCTATGGCCATTTTGAGGGAAAACTTCGGAGAACAATTCATCTCAAGAAATGGACCGGTAAGTTGGCCACCAAGATCATGCGATTTGACGCCTTTAGACTATTTTTTGTGGGGCTACGTCAAGTCTAAAGTCTACAGAAATAAGCCAGCAACTATTCCAGCTTTGGAAGACAACATTTCCGAAGAAATTCAGGCTATTCCGGCCGAAATGCTCGAAAAAGTTGCCCAAAATTGGACTTTCCGAATGGACCACCTAAGACGCAGCCGCGGTCAACATTTAAATGAAATTATCTTCAAAAAGTAAATGTCATGGACCAATCTAACGTTTCAAATAAAGAACCGATGAGATTTTGCAAATTTTATGCGTTTTTTTTTAAAAAAAAGTTATCAAGCTCTTAACAAATCACCCTTTAGCAGAGGCCTTAAAGATATCAATGGAACGTGTTGGTTATATCATTCATCAATATTTGGATATGCGGAAGCTCTGTGCAAAATGGGTGCCGCGCGAGCTCACATTTGACCAAAAACAACAACGTGTTAATGATTCTGAGCGGTGTTTGCCGCTGTTAACTGGTAATACACCCGAGTTTTTCCGTCGATATGTGACAATGGATGAAACATGGCTCCATTACTACACTCCTGAGTCCAATCGACAGTCGGCTCCGAAGCGTGGAAAGACTCAAAAGTCCGCTAGCAAAGTAATGGCCTCTGTTTTTTGGGATGCGCATGGAATAATTTTTATCGATTATCTTGAGAAGGGAAAAACCATCAACAGTGACTATTATATGGGGTTATTGGAGCGTTTGAAGGTCGAAATCGCGGCAAAACGGCCCCATATGAAGAAGAAACAAGTGTTGTTTCACCAAGACAACGCACCGTGCCACAAGTCATTGAGAACGATGGCAAAAATTCATGAATTGGGATTCGAATTGCTTCCCCACCCACCGTATTCTCCAGATCTGGCCCCCAACGACTTTTTCTTGTTCTCAGACCTCAAAAGGATGCTCGCAGGGAAAAAATTTGGCTGCAACGAAGAGGTGATCGCCGAAACTGAGGCCTATTTTGAGGCAAAATCGAAGGAGTACTACCAAAACGGTATCAAAAACTTGGAAGGTCGTTATAATCGTTGTATCGCTCTTGAAGGGAACTATGTTGAATAATAAAAACGAATTTTGACAAAAAAAAATTGTTTTTCTTTGTTAGACCAGGGACTTATCAGCCAACCTGTTATTTTTCGTTTATTTTTAAAGAAGTTTATAAAAATACATTTCACCAGTTCACCAATATGGAAAATATTTTGTAGCTTATTTAGAATAAAACCTCAACCTTATAATAACATCGAGGAATAAATCGGGACTAAGTGGGAAAATAGAGTTTGGGTCGTTTACGAATGTCCTCCTAAGTGGACATCGGTAGTCAAAGGGTTATCGTAGCCTTTAGTCTTCCCAATTTAAACCATTTTACACCACCACTGTGCATCATCTTTCATTTAGTATTTATGATTAAAATGCATTTATTTATTATTTAAATTGCATATTCTAAAACTTAGGTTAGGTTAGGTATAGTGAAGCTCACTTAGACTATTCAGTCCATTGCGATACCATATGTTAACTGGTGAACTTCTCTTTTATCAATGAGTGATGTTCCGATTCACTGTTTAGCTAAATAACAGAGAAAATTATCTTACAGAATCATTCATGTTAAGTCTTTATTTTATTTTTCAATTTGGTGATCACAAAGATCAAATAAGACCAGTTTTTTCCAGAGCTCAAATGAACTATGCCTCAGCTTTCCAAAGTCATGTGACTCATTCTCCAAAGGCAGTAGCCTTCTAATATAACTTTAGCATTCATATATGTATATATAATAGCCCTTCGGAATATTAATTATTGCATTTAAATTTAAAAATTCTATTAATGTAATTACTAATTGTAATTAACTATATGGTATTGAGAAAATCTCAACTATTCCGGTACTCCATATTTATCAAGTAATCCCACATTCCACAATATAAAAATGGTTTTTTGTAGCGATGTATAAAACAAATTAAAGTAAAGATCTTCAATTTCATGATGTCATATGAAATTGAAGATCTGTATTTTTTATATAAATAAAAAAAATAAAAACTAATTGTAAACCTGTACAAGACCTTCATGTTACAAACAAAATATCAAAAAAACTGATGCTCGTATTACTCTACAACATTGTAACATCTTACAGAGGGAATGTATTACAAAAAAAATTTAACAAATTTAGATCTTAAGCCCTGTCACCAGAAATCTTTCATGTTTAACTGACTTACCTGTTTCTGATCGATCGCTTATGTCCTTCTTTGTGAATGAAATGAGGCGAGTAATGCAAAAATATGTCATGTACCAAAGAAACCGTCAATGCAACTAAGATTATTGGGTTTAGCTTTAATAATATCTTGGCTTATTTTGTAGTGGCTATGTAACGATTTTTTTTTTGTTTGTTTTGCATTTTTTATCTTTTCCCCATTTGTCTTACATTTTGTGTGCGGCTTAATTACACAATATTCTATACACAATGGTGCGCATAGTTGGGCGCAAATGTAATTATTATTCATAAATTGAGAAAGAAAAAAAAATAAAACAAAAAAGCAAGTAAACAATCTTGCTGAAAAAAAAAAAACAATATTTGCATAATTTTTTATTTCATTGAATGTTGTTTCTTTTTTCCCTGCACTATTTAATTTTTTGCTTTGGCATTATACCCTCCACCATAGAATGGGAGTATACCAGCTTTAGCATTCTGTTTACAATTTATTGAAATATTAGCCAGCGATCCCATAGAGACAATATCGTTTTGATCGGGTTGTAATTGTGATTCAGCTTGTCTCCTTTTTGTTTGCCACAATCGATTTTAATATTGACCAAAATCGACCAATTTTTAAAGCAATAATCGAAAAATAAAATATTGATCTAATATGAACGATTATGTAACCAATTCTTTGGGCACAACATTTAAACAATATTAATTTTTTTATACCCTCCACCATAGGATGGGGGTATATTAACTTTGTCATTCCGTTTGTAACACATCGAAATATTGCTCTAAAACCCCATAAAGTATATATATTCTGGGTCGTGGTGAAATTCTGAGTCGATCTAAGCATGTCCGTCCGTTGAAAGCACGCTAACTTCCGAACGAAAAAAGCTATCGACTTGAAACTTGGCACACGTAGTTGTTATTGATGTAGGTCGGATGGTATTGCAAATGGGCCATATCGGTCCACTTTTACGTATAGCCCCCATATAAACGGACCCCCAAATTTGGCTTGCGAGGCCTCTAAGAGAAGCAAATTTCATCCAATCCGGCTGAAATTTGGTACATGGTGTTAGTATATGGTCTCTAACATCCATGCAAAAATTGGTCTACATCGGTCCATAATTACATATAGCCCCCATATAAACCGATCCCCCGATTTGGCTTGCGAGGCCTCTAAGAGAAGCAAATTTCATCCGATCCGGCTGAAATTTGGTACATGGTCTCTAACATCCATGCAAAAATTGGTCTACATCGGTCCATAATTACATATAGCCCCCATATAAACCGATCCCCCGATTTGGCTTGCGAGGCCTCAAAGAGAAGCAAATTTCATCCGATCTGGCTGAAATTTGGTACATGTTGTTAGTATATGGTCTCTAACAACCATGCAAAAATTGGTCCACATCGGTCCATAATTATATATAGCCCCCATATAAACCGATCACCAGATTTGACCTCCGGAGCCCCTTGGAAGAGCAAAATTCATCCGAATCGTTTGAAATTTGGTACGTGATGTTAGTATGTGGTATCCAACAACCATGCAGGAATTGGTTCATATCAGTCCATAATTATATATAGCCCCCATATAAACCGATCCCCAGATTTGACCTCCGGAGCCCCTTGGAAGAGCAAAATTCATCCGAATCGTTTGAAATTTGGTACGTGATGTTAGTATGTGGTATCCAACAACCATGCAGGAATTGGTTCATATCAGTCCATAATTATATATAGCCCCCATATAAACCGATCCCCAGATTTGACCTCCGGTGCCTTTTGGAGAAGCAAAATTCATCCGATCTGGTTGAAATTTGGTACGTGGTAGTAGTGTATTGTATTTAACAGCCATGCCAAAAATGGTCGATATCAGTCCATAATCATATATAGACCCCATATAAACCGACCCCGATATTTGGTTTTGGAGCCACTTGGAGGAGCATATTTCATCCGAGTCAGTTGAAATTTGGTACATTCTCCATATCGGTCTATAGTTATATATAGCTCTCAGATAAATCGATCCCCAATCACACAAAAATTGGTCCAAATCATGTTCATAATTGTATATATCCCCCATATAAGCGATCCTCATATTTAAATTCTGGCTCTCTACCACGTATGGCCTAAGTCACAATTTAGAAAACGATGTTAAGAAGTTTTGAGATACCACAACCCAAGTAATTCGATTGTGGATGACAGTCTTTCGTAGAAGTTTCTACGCCATCCATGGTGGAGGGTACATAAGATTCGGCCTGGCCGAACTTACGGCCGTATATACTTGTTAAAATTTGAAAAAGTCTACTGGTAGAACCAATTCCAAATTTGCAAAGATCGATTTTTCGATTTTTGTAAAATTTGAAAATTTTTTTTACATTTTCTAAATTTAACAAGTGAGTAGAGAAGAAAGTCGGGCGAGGCCGACTATATCATACCCTAAACCATCCCTACTGAATTAGTAAACATAGGCATGTGATATCATTGGTATAGGTTTTAGGATATCATTGGTACAGGTTTTGGAGATTTCCATATTTAAGAACATAAAGGGGGTACATGTTTATGGGAGTCTTGTCACAATGTGAACAGAAATGTCTAATATTAGGAGCTATCGTTTATTTTGCACCTAAAGAGTTAGTATGCCACTAATATTGAGCCCATTATTAAAAAAGAGGAAATCGGTCAATTGGTTGTGGGTGATAAATCCAAATTTGTAAAAATCGGGCAATATTGTTATGTAAGAGCTAGATCTAAGTCTAAATACGATCAGCTAGTACATCAAAATTTGAATAACATAGGTTAATAAATAAGAGTATTATGGCCAAATATGACAAAATCGAGCGATGTATATATATGGGACCTATATCTAAATCTGAACCAATTTGTATAATATTTTGCAGGTATGATTTATACCACAGAAGGTTACCTTGTGTAAAATTTGAGTACGATCAGTTGATAAATGAGGCCCCTATGGTCAAAAATAAGGTTATTAGGGGCAAATTTTTCAAAATCGGGCGATACATATATATGGGAGCTATATCTAAATTTGAACCGATTTCAATGAAATTTTGCAAACTTAAATGGTGATGAAAAAGTTTACTATGTGCAAAATTTGATGACGATCGGTTTGTAAAAAAGCGCAAAGTGATTCCATTTGTCGAAATCGGGCGATACATATATGCGGGAGCTATATCTAAATTTGATCCGATTTCTTCCAAATTCAATAGCGTTCGTCCTTGTGCCCAAAAAACACCATGTACCAAATTTCATCCAAATCGGTTAATAATTGCGACCCGAATCCTGTGAACAACAAATACATGAACAGACGGACACCAAGCGCTAGATCGACTCAGCAGGTGATTCTGAGTCGATCGGTATATATTTTATAGGGTCTAAAATCAATATTTCTGGTGGGCACATTTTTTGGCCGATCAAAGTTATTATCCCCTGACCACTATGTGGTTTAGGGTATAAAATTGGACTATTTCTAAACTATTTAAAATCCATTTTTTTTGAATTTTTAAAAAAGTCGGCTTTCTAACAAAAAAAATCGACTTATTAACTTTTTGGGTTTTTTAGATTGATTTAACCTAACCTACACAAAAAAAATTTTTATTTTTTGATTCAATCATGAAATTAATTGATCCAATTAATTTTTTAATTGAAATATCTTCAATCACAGAAATGATAGTATCAATTAAAAAATTTATTGGAGGTCAATTAAAAAATTAATTGGAGGTCAATTAAACAAATTAATTGATACTATTAATTTTTGTGTCAATTAAATTTTTTTTTAATCAATTAAATTTTTTATTGAATATTTTTTAAAACTCAATTAAAGTTTTAATTGGAAATTTTTTTGGTGAAATTTTTTTCTGTGTACCTAGGTATCAATATCTACAAACATTTTTTTTAACGAAATAATCAAAAGTTTTAATTGAAGGGGAAACGTGATTTAGATGATTTTATGGCGAATCATAAGAAATTCAAATATTTTCCATATTTGTAAAAAGTCGACTGTTGCAAATTGTTATGAGTTATCACCACACTTTTCCCTTCACAGAAAAAAAAATTCAAGAACAGTTTTCCAATTAAAATCTTAATTGAGTTTTAAAAAATATACAATTAAAAATTTAATTGATTCAACAGATTTTATAATTGAAATAAAAATCACACAATTTAATAGTACAATCACACAAATTAATAGTATCAATTAATTTATTATTTGACTGTTAATTGATACTATCGTTTCTGTGATTGAAGACATTTCAATTAAAAAATTAATTGGATCAATTAATTTCGTGATTGAATCAGAACAAATATTTTTTTTTGTGTGTTTGCTACAAATTCAAAATTGAATTTTCGATTTTTTTCGTTAAAAGTCTATTAGTCCATTTTGGTGACTATAAAAAGTCAATTGTTGCCATTATCAAAGTTCGAATTGTCGACTTCATTGAATTTAAATTTTTGGTAAAAATTAAACTTAAGTCGAATATTAAGATTTGAAGGAAGTTCACTTTGTCAAATTTTAAAAAACTTTGAAAATTTTAGAAATAGCCAAAAATCGACTTTTTCAATTTTGAAATAGTCGAAAATTAGACCTTTTAAAATTTTAGAAATGTTCAAAAATCTACTTTTATAAATTGTGAAAAAATCCAGAAGTTGTCACCACAAATGATCTAATTCACTTTCGTCTTTCAATTCAAATTCGAATTTTAGTTTATTTTACAAAGTCATTTAGACGATTTTGGTCACAATTAAAAATCGATTACAACCAATTTCAAAGTTTGATTAGTCGATTTGACTCAATTTTCAGAAAAAAATCAATAGTCGATTAGTCTAATATTTCAAATTTTAAATTTGAAAATTCGATTTTTTCCAAAATTGGATTGAACTCCCACTGAAAACAAAGTTTACTTGGATCCAAAGATCCCTTAAAAATACGGCTTTGTTTTAGGAAATTAACTAGCTTTTATTCTAGGCTGTATAAAATTAAAATTAGGATTTTCACTCTTTTTGTGCGATCTGTTAAGAAAATTATTCACGCGCCAATAAATACCGGTTTAAGAATCCAAATTATCTATTAATATAAAGTGATTTTTTTTAATTTCAAAAAAGACCAAAAACCAAAAATACAAAATTCTCAAAATACCTCTAAGCCTATATCTTTAATTCAAAGATGCAATATCTCAGTTAATTTAAATATTTAATTAAAACATAGATTTTTTCAATTCAGGGAAAAATTGCCTTTGTTTAAAGATTTCAATGTAGGGATGTAAATTTCAATGATTTTATCCTAAATTTAATGAAACAAAATTTAAGTAAAAATTATGATTTTTTTTTAGTTTAAAGAAAATTGTGCCTAAGATTGTTTAAAATGCATGTCCATATTTATATTAGGTCACATTTTTTTAAGTGCATATACCCATATTCTAAACAATGTCTTTCTTTAAATCCAAAATGTTATCGTTTTTATTGAGGCAAATTTACCTCAAATCAAAAACATACGACTGTATAGAAGGCACACAAATGTCAAAGATAAAAATCCTGAATTTAACGAAAACCCCATTATAAAAGGTACCTACTATTCGACCCCACTAAACTCTCGGCAATATATGCTTGTTTCTTTCAAAATATATTTATATTATTTATTTTCCATCCAACAATGTGTCAATGAGCTGACAACAAATTGCAAATACAAAACAAAAAACCGCAGATTATTTCTTTCTTCATCGAACAATCAAACCCAAATAGGAAGAAAAAAAATGTTGATGATAAAACTCGAATATTTCCACATATTACTTGGCAATTACATCTCACATACTCGCTTATGTCTAGGCATTAGAGACTCACAAACGTTAAGTGAATGTTTTGTTAGATATGGATAATAGTGTATACGTCATAAAATTGCATTGCATATTTCCATAATACTCGGTGACTTCAATAGATTGCTTAAGAAAATTTGAAATTTGCTAATTTTTTCAATTAGACATGAATTTAAGAAGTCCCATAGTGTTTTAGCAATTATGAATTATTAAGAATTGCAATATTATTATATAATAAAAATAACTAAAACTTGCATCAATCTCATTAAGGATATAACAAACGAATGAGATTGCCGAAAGATGGATGCATATTATTATCCAATAAGTTAGATAATTTTGTGGTGTGGAACTGCTCAGCCATCATTAAATAAAATTTAGGCAAAATTTTCTAAAGAAATAAAATTTTGACAAAATTGTCAATGGCAACAAAATTTTGTGAAATTTTCTATAGAAATAGAATTTTGACAAAATTTTGTGAAATTTTTCTATAGACATAAAATTTTGACAAAATTTTCTATAGACATAAAATTTTGACAAAATTTTCTATAGAAATAAAATTATGACAAAATTTTCTATGGAATCAAAATTTTGACAAAATTTTCTATAGAATCAAAATTTTGACAAAATTTACTATAGAAATACAATTTTGTGAAAATTTTGTATATAAATAAAATTTTGACAAAATTTCCTATAGAAATAAATTGTTGACAAAATTTTCTATACAAATAACATTTTTACAAAATTTTCTATAGAAAAAAATTTTGAAAAAATTTTCTACAGAAATAAAATTTTGACAAAATTTTCTATAGAAATAAAATTCTGTGAAAATTTCCTATAGAAATAAAATTTTTGACAAAATTTTCTATAGAAGTAAAATTTTCACAAAATTTTCTATAGAAATTAAATTTTGTGAAAATTTTCTATAGAAATAAAATTTTGTGAAAATTTCCTATAGAAATAAAATTTTTGACAAAATTTTCTATAGAAGTAAAATTTTCACAAAATTTTCTATTGCAATAAAATTTTGACACAATTTTCTATAGAAATAAAATTTTAATAAAATTTTCAATAGAACTAAAATTTTGACAAAATTTTGTAAAGAAATAAATTTTTGTGAAAATTTTCCATAGAAATACAATTTTGTAAAAATTTTCGATAGAAATAAAATTTTGACAAAATTTCCTATAGAAATAAAATTTTTACAAAATCTTCTATAGCAATAAAATTTTGACAAATTTTTCTATAAAAATTAAATTTTGACAAAAATTTTTAGAGAAATAAAATTTTGACAAAATTTCGTATAGAAATAAATTTTTGAATAAAATTTTCACAAAATTTTCGATAGAAATAAAACATTGAGAAAATTTTCTATAGAAATAAAATTTAGACAAAATTTTCTATAGAAAAACAAAATTGACAAAATTTTCTATAAAAATAAAATTTTGACAAAAATTTCTATGAAAATAAAATCTTGACAAAATTTTTTACAGAAATAAAATTTTGACAAAGTTTTCTATAGAAATACAATTTTGACAAAATATTCTATAGAAATACACTATTGACAAAATTTTCTATAGAAATACACTTTTGACAAAATTTTCTATAGAAATACAATTTTGTGAAAATTTTCGATAGAAATAAAATTTTGACAAAACTTTCTACAGAAATAAAATTTTCACAAAATTTTTTATAGAAATAAAATTTTCACAAAATCTTCTATAGCAATAAAATATTGACAAATTTTTCTAAAAAAATAAAATTTTGACAAATTTTTCTATAGAAATAAAATTTTGACAAAAATTTCTCTAGAAATAATATTTTGACATTTTCTATAGAAATAAAGACTTGACAAAATATTTTATAGCAATAAAATGTTGACAAATTTTTCTATAGAAATAAAAATTTGACAAATTTTTCTAGAGAAATAAAATTTTAACAAAATTTTATATAGAAATAAAATTTTCACAAAATTTTCTATAGAAGTAAAATTTTCACAAAATTTTCTATAGAAATAAAATTTTAACAAAATTTTCTATAGAAATAAAATTTTGACAAAATTTTCTATAGAATTTTGTAACCAAGAACATTTAAAAAAGATTTATTTTTAAGTTTTGTAGATTTTTGGTAAAATTTTCGTCAAATTTTGGTAGTGTATTTTTGGCACGAGTGGCAACCGTGATTCTGACGCTTCATCCACTTCTTCAGATATCAAAAAACGTTGAGCTATAATTTTATTGTTTACCTATGGGAATAAAAGGTAGTAATTTGGGTCCAAGTCAGGACTATACGGCGGTTGTCCCATCAAATCGATGTTTGAGTACTCAGTTGTTCGAGGCGTTGTGAGTGCTCTCTCACATCGCATTGTCAAGAAAGTCAAGCTTTACGATGGAGGTGTCAGTTCCAGATTACAACACAAAGGTTACTGAATGACGGCATATAAAAGGCAACTCTCGTCATATTGAACTGCTTAGCCATCTTGTTCATAGATTAGCGGCAATAGCGAGATTACAAAATCAGAATCTAGGGATTTGATTCTAGGTTCAATGTCTGAAAATATCAACTTACTTGCCCGTGCAATTTGGAACTATCGGTATGTAGTTGTATCATTATTTTCTAGGTGTCCAAAATGTAATTTCTATGAGATCCCCAGAATGTAAACAACTATGTGTGTCATATATGGAATTATATGGAGAGCCATACTCTGGCCCCACCAATAGCTCGCGTAGTCTCACTATAGTTGTTACTGTCTACCAAAATCCAATGTAAAATTTTTGGTTATTTTTTACATTTTTTCGCCCTTTTGCAAGTGCAAGTCCTTGTACTGTGGTACTAAAGGGTGATTTGTTAAGAGCTTGATAACTTTTTTTTTAAAAAAAACGCATAAAATTTGCAAAATCTCATCGGTTCTTTATTTGAAACGTTAGATTGGTCCATGACATTTACTTTTTGAAGATAATTTCATTTAAATGTTGACCGCGGCTGCGTCTTAGGTGGTCCATTCGGAAAGTCCAATTTTGGGCAACTTTTTCGAGCATTGCGGCCGGAATAGCCCGAATTTCTTCGGAAATGTTGTCTTCCAAAGCTGGAATAGTTGCTGGCTTATTTCTGTAGACTTTAGACTTGACGTAGCCCCACAAAAAATAGTCTAAAGGCGTCAAATCGCATGATCTTGGTGGCCAACTTACCGGTCCATTTCTTGAGATGAATTGTTCTCCGAAGTTTTCCCTCAAAATGGCCATAGAATCGCGAGCTGTGTGGCATGTAGCGCCATCTTGTTGAAACCACATGTCAACCAAGTTCAGTTCTTCCATTTTTGGCAACAAAAAGTTTGTTAGCATCGAACGATAGCGATCGCCATTCACCGTAACGTTGCGTCCAACAGCATCTTTGAAAAAATACGGTCCAATGATTCCACCAGCGTACAAACCACACCAAACAGTGCATTTTTCGGGATGCATGGGCAGTTCTTGAACGGCTTCTGGTTGCTCTTCACTCCAAATGCGGCAATTTTGCTTATTTACGTAGCCATTCAACCAGAAATGAGCCTCATCGCTGAACAAAATTTGTCGATAAAAAAGCGGATTTTCTGCCAACTTTTCTAGGGCCCATTCACTGAAAATTCGACGTTGTGGCAGATCGTAAGTCTATTCATGATGAAATGTCAAAGCATACTGAGCATCTTTCTCTTTGACACCATGTCTGAAATCCCACGTGATCTGTCAAATACTAATGCATGAAAATCCTAACCTCAAAAGAATCACCCTTTATGACTTTTTTTTCACCTTTTTTTGATGTTGAGCTTAAAGTCAAGCTTTCTACCCATGCAACTACCTTAAAGAATTTCATAAGAAGATTGGTATAAGACACAGGGTGCTACAGGAAATAGACCTCTATAACGTATACTGGTACCTTATAGAATACAATCGGACTTATATATGCTTTAATACAATTCCATGAACGAAGTTTTGTCTTTGGCCTACTGTGCATTCTCTAAAACCCACGGTAAGCTTTTCAGCATCAAATGCATTACGCTCAAACGTTTGTTTATATTTTTGATGTGTTTTGCACTTTAATTACAGATAAAAATTACATTTTTAGATCTTTGTCAACAAAAGTGGCAAGAGTTGTTGTCATTGTTGTACGTAAGTTCGTTCGAAAGTTTGTAAAATTGCAGTACTATGATTTTTATACAATCGCACGCCCACGTTTCACTCGCAATGAGAATTTTTTCCTTGTTAAATTCCCATAATTATAATACACAATTCACTGTGTTCGAATGTCATGTGAAACAAATTGAGGAAAAATTTTTTTTTTGATAAATTCACTGTTGTTGTCTTTTTGTTACTGTACCGCAAAAACATTATGCGTCTATGCGTCTGCCAAATATTTAAACTGAAAGAAATTTTAAACTGAAGTTCATTCGAAAGGTTTTTTCGGGGATAAACAAATGTAAAGTTATCCTTTCTTAGTTATCCTTTCATCCAACTACAAAATCTAGTACATTAAGGACTTGACATTTTAACCTTAAAACTGGAGAATTTTCAAAACATTTCATATTATATTAAGCATGATAGGTTTAATGAAATGTCCGAAATGGAGGCATATCTGTCCAAATCCCTATATTCAAATATAGACAGAGGTGAAAGATATCAATAAAGATATTACACTGATTTTCACTGGCGCGTTATTGTCAAAATGAGCCACCGTCTTATAAAGAGAATGAAGCTCTACACAGTACCATCATATAGGACTGCATGGTCTCATACCGCTTAGCATACCTACTTCAGAGACCCATAAAATATTCGGCAATAAACAAGGTTGATATTCATGGCTATATCAGTAAAGGTGAGTTCTGGAACTTCGAAGACCGACAGATCGACAAGGTCGATTTGACTCTTGCTGAAGGTATCATTGCGAAAATCTTTGTAAGTGAATATAGGTAGTGACTGCACTTCCTGGAAAAATATTCATGAATCCTGAGAATAACCCATGACTGTTTGCAAAATGAGCATATAACCCATGCCCCACGATTATTTGCTATGACATGCCTGCTCCACATGTTTCAAAGCTTGACAGATGATTTTTGCGACTACGAAGACTTCAATATTTATAAGACTGCCTACCAGCTTTCATGCTGAAGACACAATGGCGAAAAGCAGGATTACGCAAAAGGTGGTGTAGTTTAAGGACAAGCTAGTAAAGAGATGATTGGCGGTGGTAGTATTCCTCTAAATGTTCATCGTAACATTGAGTGCCCATACGATCCAGAGTGGCCTCCGACTGACGAATAATTTGAAACCTTTTTAAAGGCACCTGATCCAAATGATCAATAAAAAAAAAAAAACAAAAGCAGCGCGACTCCCAGGGACAGCATATATGTAGGGAAACACAGAGTTTCAAATGTGATCGAGAAGTAAATGAACATTGGTCAGAAAACTTCGGAACCAGCCCAGGAACAATATGAGTAACTGACAACGTGAAATACCGATGAGTATCTTTGGACACGAATAAAACATCAAGGAAATTATAGAAAAAGCACACTGATACTAAGTACTAAGCCCATGAGGCCCGAATCCAAAGATATATAGGGCGATAGGTTTTTGAGTATCAATCGAACTCCTGTTCTGTTCTATTCTACATAAACAGAAAGAAAAGAGCAATACCGACAACTGTAAATCAAAGAGTTGAATATTCTCCTATGATTGCTACCGTTAAAGTTGATATGGCCTATTTCAAAGTGGTCGGACATTGGTTTTGGGTGAGTCACGTCAATTTGGTAAAAATTTTATTTCTATAGAAAATTTTGTCAAAATTTTACTTTTATAGAAAATTTTGTCCAAATTTTATTTCTATAGAAAATTTTGTCAAAATGTTATTTCTATAAAAAATTTTTGTCAAAATTTTATTTCTATAGAAAATTTTGTCAAAATGTTATTTCTATAAAAAATTTTTGTCAAAATTTTATTTCTATAGAAAATTTTGTCAAAATGTTATTTCTCTAAAAAATTTTGACAACATTTTATTTCTATAGAAAATTTTGTCAAAATTTTATTTCTATAGAAAATTTTGTCAAAATTTTATTTCTATAGAAAATTTTGTCAAAATTTTATTTCTATAGAAAATTTTGTCAAAATTTTATTTCTATAGAAAATTTTGTCAAAATTTTATTTCTATAGAAAATTTTGTCAAAATTTTATTTCTATAGAAAATTTTGTCAAAATTTTATTTCTATAGAAAATTTTGTCAAAATGTTATTTCGTTAGAAAATTTTGTCAAAATGTTATTTCTTTAGAAAATTTTGTCAAAATTTTATTTCTATACAAAATTTTGTCAACATTTTATTTCTATACAAAATTTTGTCACAATTTTATTTCTATAGAAAATTTTGTCAAAATTTAATTTCTATAAAAAATTTGGTCAAAATGTTATTTCTATAAAAATTTTTTGTCAAAATTTTATTTCTACAGAAAATTTTGTCAAAATTTTATTTCTATAGAAAAGTTTGACAAAATTTTATTTCTATAGAAAATTTTGTCAAAATTTTATTTCTCTAGAAAATTTTGACAAAATTTTATTTCCATAGAAAATTTTGTCAAAATTTTATTTCTATAGAAAATTTTATCACAATTTTATTCCTATAGAAAATTTTGTCAAAATTTTATTCCTATAGAAAATTTTGTAAATATTTTTCTATGTATAATTTTGTCAAAATTTTATTCCTATAGAAAATTTTGTCAAAATTGTATTCCTATAGAAAATGTTTTCAAAATGTTATTTCTATTGAAAATTTTGTCAAAATGTTATTTCAATAAAAAAATTTTTGTCAAAATTTTATTCTATAGAAAATTTTGTCAAAATGTTATTTCTATAATAAAATTTTTGTCAAAATTTTATTCTATAGAAAATTTTGTCAAAATTTTATTTCTCTAGAAAATTTTTTCAAAATGTTATTTCTACAAAAAATTTTTTGTAAAAATTTTATTCTATAGAAAATTTTGTCAAAATGTTATTTCTATAAAAAAATGTTTGTCAAAAACAAAACAAAAAAATGTTTTATTCTATAGAAAATTTTGACAAAATTTTATTTCCATAGAAAATTTTGTCAAAATGTTATTTCTTTAAAAAATTTTGTCAAAATGTTATTTCTATAGAAAATTTTGTCAAAATTTTATTTCCATAGAAAAGTTTGACAAAATTTTATTTCTATAGAAAATTTTGTCAAATTTTTATTTCTATAGAAAAGTTTGACAAAATTTTATTTCTATAGAAAATTTTGTCAAAATTTTATTTCTCTAGAAAATTTTGACAAAATTTTATTTCCATAGAAAATTTTGTCAAAATTTTATTTCTATAGAAAATTTTGTCACAATTTTATTCCTATAGAAAATTTTGTCAAAATTTTATTCCTATAGACAATTTTGTAAATTTTTTTCTATGTATAATTTTGTCAAAATTTTATTCCTATAGAAAATTTTGTCAAAATTGTATTCCTATAGAAAATGTTTTCAAAATTTTATTTCTATTGAAAATTTTGTCAAAATGTTATTTCTATAAAAAAATTTTTGTCAAAATTTGATTCTATAGAAAATTTTGTCGAAATTTTATTTCTCTAGAAAATTTTGTCAAAATGTTATTTCTATAATAAAATTTTTGTCAAAATTTTATTCTATAGAAAATTTTGTCAAAATTTTATTTCTCTAGAAAATTTTGTCAAAATGTTATTTCTATAAAAAAATTTTTGTAAAAATTTTATTCTATAGAAAATTTTGTCAAAATTTTATTTCTCTAGAAAATTTTGTCAAAATGTTATTTCTATAAAAAATTTTTGTAAAAATTTTATTCTATAGAAAATTTTGACAAAATTTTATTTCTATAGAAAATTTTGTCAAAATGTTATTTCTTTAAAAAATTTTGTCAAAATGTTATTTCTATAGAAAATTTTGTCAAAATTTTATTTCTATAGAAAAGTTTGACAAAATTTTATTTCTATAGAAAATTTTGTCAAAATTTTATTTCTATAGAAAATTTTGTCAAAATTTTATTTCTATAGAAAATTTTGTCAAAATTTTATTTCTGTAGAAAATTTTGTCAAAATTTTATTTCTATAGAAAATTTTGTCAAAATTTTTTTCTATAGAAATTATTATCAAAATTTTATTTCTCTAGAAATTTTTTGTCAAAATTTTATTTCTGTAAGAAGTTTTCACAAATTTTTATTTCTATAGAAAATGGTAGACTTCTACCAAGTGTGGCAACCGTGGTTATTTGGCTAATTAGACGTTGAATTGTAGAAGAATCGACCCCAATTCAGGAAGAAAACCAAATCCTTTCACCATGATAATGCATCGGCGCATACATACATTCTACGTCGCCATGTTCATATTTGTCGACTTCGGCTAAGATCTATTGTCACATCTATCGAATTTTCCAAACCCTTTCTGTTTATTTCCAAAATCAAAAGAGTCACTCGCTGGGCACATGTAGCGGTCGAGTAAAAAATCCTCGCCGCGATGAAGCCAATAAAAGCCATTACATGGCGGTACGGAATGGAGACAGGCTCCATTTGGGAGAAAGTATGATACCGAGTCTGAACATCTTTGACAACATGGATTGATTGGTGGGATTTTAGGGAATACATCGATAATACAGAGCCAAAAGTCATGGCGCTATAAGAGATAAACATGGTGAATGTTATTTTATGTTATGTTATGAACGGGGAAGACCTGGGTTTAATACAGAGGGGACGACAAAGAGGAGAAGACCAGTTTAAGGAGGAGTTTTACGACGATTAGTAAAATCATGACAATTCAGACATGACACATGAAGTTGAGGAATTGGTGAAAAGTATGATAGTGAAGTTTGGGCTTGGCGCGAAGAGGACGCTCTGTCACTGTCCTTAACTAGAAATCTCGACATGATCGACGAGCCTGAATTTACTTGACAACTGGTCTAAAGGAATCTTCGAGGACTTTACTATGGAAGCTTATCTTTAGAAATCCTTACCTTTTAACACTGCGACTACGTTTAGCCTGTTGATGTTGTTGCTGATGATGTTGATGTTCATGGTGCTGCTGTTGTTCTGCCTCCTTAACACTATCCCATGAGTCTCCTACACCCGAAGATGACATCTCATCCATGCGTTCCTCATCTTCCAAACCAGAATCCTCCAAACTAATATGACAACTGGTCAATGTTACCTGTTTGCCATTATCGCCCACCTCTATCCAATCTGATGTACGTATACGAGATGAACGTTCTGTGCCATAGGGTGAACTGTCCGAAGAACATCCAGAGGGAGTACGTTTTCGGGGAGAGTTCTTTGAGGACGATTCATTCAACGATTTTTTGAGTACATTATCAATGTCCTGACTGTCATCGGCATCACCATCGGCATCCTCAATATTATCGGCATCAATATCATCCTCAGGGTTTGAGTGATCGTCATCTTGCTGCTGTTGCTTTTGGGGTTTTGTCAAAGAGGTGCGATTTTCCTCGTTGTTCGCTGTCTTTGCCTGGTTAGAGCTGAATTCTAATTGGAACTGAGGTGGCGGCGGCTGTTGAGGTTGATGTGTCATTTGGGTTTTTGTCTTTGTTTGCAAATTTTCCATAGAACATGATCTGGTACGCATTGCCGCCAACTCAGAGATTAGCATTTCATGAAAGGCTGCAGATTTCTTCTCGGGGGAATTGAATGCCGATACCGCATGCCTTTGTACCGCAGGATGGGGCATAAGACCACTACGGCTTGTTGGTATCTGAGAGGGTGGCTTTGCATCCACCCTGGGAGATGGTGCTGTTGTTGTGATGTTAATGCGTGTACAATTGTCTTGCAATTGCAATGAAGCATCCTCATTGGCATTTGAGGTGGTAACCACTGTCACATTATTACGTTGGGCTGGACCATGATCGCGACCAGTTTCCATCATTCCTACTGTCTGATGTTGTATGGCTCTTTCATGTTTGGTTATCACCATATTGGCCAGACCATGCATATCGGTGCTACCGCCATGACCATGTTTCTGTTGATTGACCATAATTTCTGAAAATAGACGTTCGGCGGCATTCTTTAGATTATTTTTGATTTCCACCGTTTTGCCACTGAGGTAACTGCCCGTTGTCTGGCCCGTAGTCACTGTGGTGATGTGTGAACGTGAGGTAAAATTATCCAGTGTTGTCTTAGAACGTTTGAAAAGATTTACAGCCAGTCCAGTAGAAGAGGAGGAGGATGTGCTTGTGGTTGCGTTGGTGGACAAAGACCCTTGGGAATTTGATGATGATGTGGAGTTATTGGTACAATTCGAATTGGTATCATCCAAATCCAAAGTAGCCACAGGGATTTTGACAATTTTTCTTGGCCTTGGCAAGGGCTGAGTTGTGGGCTGTAATTGGCTGAGATTGATTTTATGACCCACCCTTTCAAAGTCTGCTCGGCCCAAACTTAGTCTGCTGTCTTTAAGATTTCCAACAGGGGGTTTGTTATGCGAAGGGGTATTCATCGAGTGATGGCGATTAAGTGTCACTGCTCCCTGTGAAGATTGGACAATGACAACACTATTAACCTCCTGATTTTCAGAACCAATCTTGGTGGTGGCGGTGCTGGCAGTAACTGCAGTTTCCGTTACTGTTGGTTGCGTGCGCACCTTAGATGTGGGCACATCAGGAGCTTTCCTTAATTTCAATGGGGGT
This sequence comes from Haematobia irritans, assembly GCF_050003625.1. Classification (NCBI taxonomy): domain Eukaryota; kingdom Metazoa; phylum Arthropoda; class Insecta; order Diptera; family Muscidae; genus Haematobia; species Haematobia irritans. The sequence continues at coordinate 178,035,857 of NC_134397.1, read as the reverse complement.
TTAGGGGCTTGTGTGCCATTCATTGTCAATTTACTGGCCGCCGTTGTTGTTGTTTGGGTAATGGCATTTGCTTTTGTTGTTGGCGGATTAAGATTTGGAATACCCACACTTGTTACTGGGGCATCGCCAACGCGTTTCTCACGCGTTTCTTCTTGGCGCTTTGGCAAATTCATAGATGGAGATTTATAGATAACCGTGCGACCACCGCCAGCAGCAGCACCACTAACATTACCAGCACTTGCTGTACCCGCCAGAGGAGTAGGAGCAGGTTTTTTGAGAACATGAGATGTTGATTCTAGACCCACTTTGCTAGTGGAACGTTGTGGTGCACCAGAGTCTCTTTGGGTTCTCAACAAACTCGACTGTTGTGGTCTTGGTGGCACTGGTGGTCCAGGTCTTTTGGCTGCTGGATTTTTTGAGGGGGTAGGTATCATTGTTGTAAATGTTGTGGTTGCCATGATAAGGCCGTTGTTCTTCTTACCCCTTGCTAGATACTCTCTCCTATAACTGTGTTAGCTGAGTAGTTTTATTTGTTTGGTCTCCTCAAGTGGATCTCTGATGGAAACGATTCTTGTTGCTTACCACAATCACAGCAGCACAGCAACTCGTAGTAACGTGCCAAAGTAACCAAATCAGAAACCTGTCTTTGTAGGTCACTTCTACAATGGATGAATGGCTGGCTGGTAGGCTGTCTCCCCAAACACTCTCGTCTTATTATGGCTGGTTATCTCTCTAGTTTTGGCTGAAAACTGGCTAATTGACAGACTGGCTGGCTGGCGGGATGACTAGCTGGCTAGCTAGCTAGATGGCTGGATGGTTGGTTGGTTGGTTGGATCACTGGCTGACTCCCCTGAATGAGGTGTTTTTGGAGTTTTCGTTTTTTTTGTTTGGGAAGGGGATTCTGTTTTGTTTTGCTTTTTTTCAGTTTCTGTTTAGCATACGATTTTCGTTGCAGGCGAAGACATACAAAAACGCTGTGAGAGCTGCTGCTGTTGTTGTTGTTAGTGCTGACACAAAGGCCTCCACAGAAACTTGTTTCATTGTAGCTTTAGCTGCTTTGCTCACACTGGCCGCAAAATTTAGACCACAACTTGGCTTTTTTTATGCCATTCTCAACTAGCTCAACTCAGCACTTAGCTTAATGCCCGTTTCTTTGTCTGTTTCGTTTGGTATATTTCTTCTTGCAAAGACCCGCAAATAAATTCATTCGCTCAATCAGATCTCCCTCCGTCCTGAATTCTTCCGTATGGCTAGATTGGAGACTGGGGAAGGGGCTGAAATCCTGCGTTTTTTTTTGTGGAAATGTTGATCTGGTCTGGTCTCCTTTTGGTCTATCGGTTCTTAGATGCTGACTTACTTTTTGGCGTTTATTGTCCCAGTTGTGACGTTGACTGGTTACTCAGGCGTTTAACTCGTTTTCATTGATCTAAAAAGAAGAGAAAACAGAAGAGCACAATTATATGAGAGTCTCTAAACGAAAGGTGATGCACATTTGCGCAGTGTTTTTCTCATTGTTTCTGAGATTTGTTCTTTGGCACCTGTTAAAGGTTATAGCATTGCTTAATGGCAAAATATCAAATTGCTTTGGAGGTCAATTGGCAATTGGGGTCACATAGATAATTGGGCACCATAATAACTACTACTTATTTTGGTATATGGTAGTATGTTATGGTTGAAAAATATTGCTAATATTAATGAAAGTGTTATATAAAATCGTTTCAGAGAAAAAACTTTGTCTATACACAGAAAAAAATGCCTGATACCAACACGAAATTAATGAATCTACTTAATTTTTTAATTAAAATTTGTCTTTACACTAATAATTTTGATATTGATATCCATGCCAAAGAATCGGAGAATTGAAGTAAGGATGACGTTAAAACAAAATTCTCTTTTAAATGTGAATCCCTTATATAGACCGATCTCCCGAATTGGGGCTTGTAAAAATCATACTTAAAAGCGTAATTCGAAATGGAGAGGTATTTAGGATCGCAAATATGTCTGCCGAATATGATGTGTATCGGTCCACATTTGTATATAGCCCCCATATGGCCGATCTCTCGATTTAACTTTTAGACGCTTTATGATGGGAGTATAATAAGTGTGCCATTCCGTTTGTAAGACATCAAAATATCGATTTCCGACTATATAAAGTACATATATTCTGCATCAGGGAGAAATTCTAAGACGATATAACAATGTCCGTCTGCCTGTCTGTCTGTTGTAATCACACTACATTCTTCAATAATGGCGTTATCGTTCTGAAATTTGACACAGATTCATGCTTTGTTTGCAGACAGGCCAAGTTCGAAATTGGGCTACATTCACCGAAAAAAAGTGAACTGTTTCATAGGAAGAATGAACTACCTCGCACGAAAATTGAACTAAATTTTACTCCACATTTTGAGACTTCCACAAAGCGTTGTAAAAACCAGGAAATTTTAATGCCCTGTTGTACTTTTTAACTGCAGTTCACGTAATTACATCATCTCATAGAAGAAAAAATTAACTAAAAGTAAAGAAGAAAATCATTGGCGCCAAATCATGACCATTTTAACCATACAGTAGTTCATTCTCACTATTTTTGGGAATCGTAAGAAAATCTTCTTTTGCTTTAGTTCATATTGAACTTATGTGTACGGTCATTGAACTTTATACTCACGTTGAGTTCATAAACTTTTTGAGACATACTTAAAAAAAGTAAGATTTCATTAAGCTTTGGAAAATTTCGATAAAAATAATAAAATTTAACTACAAGCAAATAATTTTTTTCCAATAAAAATAAGTTAAATTTAGCGTTAGTTTAACTACGGACATTTTTTTCTGTGTTGGTTTTGATATAGCCCCCATATAAACTGACACCACAATTTGAGGTATTGGGCTTAAAGAAAGCGTAATCTTTATACGACTTGCCTGAAATTGGAAATCTAGAGGTGTTTTAGACGCACAAATAGCTGCGCGGAATATAATGGGTATCGGTCCATGTATTAGTATAGCCCCCATATATAACGATTTACAAATTTGATTTCTTTAACTTCTAGAAGCCGCATTTTTTATATGATTTTCCTGAAAATTGATACCTAGAGGTATTTTAGGACCATAAATAGATGTGCCGAATATGGTGTGTATCGGTCCATGTTTTGGTATAGCCGCCATATAGACCGATTTGACTTCTTTTGCTTTTAGATATCATACTTTTTATCCGATTTGCTTGAAATTGGAAATGTAGAGGTATTTTGGGACTACAAGTATGTGTGCCGAATATGAGCCGATCTCTCGATCTGACTTTTTTAAAGGTTTAAACACCACAATTTTTATCCGAATTGCCTGAAATTCGATAACTAGAAGTATTTTAAGATAACTAGAAGAATAGGTCCATGTTTTTATCTAGCCGATCGATCTACAGATTAGGTTTATAAATAGGTATACCGAACATGGTGTGTATCGATCCATGTCAAACTTTATTCGAGAAGCACTTTTGAAATGTCGGCATACAGTTTTTGACAAATATTCTTACCGCCATGCAACGTACCCATTATTAGCTAAAAATTTTTATTGGTTTGACTGTGGCCTTGAAATCTTTTTCGATTTCTGTCAAATAAATATTTGCCCACACACAAACAATTTTTTTCTGATTCAATCACGAAATTAATTGATCCAATTAATTTTTTAATTGGAATGTCTTCAATCACAGAAATGATAGTATCAATTAAAAAATTAATTGACGGTCAATTAAAAATTAATTGATCCAATTAAAAAATTGATTGATACTATTAATTTTTGTGATTGATTTTTGTTCCAATTAAAAAATTTTTTGATTCAATCAAATTTTTAATTGAATATTTTTTAAAACTCAATTAAAATTTTAATTGGAAAATTTTTCGTGAAAATTTTTTCTGTGCAGTATAGACACACTGGACAAATATTTGTTAAGGACATAGTAGCCGCAATTTTTATCCGATTTGCCTGCGATTAGAAATTTTGAGATATTGTAAATTCATACACTATTAGAAATAACTAAGTTCTGAGCTCGTGAAAGGACGGTAACAAAATGAAAAGAAACTTTCACGAAAAATCAAAACGGAATGTTCACGGTTTCGCCTAATGCAATGTGCTAAGGCGACTGTTAATGCGTATGGAGCAGGCAATCCATGTTCGAGTCACGGTAGAGGATTTTTTTATAAAACGCGTGGTGTCTTTCTATCGTTATCCGATTGCCGTCGTCGTTTGACACTACATGCACAGAAAAAAATTCGGTAGTTAAACTAACGCAAAATTTAATTTATTCGAAATTTTCCACAGCTTACTTTTATCACCGTACAAATAAGTTCTAGATGGTTAGGTTAGGTTAGGTTATGTGGCAGCCCGATGAATCAGGCTCACTTAGACTATTCAGTCCATTGTGATACCACAGTGGTGAACTTCTCTCTTATCATTGAGTGCTGCCCGATTCCATGTTATGCTCAATGACAAGGGACCTCCTTTTTATAGCCGAGTCCGAACGGCGTTCCACATTCCAGTGAAACCACTTAGAGAAGCTTTGAAACCTTCAGAAATGTCACCAGCATTACTGAGGTAGGATAATCCACCGCTGAAAAACTTTTTGGTGTTCGGTCGTAGCAGGAATCGAACCCACGACCTTGTGTATGCAAGGCGGGCATGCTAACCATTGCACCACGGTGGCTCCATGATGAATACCCAGCAAAAAAATTTGGAAGTTCTTCCAAAGGCACAACTTTAAAAGCACTTCCAGAAGATGCACTCCCAATGATGTTCTTTATTTTAACTACCCAGGAAGTTATTTTAATTCAATTTTTTAAACCTTGGGCTTTTCATACTTTTAATGGGTAATTTTAACTTTTTTTGTTTCAAATAGGTTAAAAACAGAGTAATAATTCATAAAATGGTACAAATCATTTAAATTTTTTCGAAAAAAATGCTTAATCCAATCTGAAAAAATTGTGAATTTTTGAAAATATTTGAGGTCAAACGTTTCCGACAAGCGTTAGAAACCATTAACAATTATAAAAAAATGTAAAAATTATTTATTATTTATGGTCATGAATTAAAGTCCTTTTCGCTCAGGACGCTTAGTTTAGGAGATATGAGCAAAATAAGTCTTTCATATAAAAATTTCAATTTTTGTAGGTTTTGGGTGAATTTTTCAATTTTTTGGGTGTAGTCACGAACTAAAGTCCTTTTCGCTCTAGGACGCTTAGTTTAGGAGATATAGGCAAAAGAAGTTTTTCATATACAAATTTAAATTTTTTTAGGTTTATGGTGGATTTTGTCAATTTTTTGGGGGTGGTCATGAATTAAAGTCCTTTTCGCTCTAGGACGCTTAGTTTAGAAGATATGGGCAAAAGAAGTTTTTCATATAAAAATTTAAATTTTTTAGTTTTTGGGTGAATTTTTCAATTTTTTGGATGTAGTCACGAATTAAAGTCCTTTTCGCTCTAGAACGCTTAGTTTAGAAGATATAGGCAAAAGAAGTTTTTTATATAAAAATTTAAATTTTTTTAGGTTTATGGTGGATTTGTCAATTTTTTGGGGGTGGTCATGAATTAAAGTCCTTTTCGCTCTAGGACGCTTAGTTTAGGAGATATGGGCAAAAGAAGTTTTTCATATAAAAATTTAAATTTTTTTAGGTTTTGGGTGGATTTTTCAATTTTTCGGGGTGGTCACGAATTAAAGTCCTTTTCGCTCTAGGACACTTAGTTTAGGAGATATGGGCAAAATAAGTTTTTCATATAAAAATTTCAATTTTTTTAGGTTTTGGGTGGATTTTTCAATTTTTTGGGGGTGGCACGAATTAAAGTCTTGTTTGCTCTAGAACGCTTAGTTTAGGAGATATGGGCAAAAGAAGTTTTTCATATAAAAATTAATTTTTTTTTTAGGTTTTGGGAGGATTTTTAAATTTTTTGAGGGTGATCACGAATTACCGTCCTTTTCGCTCTAGGACGCATATTTAAGGAAATATGGGCAAAAGAAGTTTTTCATATAAAAATTTCAATTTTTTTAGGTTTTGGGTGGATTTTTCAATTTTTTGAGGGTGGTCACGAATAATCGTCCTTTTCGCTCTAGGACGCTTAGTTTAGGAGATATGAGCAACAGAAGTTTTTCATATAAAAAATTCAATTTTTTTAGGATTTGGGAGGATTTTTCAATTTTTTGAGGGTGGTCACGAATTATCGTCCTTTTCGCTCTAGGACGCATATTTAAGGAAATATGGGCAAAAGAAGTTTTTCATATAAAAATTTCAATTTTTTTAGGTTTTGGGCGGATTATTCAATTTTCGCTCTAGGACACTTAGTTTAGGAGATATGGACAAAATAAGTTTTTCATATAAAAATTTATTTTTTTTAGCTTTTGGGTGGATTTTTCAATTTTTTGGGGGTGGCACGAATTAAAGTCCTTTTCGCTCTAGGACACTTAGTTTAGGAGATATGTGCAAAATAAGTTTTTCATATAAAACTTTAATTTTTTTTTTTGGGTGGATTTTTTAATTTACATCCAAACCATTGAATTCGGATCATACCTAAAGAATTGATGCAAATTCAGTGCAACGACTGTTGAAATGGAGGACTTCCGTCCTATGACAAGCCCATGTTAAATTCATCGCTTCGGCGACAATTTTGCACTACTTCCGGATCCAAAAAGAACATTTTCATTACTTTTTTGGCGACGCTTTTTTGCTGGGTATTTTTTAGAGCCAAAAGAAAACTTTTTTGTCTAGAATTTCGTTCGTCAAAAAAGAAAAACTCTTCTTTCAGTGTATATACATTGGGCATTTAGACAACACAATTTTTACACGATTGAAAATAATAGATATAGGTATTGTAGGACCACAAATAGGGGTGCTGAATATGGTAAATATTTGTTCATATTCTGATATATCCCGATAATTTGATTTCTAACTATCTATGCCAGTTAGAAATCAAATTATCGGGATATATCAGACGCAACTTTTACCCAATTTTCTTGAAGTTTTGACGTATGTCGAATCCACACAGGGTTATTCCTAATATGATTTTATCGGTTCATATTCTCCTGGTATAGTGCCCATGTAACCTGATCTACCAATTTGACTTATTGAGACAAATAAGCCCCACTTTGTATCCGAATTGCGTGATATAATGAAAGGCTTTATTGCATCCTATTTTCTTTCACTGGTTGGTATAAAGTTCGCATTATCGCGCTAAAATAGCAATTTTTTCACGGTTACTTCCTTTAACAGTTTATTTTAAAGCAAATAAACCTTTTGAATAGCTACTTCAGAAGATTCCCAAACAAGTTGTAATAAAATTTGCGAAAAAAATTATAATTTTGTTCCTCTTATATAGATATATATTCGATTTTAGCGGCTAAACTCGAACTCAATAACCACCTTTAGACGAGAAAATCTAAAGCGGATATTTGAAAGTAAAATTTTTCAACAGAATTACAGATCTCTGCCGATATTCATAAAATAATACAAAGTTTGTTTACAACAAATTTCCTTTAGCAAAGTAGATTTATGACTATATTTTAAAGTAATTTTTATCAACCATTTAATATTAAAATAGGAATTCCCTTATATAAACGTATCTCTCCTTTATTATCCCATACAAATTTCGCTCTATAACTTAGACACATGTTTTCAATTCGTTTTAATCAACTGTCTATGTTTGCCTTAAGGCGATTCAATTGTTGTTGTTGTTTAAGATGCCGCGGTTCATATTAAAACCAGATAAGTAGGTGCCTTCTCTAATTTTCTTTCATTGGTTTACTTTGTTGTGATTATGACGCTTTAGTAAATCTCAATTCCGCTATCTCCAAATATACCTCCGAAATGTGGTCGGCACACTCACGACGATAATATGCGTTGATGGTATTAGTGTTGGAAAGATTCAGATGTTTGATTATCTTTCTTCTTTCACTCTTTGCGATTGTTGCCTATGGGTCGATGTTGTTGTTGTTATTGTTATTGTTACTATAATTTGGAAAGTGTTTCTAAAGTCATTCTTCAAGATGTTGTTAATCGAATAATAAAAACAACAGCAACAACAATATAATTCATTCAATATGCATACGATCGTTCGTTCATTCGCACATATATGAAAGGGAGATCTGTTGCTTGAATAGGAGCCATTTGTATGGCTATGGATTTCAATTGTCCATATGGGGAGTGTATGTATGCGTGCCTATGTGTGAATGGAGAGTAGAGTAAGTGAATGAGATTCAGTCCAGATGTTAATGCGTGTCTTGTGTGCATGGTTTAATGCAAATATATCTGAGAGATGGAGCAGGAGAATATATATGTCTATATATGCTTTCATATGTTTGTTGATTTGTTTATTTTGTTTTCATTGGGAAACTCTATTATCCAGTGTTGTCGTTTGCTATTTTTCCAAGTTTTGTTTATTCGAATTGATTTTGTTGAATTTAGTCTCAGAAGCTGGTGACTAACATCCCTCCGTCTGTAGAAGGTCAAATAGAAGTATTTTATTGATTCAGGTTTTCCATATAATCAAATACAATATTTACATTCCGAGAACGATAACAAACGAGTAATAAAATTAATTCATATTCTAATTCATGCAAAAATCGCCTATATATATGTATACGTCGATGAGCTAGTCCGGTTTTTATACCATAAACCAATACCTGTACTGAAAAAAAGCTTACCGGGTTCCAAAGATGTTGTCTTTACACTAATGAGATTGGTATTGATTCCGAGTCAAAGAAGCGTAGATTTGAAGTAAGGATACAATTAAGACGCAATTATCATTATTTTATTCCATCCACCATAAGATCCCCCATATTTACTTTCACAGAAAAAAATATCACCAAAATATTTCCAATTAAAAAGTTAATTGAAGTTGAATTTTTTTTCAATTAATAAATTAATTGGTACAATTAACTTTTTAATCAAGATAGAAACATTAAGTTAATTAAGTCAATGATTGAAAATTTTAAAATTTTAAATTAAAAAGTTAATTGATACAATAAACTTTTAATCATATTCGGAAGACTAAGTCAGTTAAAAAAGTGATTAACATTTTTTTTTAAATTTTTAATTAAATTTTTTTTTCAAACAATCAATTGTTAATCCAAATAAGGTAATTGAAAATAGTTACCTTTTTTTTAATTAATAAATTAATTGAGTTTTGCAATCAACATCAATTAAATTTTTAATTGAATCAATTAAAAAATTAATTGAAATTTGGTAATGAAATCAATTAATTTTTTAATCAAGATTTTTTTCTATGCCCAATTAAAACTGTGATTGATACTATCATTTTCGTGATTGAAGACATTTCAATTAAAAAATTAATTGGATCAATTAATTTCGTGATTGAATCAGAAAAAAAATTTTTGTGTGTTGTCATTCCGTTTGTAACACATCGAAATATTGGTACATGGTGCGAATATATGGCCTCTAACATCCATGCAAAAATTTGTCAATATCGGTCCTTAAATATATAGCGCCCACACTGAAAAAAAATATTGCCGTGAGGTCAAAGATTTCATGTCTTTAAAATACGAATGCAAATTTTGTTTAGCACAGAAGACGCATTTCTCTAATATAAAGTTTTTTTCTTTGTCCAGAAGTCGATAAACTTTTCAATGAAGTCATATTGTCGTTATAATTAAGTGATTTCACTTAAAAATGGGTACCATAACATTAAAGAAAAAGTGTTTGGACTAAGGTCAACTTGACTTTATTAATTCAGAAAAATTCTTTAAATTTAATGAAATTGTCTTTGAATTTGTTGTCTTTTTGCATCTTGACTACAAAGCAAAAAACCGTTCAAATATAAGACATGTTTTTCAACACTTCATTTTAAAGACGTTTTTTATTTGAAACAAGACATAATTTCTACTGGAAGTCGAGTCTTAATTTTGAAAATAAAGTTGTCGTTAACTCGTTTTTAAAGGATTTTGATGGCGTATGAAGAAACAAAACTGAAAAGGCGAAAAATTAAAATTTGCTTCCTAGAAGCAAGTACATAAAACCCAAATTTAAAAGAGAAATTTGTCTTAAAAGTATCCTTACTTGTATTCTCCGCTTCTTTGGCTCGGAATCAATACCAAAATTTTTAAAGTAAAGACAAAATCTTTGGAACCGTGTATGCTTTTTTCAGTGCATATAAACTAATCCCCAGATTTTGTTTGCGGACCAAATTTCATCCGATTCGGTTGAAATTTTGTACGTTGTGTTAGTATATGGCCACTAACAACCATGCCCTCAGATAAACCGAGCCTCAGATTTTACTTATTGAGCCTACTGGATAAGCAAATTTCATTTGATCTTGCTAGCATTTTGTACTAATCACCAGTGTTGCCAGTATTGGGGATTTTTCCCCAAATCGGGGATATTTTTTCGTGGATGGGGACAAAATTTTTGAGTTGGGGACTTGGGGATTTGGTGGGGAATTTCCACAAATTTGGGGATTTTTGTGGGGAATTTTCGATATTTGTTCAGTATACGAGTAATTATCGCAGTAAGAACTATTGTTTATATGAAATTCTTTACATGCTTAAAAAAAGGCTTAATGAAGTACAGAGATTCTCAAAAATATAAAAAAAAACTTTCCTCCTCTTTATTCCACGGAATTTATTTGGGTGGCCCAAGAGCTTCTTTACAATTTACTCTTTTTCCTAAGAAATTTTTTACTATTGTGAAATTATTTCATAAGGACTCATATGCGTACATCACTGATTTTGAACATGTATCCCATATCCCGCACATAAAGAGTAGAGTTCATATCGGACAGCAACGCATTTTGATCGATAAGTCAATTTTATTTCTTGACTATATGTTGACCGAACTCCCATTTTTATTTCTCGAGCGAGGATTTCCATAAGATGACTCGATGACTCTTTAATTAACTCTGATGGGGGCTGGTATCGGATGATATTTTGAGCACCCGTCTCCTGGCTTTGTGTTTTGAAATCTTCATTCAATTGCCACTTTTTTATTTTACTTAAAATGTTTTTTATTTTTAATTTTGTACGGATTTTCTACAGCAGAGTCTATTCGTTTACTTTTTTTTTCAAAAAACTTGCCAAAAATTTCTTGGGGATTTTTATGGGGAATTTTAAATTAAATTGGGGATTTTTGGGGATAAAAGCGATCCATTTTGGGGACAAGAGCTCGGAAAATACTGGTAACACTGCTAATCACACAAAATTTGGTCCATATCGGACCATAATTGTATATAACCCCCATATAAACCGATCCCCATAATTCAAGTCTGGCTCTCTAATTACCGCGTAAAAAATGGTTCATGTCGGTTCGTAATTATATATAGCCCCCATATAAACCGATCCCCGTACTTTGCTTGCGGATGCTATTGGAGGAGCAAATTTCATACGGTTGTAATGAGGGAGCCACCGTGGTGCAATGGTTAGCATGCCCGCCTAGCATACACAAGGTCGTGGGTTCGATTCCTGCTTCGACCGAAGACCAAAAAGTTTTTCAGCGGTGGATTATCCCACCTCAGTAATGCTGGTTACATTCCTGCGGGTTTCAAAGCTTCTCTGCAATATGGAACGCCGTTCGGACTCGGCTATAAAAAGGAGGTCCCTTGTCATTGAGCTTAACATGGAATCGGGCAGTACTCAGTGATAAGAGAGAAGTTCACCAATGTGGTATCACAATGGACTGAATAGTCTAAGTGAGCCTGATACATCGGGCTGCCACCTAACCTAACCTCCCACCTCAGTAATGCTGGTGACATTTCTGAGGGTTTCAAAGCTTCTCTAAGTGGTTTCACTGCAATGTGGAACGCCGTTCGGACACGGCTATAAAAAGGAGCTCCCTTGTCATTGAGCTTAACATGGAATCGGGCAGTACTCAGTGATAAGAGAGAAGTTCACCAATGTGGTATCACAATGGACTGAATAGTCTAAGTGAACCTGATACATCGGGCTACCACCTAATCTAACCTAATCAAAATTTTGTTTTTCTTTCATTTTAGTTAAAATTTCTTTATTTTAAAGACATTTGTATATAATATTGTATAAATTTTGTATCCTAAACATTAAATTGTGTTTCGTATTAGGTAAAAAAAAACAATATTTGTGTACTTGTATTCATCCGCTTTATTTTTCTATTACAACTCATCGATCATTCCTAGGGTAAACATAATATGACTTCTTGTTCAAAAGACTAACCAAACAGAAAATTTAATTTAGCTTTCATTTGTACTGTATGTTAGAAGTCATCCATGGCCAATGAAGAAATGCACACATGTTTAGATTAGAAAACATTAGTGATTGTTTCATCCAGATATGATCTGTGAGCAATGCAATCTGTCGACGCATTTCGAAAATTTTGTAATCGAGCATTTCTTTCCGTCTGATAAAACGTTTTTAATTGACCCACTTAACGTGTGAACTGTTCCCGTTTTGAATGGCAGAAAAAAGAACACCATAACCATATGGATGAAAATTGGTTTCATTTGTTTTCACAGATGGTGCTTTTAGAACTTCTTTTTCGAATAGGGGATATTTGTTGATTGCTTAAATGTATTAATAACAAATTGATAATGATTAGTTGAACTGTTTGGAAAAAGGTTATGGTGGTATGCTAAGCTTTCTGGAATGCATCATCAATTCGCCTGGAGATAAAAATAATTACAATTTTTTAAAATGGAAGAAGCATTTTATCGAAGAAAGCCCAAATTAAATTATGGCCCCATAAATTAATTTTCGACATTTCACAAAAATTCGATTCGTATTCAATTGGAAAATTGGTTTCGATACTTTATGCTAAGTTAACTACGGATGGAAGAATAATTCTCGCTTGAATATTTTTTTCTGGAGTATGGATGGATTTATATCATCAAATGAAATACATCACAATAGGCCGGGTCGGATTTTATGTCGCTATCATCGTCAGATTATGGACTGCAAAAAAAAGGGGTCTTATCCACGGTTGCCACTCGAGCTAAAAATAATCTACCAAAATTTGGAGAAAATTTTACAAAAAAAAAACTATCAAAGAAAATTGTATTTTATTAAAATTTTATTTCTATAAGAATTTTGTCAGTATTTTATTTCTACAGATATTTTAGTTTTATTTCAATAGTAAATTTTCGCAAACTTTCATTTTTATAGTAAGTTTTGTCAACATTTTAATTTTATAGAAAATTTTGTCAAAATTTTATTTTTATAGAAATTTTTGTACAGATTTTTTTTATATAAAATTTTGTCAAAATTTGTTAGGTTAGGTTAGGAGGCAGCCCGATGTATCAAGCTCACTAAGACTATTCAGTCCATTGTGATACCACATGATTTGAGTTTGGCAAAGGAAAGATATGCTTGCAAATTTGTTTAGGCAGTAGCCGACTATCAAACCTTTTTTCGGAAGGTTCAAGTGTAGTTCACTTTGGGTTGAGTGAATTACCCGAATTTATTCTGATAATTGGTTGATGGTTTTGCTGCAAGTAGAGGATGCTGATGAGGAATGTGGTAATTCCGAAACAGCTGTACATCCAACCATCTTGCAGTCTATAGGGCTTTGCCTTTTTGAAAGTCATTATATATAGTCACTTGAAAAAAGTTTCTATTCTGTTGTATGTAATTTTTCAGGAGGAAAGAATCAGCATTTTCAACCTCAAGTCAAAAAGGAGCCTCTTCGGACATATGATCCTGAAGATACGCCTCAAAGCAGACGGCCAGCAGAATTCGAAGAACAATATCTGAAGGCTTAAGGCTTGATCTGAATTCAGCGTTTGGGATGTGAATTGAAAAATTTTGTGTAATTACGCTACGGGAAATGGTACAGGTACAGGACTAGTCTCTGGTGTGCATGGACCAGTCCTAGTTCTGGTCAAGACTTATGGAAGGGACTGGTCACTTTAACATGGGTTTGTCATTAACGGGGTAAATTTACACTTTAGGACACGTCTTGGACTCGTTCTTTAGGACACGTCCCGGGGAAATTTTAGTAGTAGCAATCCATAGACAGGTCCTCATGAACCAGTCTCTGACAAATTCTTAGGAATCTGTTTCAGTTTGGTTATCCGAATCGTACCAGAAATGAAAAACGTTTGAAATATATTGAACAATAGGTTATTCTGGTAATTCTACTTCACTAAATGTGTAGATCCAATAAGATTTTTATATCAAGCGAGTATGGAAATCATTAAATTATGACTATTTAAAAACTGCGACAAACTGGATCACCGGTACAAGTCCTGTGATAGCCGTCAGTGGCAATTTGCACCAATTTCCCGTAGGGTAATTTTTTTTAAATTTGACCACAAATATTTCAAAAATTCGCAATTTATTTACAATTTAACTATATTTTTTTCGACTTCATTTAACATATTTCTAGCATTTTATTAATTCTTACTCTGCTTTATAATTATGTTTTTTTATGCGTACGAAAAAGTTTTTTTTAATATAATAGAATTTTATTTGTTCTTGTAATTAAGAAAACACTATTTTCTTAAAGATCATAACTCTACACGGATGAAAAAGACTGTTTTTCATATGTTTGGCTATAAACATTATATGTTTGGAACACAAATTTTTAAACACAATATTTTTGATTGCAAGCATATAATGTTCATAAACTAGCATAACTTGTTTGGGACATATATGTTAATATTTTAGAACATATTATGTTTGGGACATAAAATGTTTGTAAATATAATATGCTTGGATGCAAACATATATTAATTTCGAAATAGCCTATAAACATATATGTGTTTAGTTGCTTGGAGCGCTATTTAACAGGGAGCGATATTGAATTAAGTTGGTGGTTGTTGCTTGTTATTACAAAATTAACATTTTATTTTTCCTTGGGCAATTGATCAGCTACTTCTTAGATCCTTACAAACTGTGTGGTCCGCTGTTCGAATCCCCGTCCGGCAAAAGGTAAAATTAAAATAAAAAAAATCATAAAATTGAATAATTTCTTCTACAATGTTTGTATTACAGAAAAAGGTGCTAAGAACTAAAAAATCTCATGGAAGTGAGAAAGATGTGGGGGAATATACAATTGGGCAGAAACAAAATTTTGAGAATTCAGGTCGAAAACCTATGTAGTTAGCACCTATATTACCTGTTTATGTTCATAATTCATTATGATTGTAAATATATAAATAAATAAATAAAATTTTGAGCACAATATTGTTTGGGAGAATTTTTTTAAGCATATAATATTTTTGGGTGCAAAATGCTTCCAAACATATTATATGCTCACATAATAACATATTGTTTTTTGGAAGACAACATTATTGAATTTGGATGGAAAAATACAAAATGTTTGAAACTTAGACTACCCAAACATATATTGTTTAGACCAATATGCTTTCAAACATATTATATATTGGAAGAGATCAAACATATAAATGTTTGGGCAATACCCAAAAATGTATATGCTTGAAACAAAATATGTTTGGGAGTATATGTTACAGAAGCGATTTTTTGTGAGTGTGTAGATGGTGACCATGTTCTTTGAAAAAAAAAAATATTTTAATAATTTCATAACATCTTCGAAAATGCGAAAACACCAAAAAGAATGCTTTTATGGTTAAATCTCGAAGTTAATTGATCCAATTAATTTTTTTTACTTGCAATTTTCCTTCAAAGGAAAAAAATTCTTAAAATTTTAAATGAAATTTCCGATTGGAAATTGAATGGACCTATGTATAGTATAAAGCAAATATTTCCGAATACAATTTATTATTATTTTTTCATTGGAAATATTTTTAATTAATAAGAATGTTAATAGGTATAATTAAATTTTGAAAATATAAAAACTAAAAAAAAATTATTGAATTTATTTTAAAATTTGTTTTAAAAGTTTGTTAATTTTTAAATTGATTACGTTTTCAATTTGAATCAACTTTTTAACTTGGAAATATTTTGGTGATATTTTTGTCTGCGAACTTGTCGTGGTGAAAAATTAATGAGTTCAAGCCCAACAACATAATGTTATTGGCACAATGTATTTTCCATATTTAATCTTGGATTCAAAGCTCCAACTATTTTCTATTATATTTAAAACTCATAGATTTTCAATTAAATTCCATTACCGATAGAAATGTAAATGTATCCACTCTCAAAAAAAAAAAACGCACAACAATTTCTTCACATCGTCTCACTAATATAATTCAATCCGGTCCCATCTCCACTTTGTATTTATGGAGCAAATCTGTTAATTAAAATCATTTATCGTTCAATTAGCAGCACAACCACATCGCAATGAATAGAGACGAAGATGATGAATCAGAATTTTGAATAGCTTAGTGTGGCCTACAAATATTTTGCGGAAAAATCTATGCATGAAGTTGTGCCGCAGAACTTGACAGATGCTCTATGCGATTCCACCATTCCATTGGAAATGTCTTGCCATCACCATCAACTACTGTCCCCTGTATGGTGAAAAAAAAACCTTTATGAATAATAAATTGGCAATACAAAAAACCACGTATGAGTCATAAAAAAATATTTTTTTTATTTAAAAGTTCTTTTCACGAGTTTGTCTTTGTCATACATCTGGGCAAGCATTTGTAATACTTGGCAATACAAGCATCAGCAAGAAAGAAAGATTCCTGCTATAGGCCGTATGCCACCATTTAGGGAATTATGGCTATAAAATCAGTTTACAATATACTCGTATTATGATGAAATGACAGGAGTGGAAGCACATTTAAAATTGGCACTATCAATGAACTGGAGAATTAGGTTAGATCTTTCCATTGGGAATTCTACTAGGATGGTCCGAAAGTTATTTAACATACAAACAAAAGAAAATATTTCGGTGGAAACTGTGGCTTAGAGAGAGGTGGACGAAAGTTAATTTTTCTTTTTACCATTCTCCGGATCGTTTAAATGGATCACATCTGAGGAATCCCAGAAAACGGTGCATTTTATTGGTTTTACTGTTCCCTGGCTCCTCCCGAGACCGTGTATTGTCACTTGCCACGTAACGTTACAGATACTCGTATTGCGTTTGGGCGCCATTCAAATTACAATTTTATTGTATAATAATGTCGCCATCTATCTTTTCGAGAAAATATCATATATATATTGAACTCACTACAATTTATAGTTGATGCAGCAAACAATTTATGTGATAGGTGACATTTTTATTGATTTTTAAAGTATCGAACACAAATCTTAAGGGATGAACACATTATAAAATTCTCTTCAGACATAGATATTTTGTACAAATATACTTGTTATATGAAAGGCATATTCAATACGGTCAAACATTGCTTTGAAATGATCGCACTGTAACTATGCAGAATAGAACACACGCGATCATTTTAAATACCTATCATATTCGCTATCTTGCGCACCTTCAATCGGCGTTCTGTCAATAAGATCTTAATCACCTCCATTTCTGAAAATATAGAAACATTTTATATGAAGAACTTATTTTGCTGGACGATAAGAACGATTCGTGATCACTGCCATAAAATCCTGAAAAAATCTAAATTTTTATATGAAAAACTTATTTTACTCATATCTCCCAAACAGTGTCCTAGGGGGATATAATCTAAATTCGTACATTCGTGATCACACCCTATTACTATTTTTTTTTTTTGCCTCTCGATAGGGGCTGGGTTGGCTTATCGAAAGCCGAGGGTTGGCTTGATCGAAATCCACGTGGCATTCGTAGAAAACTTGCTCGTGAGCTGAATATATTGCGAGAGCGGATGCTATACGTATCAAGAGGTCAGCTTCGATTGGCTACATGAACACAAAGGCCACCAGAAACGGCCGATTTCTCGCTCCCCTCTCGTATTCATCGATCAAAATAAAAGCCGAGTAATATCTGGAAATTGTTCGAAAGACATTATTGAAACCCTAAGAACAATGGGCATTCCAATAGAACTTGTAACGCGTCAAGCAAGAATGGCTTAAAAAGGAGTTTCCTCGCCTCATTTCCACCGCACAATAGCCACCAAAACCTCCAGATCTCAATCCGTTGGACTTTTGCGCCTGGGGCATCAAAAATCCCCAAGACTGCCGTCTTGAGATGATCACAGGTAATCTGCCAAAATACTGCAGAACAAAAAAGTGTAGCATATGATGGCTTTATCGGCCGTTTTGAGGCCATTTTTCGTGCCAAACGTAGCCAATTCGAATAAATCTAAACTATTCTGAATTTATGTTATTTCCATGTTGATATCTTTAACCATTCAAAAATTGCAGAATTATTAAAAAAAGGGATTTAGAATCACTGTAAGACAAACGGATGGACACAATTAGATCGTGTGAAAATTTAATTAAAAGTTAGCTAACGATATTTTTCATTGATATAACGAAACTTTTTCACAAAAACAATGAACATTTTTATTAATGGTATGAAATTGACACAAAAAAATTATATTACAGTGAAACCTCTCAAACTTGAACACTCACGCACACCTATATTTTGTCGACACCCTAAAAAAATCGCTTCTGTAACATATAACCCAAACACATTTTGCTCCAAACATATATATTTTCAGGATTGGTCAAAAAAAATTGTATTGTTCAAGCATATTATGTTTCACCTTAAGGCATACTCTGGTTGAAAAAAATTTAATGAAATTTTCTTTATGTGGATATATTTTTAAAGGCGCCAATTGGTTGCTTCCATTATTTTACTTGCAGCATGACTTAGAGAGTATGCTCTTAGGTTAGGTTAGGTTATGTGGCAGCCCGATGTATCAGGCTCACTTAGACTATTCAGTCCATTGTGATACCACAGTGGTGAACTTCTCTCTTATCACTGAGTGCTGCCCGATTCCATGTTAAGCTCAATGACAAGGGACCTCCTTTTTATAGCCGGGTCCGAACGGCGTTCCACATTCCAGTGAAACCACTTAGAGAAGCTTTGAAACCCTCAGAAATGTCACCAGCATTACTGAGGTGGGATAATCCACCGCTGAAAAATTTTTGGTATTCGGTCGTAGCCGGAATCGAACCCACGACCTTGTGTATGCAAGGCGGGCATCCTATCCATTGCACCACGATGGCTCCCGTAAGTATGCTCTTTCTAAACACATATATGTTTATAGGCTATTTCTAAATTAACATTTGTTTGCATCCAAGCATATTATATTTACAAACATTTTATGTTCTAACATAGTAACATATATGTCCCAAATATGTTATGCTCATTTATGAACATTATATGCTTGCACTTAAAAATATTGTGTTAAAAAATTTGAGTTCTAAAATTCCACCAAAATTGTACACATTTGAACGATGTCCGGATTTCAGAGTGTCCAAAGTTGAGAGGTTTTACTGTATATACACGGTTGAAAAAGACTGTTTTTCATATGTTTGGCTATAAACATTATATGTTTGGAACACAATTTTTTAAACACAATGTTTTTGAGTGCAAGCATATAATGTTCATAAACTAGCATAACATGTTTGGGACATATATGTTAATATGTTAGAACATATTATGTTTGGGACATAAAATGTTTGTAAATATAATATGCTTGGATGCAAACATATATTAATTTAGAAATAGCCTATAAACATATATGTGTTTAGTAGCTTGGAGCGCTATTTAACAGGGAGCGATATTGAATTAAGTTGGTGGTTGTTGCTTGTTATTACAAAATTAACATTTTATTTTTCCTTGGGCAATTGATCAGCTACTTCTTTGATCCTTACAAACTGTGTGGTCCGCTGTTCGAATCCCCGTCCGACAAAAGGTAAAATTAAAATAAAAAAAATCATAAAATTGAATAGTTTCTTCTACAATGTTTGTATTACAGAAAAAGGTGCTAAAAACTAAAAAATCTCGTGGAAGTGAGAAAGATGTCGGGGAATATACAATTGGGCAAAAACAAAATTTTGAGCATTCAGGTCGAAAACCTATGTTGTTAGCACCTATATTACCTGTTTATTTTCATAATTCATTATGATTGTAAATATATAAATAAATAAATAAAATTTTGAGCACAATATTGTTTGGGAGAATTTTTTTTAAGCATATAATATTTTTGGGTGCAAAATGCTTCCAAACATATTATATGTTCACATAATAACATATTGTTTTTTGGAAGACAACATTATTGAATTTGGATGCAAAAATACAAAATGTTTGGAACTTAGACTACCCAAACATATATTGTTTAGATCAATATGCTTTCAAACATATTATATATTGGAAGAGATCAAACATATAAATGTTTGGGCAATACCCAAAAATATATATGCTTGAAGCAAAATATGTTTGGGAGTATATGTTACAGAAGCGATTTTTTGTGAGCGTGTAGTAATAAAGAACATTTTCATTATTTTTACGAAATTTTTTCGTTGGCTCAATTTTAATTACACATACTTTCTACGGCCCCATACAAATATGGTTACTACACCCAAAAAAAAGTGAAGCCACCGTGGAAGAAAATTTAGGTTTATTTTAGAAATTTTTAACTTAAATAGTTTTCTAATTGCAACATGTTATAAATAAGTTAATACTTTTTGTCAAACTGAAGAATTTTTTTTTTTAAATAATTAATTTTTTCTGTTGTTTAAGAAAATTTCATATGTTGAAAGAAAAAATTGGATTTAAAAATTGTTAAAATGTCTTTAGCGCTGTACGAATTTCTAGACAGATACAATTTTTGTAAAATTTACTCATTTTAGAGACTTATGAACTCAATTTAAGCAAACTTCTGCCATTTTAGGAAAATATAAACTAATTTATTTTGTAGTAAAATTGTGCACTATATTTGTATACAACTATTTTTCTTATTTTTAGTTCACGTCATTAAAGTTAGCAAAACATTATTCAAATAAGGAATATTTACTCATATTGTGCAAAATTTAACTAAAATCAACTAATCTTCATGAACTAAACTAAAATAAAGTTCAACTGGCATTAGAGCCCATTTTTTCTGGGTGTATACTCGTCATCCTATAGAAGAGGTCAAAAGAATTCTTTCCTTACTTTCCTTATGCCTTTTCATGTTTTCTTTCATTAAAGAGACGACGCCCTCTATTTTAGATGGGAACCAATTCATATTGCCAAAAGTGCCTATCTTTTGGCAATCAATCTTCAATTTCATTCCACTTACAAACATCTTCACTTCCTTAAAGTAATCCACCACCATTTCACCCTCGTACAAACAAAAAAAAAACTCAAAGAGAACGGATGAATACATGGAGTCTGTATGCCGGCAATAATTGTCCATTCTCACTGCTAAAGCATACAACTGTAGTGGCCCCATCAACTATGTATTTTAACGTTTTCCGGCTAATTGGAAATACCACAATTATTCATAGATGGACATATTACAATTCCAAGAAATGGGTTACACTATTTGTTTCGCACTTCTCAATATTCTATTAATTCCATTTTATAGAAAAAATTGAAAAAAAATTCAACAAAAAACACAAAACTTTAAATTTTTTGCTTACAATTTTTTCTCGATATTTTCACTTAATTTCGTATCAGCTGTGGCTATAGTTGTTGATGTTTTTGTTTCTTGCTTCGAGAAGATTATGATGATTGGTGCACACACCCACGCAGCGATTAATCTGTTGGATGCACTCCACTCATTTACACTCTCTTAGGGGAGGGAGGTAGTCACCATTAACTTTCAAACAATTTTAATATGCACTCACACGCATCAGGCGCTCTACATAACAGATAGAAATTCGTATATTTGTTGTTGTTGTTGTTTTGTTAGTATTTTGGCTCCTTTTTCTTTGGGCACTTTTTTATTCGTTTTCACACAAAAATGCATACACTTCACTCACATACACGCACACAAATATTCACTAACATTCAGACTGACTGACTGACAGACAGGCAGATATGCACAAATTTGTATATTTATCTTTTCTGCTTTTGTTGTTGTTGTTATTATTATATTGTGATACTCCACTTGAGTTGTATTTGCTGTTGTTGTATTTTCTTTTTTTATCGTTGGTGGGGATATCTTTTTGTTTTTATTTTTCTTTACTTCATGAATTTATGCACTCTTCTTTCCGATTTCGATATTCATTCTCCACAGAATTGGACGAAACACCTTAAAAACATCCGCTGCATTCGTATGCTGCCCATTGGTGTTTCGGTGCACGTATCTTTTTTTATTATAGCTTGCCTTTTTTCTATTCACTGTCGTCGTTGTCAAACAAACCGCATCAAACGCTTTAACAACAATTCTGTTTTTACCGCGTCGTCACTACCAAACCGCACGAGAGCCCAATGCTAACTGATGGATGAGTGAACTGAGCCCACCTTAACCGAATGCAGCAATAGTGGCTTGTTTATTTTGTTGTTGTTTTTGTTGCGTTTTCTGGTTTTGTTTTGCTTATTGATATTCATTTGAAGCGTTCATTCGTTCATTGGGTGGCAGGCAAGGTTCATTTTGTTTAGTATGCTCTGAGTATAAAAGAGATAAACACCGTTATTTCGGCCCCAGTATACAATTCGTAAAGAGAACCAATTAGTTGGGGCTGTGTTGCCAATTTAGAGTTTTTTAGACGTTCACTTTGGGTTAGGTGTCTGAGGGATATTAAATTTGTATTTGTTTTTATTTAATATGGGAACTATTATTGGTTCAATATTTCACATTGATACAATAAGTAACGGATATAAACACATTCATATAAGAATAAAACGTATATAAGAAATTTTAACGAAGCACCATGCCTTTTTAGTGTTTTTTGATAGGAAAAATATTTTGTATACGAAAAGCTTTTAGAAGAAGACCAGTGATAAATAAGTATGTACGGCCGTAAGTTCGGCCAGACCGAATCTTATGTACCCTCCACCATGGATTGCGTAGAAACTTCTACGAAAGACTGTCATTCACAATCGAATTACTTGGGTTGTGGTATCTTAAACCTTCTTAACATCGTTTTCTAAATTGTGAGTTAGTCCATACGTGGTATATATTATACAAAAAGTTATGTATAGTTAAGTCTACAAATAATTACGAATCGATATGGACTTTTTGCACGGTACGTAGAGAGCCAGAATTGAAAATTGGGGTCGCTTATATGGGGGCTATATAAAATTATGAACTTGATATGGACCAATTTTTGTGTGATTGGGGATCGTTGTTAACGGCCATATACTAGCACAATGTACCAAATTTCAACTCCCTCGGATGAAATTTGCTCCTCCAAAACCAAATCACGGGATCGGTTTATATGGGGGCTATATATGATTATGAACTGCTATGCACCACTTTTGGCATGGTTGTTAAATATCATATACTACCACCACGTACCAAATTTCAACCAGATCGGATGAATTTTGCTTCTCCAAAAGGCACCGGAGGTCAAATCTGGGGATCGGTTTATATGGGAGCTATTTATAATTATGGACTGATAGGAACCAATTCCTGCATGGTTGTTGGATACCATATACTAATATCACGTACCAAATTTCAACCGAATGGGAAGAAGTTTGCTCTTCCAAGGGGCTCCGGAGGTCAAATCTGGGAATCGGTTTATATGGGGCCTTTATATAATTATTGACCGATATCGACCAATTTTTGCATGGGAGTTTGTGGCCATATATTAACACCACGTACCAAATTTCAACTGAATCAGATGAATTTTGGTCTTCCAAGAGGCTTCAGAGGTCAAATCTGGTGATATGTTTATATGGGGGCTATATATAATTATGGACCAATGTGGACCAATTTTGTCATGGCCATTAGAGACCAAATACTAATATCATGTACCAAATTTCAGCCGGATCGGATAAAATTTGCTTTTCTTAGAGGCTCCGCAAGCCAAATCGGGGGATCGGTTTATATGGGGGCTATATATAATTATGGACCGATGTGGACCAATTTTTGCATGGTTGTTAGAGACCATATACTAACACCATGTACCAAATTTCAGGCGGATCGGATAAAATTTGCTTCTCTTAGAGGAATCGCAAGCCAAATCGGGGGGTCGGTTTATATGGGGCTATATGTAATTATGGAGCGATGTCACCCAATTTTTGCATGGTTGTTGGAACCATTTACTAACACCACGTACCAAATTTCAGCCGGATCGGATGAAATTTGCGTCTCTTAGAGGCCTCGCAAGCCAAATTTGGGGGTCCGTTTATATGGGGGCTATACGTAAAAGTAGACCGATATGGCCCATTTGCAATACCATCTGACCTACATCAATAACACCTACTTGTGCCAAGTTTCAAGTCGATAGCTTGTTTCGTTCGGAAGTTAGCGTGATTTCAACAGACGGACGGACGGACATGCTCAGATCGACTCAGAATTTCACCACGACCCAGAATATATATACTTTATCGGGTCTTAGAGCAATATTTCGATGTGTTACAAACGGAATGACAAAGTTAATATACCCCCCATCCTATGGTGGATGGTATAAAAACCATTTGGCAATCACGCGAGATTACAATTCTATTACAAATATAACTCCTATAAGAAAATTTGGTTATGCCTCAGCAACTATTCAATATTCTTTTTCAACGGCCTTACCATAATGAATTCTTACACATCTTTTGTTATAAGTGTAAAACAAGAAAAGGAATAGGAAGATCAGGGATGATCTATATTCTAGTTAAAATAGTACAAAATCGAATTCAAAAAAGTACTTTTTTTAAGCCAAAAGGTACTTTCTTGCCTAAAACTTAAAAACGTATGATCCTTTTGTATATGAAAGAGAATAACCATAATCAAGTGGTTTTGCCAAACCAAAACATGGTTTCCAGCTCAGCTTGGAAATTTCGTTTCAGTAAGCAATTTCTTATATGTATATACAGATTGTGATGGGTTAAATTATGACATCGGTATTTCCTGGAATAATGCTGTAATTTATAAAATGTCCAAATTATGTTACTCTGGCCTCTGGAGTATTGCGAGTGAGAAAAGCATAAATCGAAAAGATCTTTTCGACTCTCTCCATTCTTCCTTCTTCAAAAAAAAGAAGTTGTATTACCAAAATGCTGAGAAAACAGCTGATTCTGAGCAATAGTTTAAGAGTTGCTCTTTAAGAATTTGTTTTTTTTTTTTTAAATCGGAATAAAACACATTTGACTGGAATATGAATCAGGGATGGGGATTCTAGCCGAATGTGTTTGATTCCGATTTTAGTAAAATACTTACAAGACCAACTCTTAGACTACTGCTCAGAATCAACTGTTTACTCAGCATTTTGGTAATACAACTTCAACTTTTGAAGAAGGAAGAACATACTGGAGTTCATAATTTAATTTAAGCATTTAACAAAAATTGTAACAATTGATTGTGGGGATATTGAGGTACTTGTTTACTCGAAAAGTACCAAAAAAAGAACAAAAGTGTCAACTTTATCAACCGTGATGTAGATATGTCGAACATCACACAGGTGGCTTCTTCCGGTTGCTATAATTTGACGATTTATTCTTGTTAGTACAAAAGCATTTTGATCTATTGCATTCAGAAATAACGTTATACGTGGTCGAATTCAAACGTGATAGTATGTTTGATTTATATTTGGCTGGAAAGCCAGTGAATAATATTTTTATTTCTCGTGTCATTGCTCGTTACCGTGATACTGGCAGACTTACATCGCATCCAATGAATAGTAAGAAACAGTAACAACACCAGAAATTGTTCAATAAAAGCCAGAGTTGATCGAAATTCACACCACAATGAGATCAGCAGCAAGTTTACACCATCGATTGGTCACCAGAACTCAAGCGCCCCCGATGATAATATTGTGGGCCAATGATCGCTTCTTGATCATATTCATCAATCGTGGGGTCAAAATAAATGTCGAATATTATCGGGAAAATTCCTAACGACAATACCGAAGCCTTTGATTGATAGATAGATAATTTGCTCATGATGATATTCTGCTGAACAATAAGAAATTGATACAACGAACTAAGAATACCTAACGAAACTAAGCATCTTTGGAAAAGTTTAGCTTGATTTCTAAACTTTTTATACCCTCCACCATAGAATTGGGGGTATATTAACTTTGTCATTCCGTTTGTAACACATCGAAATATTGCTCTAAGACCCCATAAAGTATATATATTCTGGGTCGTGGTGAAATTCTGAGTCGATCTGAGCATGTCCGTCCTTCCGTCTGTTGAAATCACGCTAACTTTCGAACGAAACAAGCTATCGACTTGAAACTTGGCACAAGTTGTTATTGATGTAGGTCGGATGGTATTGCAAATGGGCCATATCGGTCCACTTTTACGTATAGCCACCATATAAACGGACCCCCAAATTTGGCTTGCGGTACTCTAAGAGAAGCTAATTTTATCCGATCCGGCTGAAATTTGGTACATGGTGTCAGCATATGATCTCTAACAACCATGAAAAAATTGGTCCACATCGGCCAATAATTATATATAGCCCCCATATAAACCGATCCCCCGATTTGGCTTGCGGAGCCTCTTGGAAGACCAAAATCCATCTGATTCAGTTGAAATTTGGTACGTGTTGTTAATATATGGCCTCAAACACCCATGCAAAAATTGGTCGAAATCGGTCCATAATTATATATAGCCCCCATATAAACTGATCCCCAGATTTGACCTCCGGTGCCTTTTGGAGAAGCAAAATTCATCCGATCTGGTTGAAATTTGGTACGTGGTGGTAGTATATGGCCGTTAACAACCATGCCTAACCAGGTCCATATCGGTCATATCACAAAAAATTGGTCCATATAAAGTTCATAATTGTATATAGGCCCCATATAAGCGAACCCCATATTTCAATACTAGCTCTCCACCACGTATGGACTAACTCACACTTTAGAAAACGATGTTAAGAAGTTTTATGATACCACAACCCAAGTAATTCGATTGTGGATGACAGTCCTTCGTAGAAGTTTCTACGCAATCCATGATAGAGGGTACATAAGATTCGGCCTGGCCGAACTTACGGCCGTATATACTTGTTTTCATTTTATTTTATGCAGAATTAAAAAAATATTTTCTCATTATAAAACGAGAATTCTTTCTCTGCAAAACGGATTTTTTTAATACATTCCCTTAAGAAAGAATTTCCATGTGTCCATATCTATGCTTAAATGAAACTGAAGAAAAAATTCGTGTTTTCTCACTCTTATATCCGTCATCTACTGTAAATCGTTAGACACACATCCTCTTGGTAAGCATTTTTACCTCAATTTAATTTTGTAATACAGGGATTTCTACGGCTTTTTATTGATAAATTTTTAATAAATAAATGAATAATATCTCAATATAATTAAAATCTAAAATTCCAAGAAATGGGTCTATGTTTAATATGCAATTTAGATACAAAATTTTCATATTTCCAATCATATACGTCAGTTGAGTAATTTTTTGTGGAAATCCAATAAACGCTAAAACTACAACACTGATTGAAAGTAAAAGAGAACCCCCCAACTCGAAAATGTAAACAAAATTATGCCGCCTAAGTGTGAGTGAATGTGTGTATATTGTTTTCATTGTGTTGCCGGTAGCATAGGAGGCCGGTTGTGCGGAGTTGCTGTTTACAATGCACCAACTAAGAGTATCACAGTGATTTCTTGCAGATTTAAGAGAGAGAGAATGAGATTTGTTTATTTCAATACCTCAAGACAGTGTTGCCAACTCCCCAAGGCCAAAAAGCACCAAAAATATATTATGAATTCTAACATACCACCTTCCACCACAAAATCGAAAATTAAATGCTCTACTAAAAAAAAAAAAAAAAAAAAAAAAAACTTCCAAAGATGTTCTATAGAACTTTTGTGAATTGAATTTTAAGAAGTTAAGGTGGGTATTGAGATCGAGTTTAGCTGCTAAAATAGTCATTTTTTTCACAATTACAACTTCTTTAATAATTCATTTTAAGGAATACAAACTTTGTGAAAATTTGCTTTTGGCTATTCCCCATCAAGTTATAATAAAATTTGCAGCAAATATGCATAATTTTATGCCTTTTTTACTGATATAGTTTTCACTTTAGCGGCAAAACTCGAACTTAGTACTCACCATTATGAACCGCTATTCAAGTATACACTTTGATCGGTTTTAATGCTTTCGTCCAATTCATTTTGATCAGTGATGTTTTTCAACTTTCAAAATATTAATATATGGAAGGAGTCTATTGCTTATTTCAGTTGTGCGTGCTTTTGTGAATTTAATACAAACGTGTTTAATGACATCTTTACCAAATTCAAAAATTCGATACTCATCGCTGGACTTTCCTACAGAATACCCTAAATAACAATATTAATTAAAAAATAATCAATACCAACTTCATAACAATCAAATTCTATATTTGGCAATAAATTTGAGTTTCTTCGGCTCTTGAAAGCCTAATCAAAATTTTTGTATCAATTAAACTTAATACTGTTTAAAATAAAAAAAGCACCAAAAGCACTAAATGAAAATGCCAGAAAGCACCAAGTTGGTGCTTTTTTTGAAAAGGCACCAAAAAGGCAATTTGGTGCTTTTTAGAAATCAAAAAGCACTAAATTTGGTGCTAAAAGCACCAAATTGGCAACACTGCCTCAAGAGGGGGTTACTCATACAATTGTCCTCTTTCGACATTGATGACATCTAGGAAATGTTCATTACTGTGAGTATACCCCCCAGCATGACTGGAAGGTAGCGTTAGTTGTTAGTGATGACATTTAGTTTCCTGTTTTTATTCTTGCAACCAAAGGTGCATAGGAGAGATTGTTATTCTTCTCCTTTATATTTTGGCAGTTTAAATATTTGCTTAAGAAATAGAATGTCATATGACACTCTAGGCACTGGCTGAGTCAAAAACCATTTGATTCTATGTCGCAAAGTCAACTAGGAATAATACATGAGACTTTCTAGTGCAAATATTTTGGGACAAATTAAAAAAAGAGTACACAGTGTAATTAATTTTAAGATAGCATTGTAGTTTGATAATTCAATGCAATCAAGGACGAAAAAAGTCTTGCAGTGTCGGCTCTAATCAATGTGGTGTATGGAATAAAAAGATCATTTCGTCCGAATATCCCTAGACCATGTCTATAATAATAAATAGAATAACAAACTTTACACTCAGAAAAAAGTTTACTTGGATCCAAAGATTTTGGCCTTCCCTTAAGGATTTTGGTATTGATTCCGAGCATCTTTAAAATAAAGACATTTGTGTTAGCGACCAATGTGGCTTAAAATCTAGGTTAGGTGGCAGCCCAATATTTCAGGCTCACTTAGACTATTCAGTCCATTGTGATACCACATTGGTGAACTTCTCTCCTATCACTGAGTGCTGTCCGATTCCATGTTAAGCTCAATGACAATGGCTTAAAATCTAGGATAAATAAAATTACAATTAGGATATAGAGATTTCATTTATCGAATTTTCATTCTCCTTTCGCGGTGTATTAATATTCACATACAACCTAATGCAAGATTAAAAATCCAAATAATAACGGATACTTCAAAGTGAGTTTTCGTAATTCCAAAAAGGACCATATTCCAGTTAATTTAAGGAAGAAAAAGATATACTGATCCTATTTTGTGTCGTATGAGTGCTCATTACAAGTGGTCACTGCTTATTACAAGTTAGGGGACTTTCCCATTTTACCAATAAAAATTTTTGTGCACATCCATTTTTGTAGAATATAGTTTAGGCTAAATGTGTTGGATCTCCTTCCCATTATGTTGACAGACATATACAGGGTGGCTGATATGTATTGTAACCAATTAAGGTGGCACTCTTTTCCAAAGCGCTTGTCTGACAGCTGACATAACAGGTTGGCTGATAAGTCCCCGGTCTAACGAAGAAAAACACATTTTTTTGTCAAAATTCGTTTTTATTATTCAACATAATTCCCTTCAAGAGCGATACAACGATTATAACGACCTTCCAATTTTTTGATACCATTTTGGTTGTACTCCTTCGGTTTTGCCTCAAAATAGGCCTCAGTTTCGGCGATCACCTCTTCATTTCAGCCAAATTTTTTCCCTTCCATCATCCTTTTTATTTCTCAAAACAAGAAAAACTCACTTTGGACAGATCTGGAGAATACCGTGGGTGGGGAAGCAATACGAAGCCTAATTCATGAATTTTTGCCAACGTTCTCAATGACTTGTGGCACGGTGCGTTGTCTTGGTGGAACAACACTTTTTTCTTCTTCGTATGGGGCCGTTTTGGCGCGATTTCGACCTTCAAACGCTCCAATAACGCCATATAATAGTCACTGTTGATGGTTTTTCCCTTCTGGTGGGTATAAAAAAATTAGCTCTTTACTTTATTGCATTACATTTCAGTGGCCTTGTACATAAGCCTGCTTTTGGCTCTAATAATATCTTTCTGTTTTACTCTACTTGTTGAATAACTTCATACTGCTCAACATATTTTCTAAGTTTTCTCAAATCCCTGCTCTAAAGTTAGTGCACATCCTACATTCTCCATCGCTTTTCAGTTCAGTTTCATTTGGACAAAAACTGACTTCAACTCTATGTACAGGGTCAGAATTATAATGATTGTACCGATGCTCATTAACTCTCCTTCGTTCAGATCTCGTTTTGGGTCCCCCCCATTAGGTTCTTGTCGTTTGTTTCACATAACAGGTTGGCTGATAAGTCCCCGGTCTGACAAAGAAAAACACATTGTTTTTGTCAAAATTCGTTTTTATACCCTCCATCATAGGATGGGGGTATATTAACTTTGTCATTCCGTTTGTAACACATCGAAATATGTAGGTCGGATGGTATTGAAAATGGGTCATATCGGTCCACTTTTACGTATAGCCCCCATATAAAGGGACCCTCAGATTTGGCTTGTGGAGCCTCTAACAGAAGCCTATTTCATCCGATCCGGCTGAAATTTGGTATATGGTGTTGGTATATGGTCTCTAACAACCATGTAACAATTGGTCCACATCGGTCCATAATTATATATAGCCCCCATATAAACCGATCCCCAGATTTGGGTTGCGGAGCCTCAAAGAGAAGCAAATTTCATCCGATCCGCCTGAAATTTGGTACATGGTGTTGGTATATGGTCTTTAATAACCATGCAAAAATTGGTCCACATCTGTCCATAATTATATATAGCCCCCATATAAACCGATCCCCAGATTTGGCTTGCGGAGCCTCAAGGAGAAGCAAATTTCATCCGATCCGGCTGAAATTTGGTAAATGATGTTGGTATATGGTCTCTAACAACCATGCAAAAATTGGTCCATATCGGTCCTTAATTATATATAGCCCCCATATAAACCGATCCCCAGATTTGGCTTGTGGAGCCTCTAAGATAAGCATATTTCATCCGATCCGGCTGAAATATGGTACATGGTGTTGGTATATGGTCTCTAACAATCATGCAAAAATTGGTCCACATCGGTCCATAATTATATATAGACCCCATATAAACCGATCTCCAGATTTAGCTTGCGAAGCCTCAAAGAGAAGCAAATTGCATCCGATCCGGCTGAAATTTGGTACATGATGTTGGTATATGGTCTATAACAACCATGCAAAAATTGGTCCACATCGGTCCATAATTATATATAGACCCCATATAAACCGATCTCCAGATTTGGCTTGAGAAGCCTCAAAGAGAAGCAAATTGCATCCGATCCGGCTGACATTTGGTACATGGTATTGGTATATGGTCTCTAACAACCGTGCAAAAATTGGTCCACATCGGTCCATAATTATATATAGCGTCCATATAAACCGATCCCCAGATTAGGGTATCAGAGCCTCAAGGAGAAGCAAATTTCATCCGATCCGCCTGAAATTTGGTACATGATATTGTTGTATGGTCTGTAATAACCATGCAAAAATTGGTCCACATCGGTTCATAATTATATATAGCCCCCATATAAGCCGATCCCCAGATTTGGCTTGCGAAGTCTCCCAGAGAAACAAATTTCATCCAATCCGGTTGTAATTTTGAACATGGTGTTAGTATATGATCTTTAACAACCGTGCCAGAATTGTTCCATATCGGTCCATAATTATATATAGCCCCCATATAAAACGTTCTCCAGATTTGACCTCCGGAGCCTCTTGGAGGAGCAAAATTCATCCGATCCGGTCCAAATTAGGAACGTGGTGTTAGTATATGGTCGCTAACAACCATACCAAAATTGGGCCAATCACACAAAAATTGGTCCATATCGATTCATAATCATGGTTGCCACTAGAGCAAAAAATAATCTACCAAAATTTTATTTATATAGAAAATTTTGTCAAAATTTTTGTCAAAATTTTATTTCTATAGAAAATTTTGTCAAAATTTTATTTCTATAGAAAATTTTGTTCAAATTTTATTCGGTTCATAATCATGGTTGCCACTCGAGCCAAAAATAATCTACCAAGATTTTATTTCTATAGAATATTTTGTCAAAAGTTTATTTCTATAGCAAAATTTGTTAATATTTTATTTCTGTAGAAATTTTTGTCAATTTTTTTTCTATAGAAAATTTTTATTTCTATAGAAAATTTTGTGAAAATTTTATTTCTATAGAAAATTTTGTTAAAATTTTATTTCTGTAGAACATTTTGTCAAAATTTTATGTCTACTTTGTCAAACTGAATTATATACGTATTGGATCGATCTTTTTTGATTTAATATATACCACGTATGGACTTACATACAATTTAGAAGATGGTGTTAGGAGGTTTTAAGATACCTTGCCATCGGCAAGCGTTACCGCAACTTAAGTAATTCGATTGTGGATGGCAGTGTTTAGAAGAAGTTTCTACGCAATCCATGATGGAGGGTACATAAGCTTCGGCCTGGCCGAACTTACGGCCGTATATACTTGTTATTATTCAACATAGTTCCCTTCAAGAGCGATACAACGATTATAACGACCTTCCAATTTTTTGATACCATTTTGGTAGTACTCCTTCGGATTTGCCTCAAACTAGGCCTCAGTTTCGGCGATCACCTCTTCATTGCAGCCAAATTTTTTCTCTGCGAGCATCCTTTTGAGGTCTGAGAACAAGAAAAAGTCGCTGGGGGCCAGATCTGGAGAATACAGTGGGTGGGGAAGCAATTCGAAGTCCAATTCATGAATTTTTGCCATCATTCTCAACACTTTTTTCTTCTTCATATGGGACCGTTTTGCCACGATTTCGACCTTCAAACGCTCCAATAACGCCATATAATAGCAACTGTTGATGGTTTTTCCCTTCTCAAGATAATCGATAAAAAATTATTCCATGCGCATCCCAAACAACAGAGGCCATTACTTTGCCAGCGGACTTTTGAGTCTTTCGACGCTTCGGAGACGGTTCACCGGTCGCTGTCCACTCAGCCGACTGTCGATTGGACTCAGGAGTGTAGTGATGGAGCCATGTTTCATCCATTGTCACATATCAACGGAAAAATTCGGGTGTATTACGAGTTAACAGCTGCAAACACCGCTCAGAATCATCAACACGTTGTTGTTTTTGGTCAAATGTGAGCTCACGCTGCACCCATTTTGCACAGCGCTTCCGAATTCCAAATATTGATGAATGATATGACCAACACGTTCCTTTGGGAGCCACAGTGGTGCAATGGTTAGCATGCCCGCCTTGCATACACAAGGTCGTGGGTTCGATTCCTGCTTCGACCGAACACCAAAAAGTTTTTCAGCGGTGGATTATCCCACTTCAGTAATGCTGGTGACATTTCTGAGGGTTTCAAAGCTTCTCTAAGTGGTTTCACTGCAATGTGGAACGCCGTTCGGACTCGGCTATAAAAAGGAGTTCCCTTGTCATTGAGCTTAACATGGAATCGGGCAGCACTCAGTGATAAGAGAGAAGTTCACCGCTGTGGTATCACAATAGACTGAATAGTCTAAGTGAGCCTGATACATCGGGCTGCCACATAACCTAACCTAACCTAACCTAACCTAACACGTTCCTTTGATACCTTTAAGGCCTCTGCTATCTCGATCAACTTCATTTTACGGTCATTCAAAATCATTTTGTGGATTTTTTTGATGTTTTCGTCGGTAACCACCTCTTTCGGGCGTCCACTGCGTTCACCGTCCTCCGTGCTCATTTCACCACGCTTGAATTTTGCATACCAATCAATTATTGTTGATTTCCCTGGGGCAGAGTCCGGAAACTCATTATCAAGCCAAGTTTTTTTTCCACTGTATTTTTTCCCTTCAGAAAACAAAACACGAAATTCCTTTTTTTTAATTTTTTTCACAATAACAAAAGTTGCTTCACAAAAGATGCTCTATCTCACAAACTAAGTGACTTACAGACGTCAAATTTTGACACTAATCATTTGAAGGTTGGTACTGTATAAAAAATATGCATTTAATACTAGCGACGCCATCTATGTGTCAGACCGGGGACTTATCAGCCAACCTGTTACCTTTAAATGTTTGCGTGCTCTATAGTGGCTTAAATGCGTCTCTTCATTTAGAGTTGAGTTCACAATGAATTGTTTATTGAACTCGAATGGACGTTATTGAATGCTCCTTCAATGGCTACAAAAGCTAAAGTTCACCGACTGAAAGCAAACCTTCAGTAAAGCCGATAAGTTCTTGCAAATCAGTCTCAGTAGACCTGCCCTCCGAGCAAGCATGTTGCTTGGCTGGGTTTTAGATGGCTGTCTATGAAGCTTTCTAGAGTCTTAGGTTAGGTAAGGCATAGTAGCAGCCCGTTATTTAAGACTCACTTAGACATTGTCCGATTCCATGTTTAGGTCAATGATAAGGACATGCTTTTTTATATCCGAGTCGGGACGGTTTTTCACTTCACGCTGAAAACACTTAGAAAACCTTTAATACACTCATCGGAGTTACCGTGGTCCAATGGTTAGCGGACATGCTAGGTCATGGGCTCAATAGCAGTTTCGACCAAACACCAAAATGTTTCTCAGCAGTGGATTATAATGCTGGTTACATTACTGAGCGTTTCAAAGTTTCTATAAGTGATTTCACCGCAATGCATGCCGTTCGGATTCAGCTATAAAAAAGAATTTGACATCACTCAGTGATAAGAGAGTAGTTCACCACTGTAGTATCACAATAGACTGCATAGTCTAAGTGAGCCTGAAATATGGGAATGCCACTAACCTAACCTAACCTAACTCGCTCAGAGGACAGTCCTTCTATGAAAACTTCCTAAAGTAAAACACGACCTCAAAGTATAATGCCACATTAGAGTGATAAGAAAATATGCAAACAAAGAAATCAATCCAAATTCGAACTTTCTATTCTTTTTGTGTGTATGGAAGCCATTGATGATAATTGCATATTGACCATAATATTCTCATTTGGCCTCAAGCACTGCAGACATTTGAATTTAACCAACTCCATAAATTATTCAGATTCAATTAAACCAGGTGTGGGTTTGAAAGCCTTTTGCGTGCATACATAGCTGGGAATCATCGCCGATGGATATATTGACATATCGACAATATTCATTTGTGACCAAATCGTTTGTTAAACCAAACCAAATGGCTTCAATCGAGAGGCTTTTCAAGAGAAAAGCTGAATGGTTTCAAGCGTTTTTTTCTTCATTCTGCATTTTCCATTTGGCATTTGAATTTGTGAAGTTTTTGGCACAAGGCCAAAATGTTCATATCCATGTGTATTGCACTCCCGGTTTTTGGGTAGGGTAGGGAAGGAGGTTGGCTATAAACCAGCAGATGTGTCAATGGTTGTCTATTGCTCTCTATCTTCTTGTAAGAGTTAATACATCCATGTGAATCTGACCAGGCACCCGTGCCGTGCCATGTCATCCCAACCCATCTCATCTTATCCCTTGCAATTTGGGCCATGCGGAACATGCATGCATGCAGCATTTTCGTTTGTGCCGCATGAAAATGAAAGAAACGCAAGACAAATGCCGACAAAAGTTCATAAAAACTTCTTGGTCTCCATTGAGTCTCCTTTACAATGTCCGGAAGAATAAGTCTGCCGAAAAACAAGAGTCCAACAATAATACCAGCCAAGTCATCCCGATGAGTGATAGATACCAAGAAGGCAACAACACTGTAGACTTCGACACAACTTGACAATTTTTATATTTGCTCCGGCCATACATATCCATCCGTCCGTCTTTCCATTCTCTTTCGCATTGTATATCCCCCTCCACCAAATCCATCTATCCTCGGTATACGATTTTGTCGAGCAATTTTTGGCTTCTTTCCGCATTGATTTCATTGTGTCGTTTGACAATTATCTTCCTCCCCTAGAGGATTTGACACAAGCCCCAATAACAAAATGTTTGTACATTTAACCTCTCCGAATAGATAGATAGGGTATTTTCACTTTGGATTGATGGAATAGGCATTCAGGCATTGTGACCGTCATCCATAAATTTCATTGGTTCCAGCTACCAAAAAATAACAGAAACATGTGGATGACTACTCCTCCCTTCATGGTGACACACTTTTGATTTCGTTGTAGACTATTCTCATGTAAATTTATTCACACTTTTACTTTGGTGCCGGGCTGTACAATAGAAATGCTTCGTAGTATGGATATTTAGTGATGAGTGACCCATGACCACATTAATGTTTACAAGATTCAGAAACTATTGTATGAAGGTGTTTACCAGCTTCTTGGGTTTTCTTAGCCTAAGGCTGAACATCATTTAGAATTTGTAGAAATTCATTGAGATTTTATTCGATTTACTGGTCTATTATAATATTTTCAAATGGTAGAGGTTGTCCCACATGGTGGGATACTGTGTCTCTCTTCAGGTGCTCAAAAATCCACATGCCTGTTTCTTAGTCCAATGATTCTTCATGTGATTCATTCAAATATGGTATCATCTTCACTGATTTACAGGTTAATGTATCTGACCCTTAATTGGCTATATCTGAGGAGTTTTTCCTGAAGTTCTCATTCGTCATTGAACCACATTCGTATAACCCTCCTATGGCTGATATGGTCCCTGGGGACATTTTGGACTTTTATTCATGCATATATGATCTCAAATGTGATGGTTTATCACTTCCTTTACTAATTGGCACAAATATCAGAGTTGAGATCAGGTAAAATACAGAGTTATGCATGAATAAAAGTCCAAAGAGTCCACAGGGACCTTGTCACCCATCGGAGGGTTAGTAGACTTAATTGGACTGGCGAGGTCCGATCGGACCAAAATTGGTCCAAAAAATTATACATTTTTAAATTTGGTCCGATGGTCTGACCAAATGGAATTTAATTGAGTTTGGTCCATTTTCGCCAAATCGGTAATTTTTCAAAACTTTCTATAGAAATAAAATTTTGACAAAATTTTCTGCAGAAAAAAAATTTTTGACAAAATTTTCTGCAGAAATAAAATTTTGACAAAATTTTCTGTAGAAATAAAATGTTGACAAAATTTTCTATAGAAATACAATTTGGCAAAATTTTGTATAGAAAAAAAACTTTAAAACAAGTATATACGGCCGTAAGTTCGGCCAGGCCGAAGCTTATGTACCCTCCATCATGGATTGCGTAGAAACTTCTTCTAACCACTGCCACCCACAATCGAATTACTTAAGTTGCGGTAACGATTGCCGATGGCAAGGTATCTTAAAACCTCCTAACACCATCTTCTAAATTGTATGTAAGTCCATACGTGGTATATATTAAATCAAAAAAGATCGATCCAATACGTATATAATTCAGTTTGACAAAGTAGATATAAAATTTTGATAAAATTTTCTACAGAAATAAAATTTAAACAAAATTTTCTATAGAAATAAAATTTTCACAAAATTTTCTATAGAAATAAAAATTTTGACAAAATTTTCTATAGGAAGAAAATTTTGACAAAAATTTCTACAGAAATAAAATTTTAACAAAATTTTCTATAGAAATAAAATTTTGACAAAATTTTCTATAGAAATAAAATCTTGGTAGATTATTTTTGGCTCGAGTGGCAACCATGATTATGAACCGAATAAAATTTGAACAAAATTTTCTATAGAAATAAAATTTTGACAAAATTTTCTTTAGAAATAAAATTTTGGTAGATTATTTTTGGCTCTAGTGGCAACCATGATTATGAACCGATATGGACCAATTTTTGTGTGATTGGACCAATTTTGGTATGGTTGTTAGCGACCATATAAAGGGTGATTTGTTAAGAGCTTGATAACTTTTTTTAAAAAAAAACGCATAAAATTTGCAAAATCTCATCGGTTCTTTATTTGAAACGTTAGATTGGTCCATGACATTTACTTTTTGAAGATAATTTCATTTAAATGTTGACCGCGGCTGCGTCTTAGGTGGTCCATTCGGAAAGTCCAATTTTGGGCAACTTTTTCGAGCATTTCGGCCGGAATAGCCCGAATTTCTTCGGAAATGTTGTCTTCCAAAGCTGGAATAGTTGCTGGCTTATTTCTGTAGACTTTAGACTTGACGTAGCCCCACAAAAAATAGTCTAAAGGCGTCAAATCGCATGATCTTGGTGGCCAACTTACCGGTCCATTTCTTGAGATGAATTGTTCTCCGAAGTTTTCCCTCAAAATGGCCATAGAATCGCGAGCTGTGTGGCATGTAGCGCCATCTTGTTGAAACCACATGTCAACCAAGTTCAGTTCTTCCATTTTTGGCAACAAAAAGTTTGTTAGCATCGAACGATAGCGATCGCCATTCACCGTAACGTTGCGTCCAACAGCATCTTTGAAAAAATACGGTCCAATGATTCCACCAGCGTACAAACCACACCAAACAGTGCATTTTTCGGGATGCATGGGCAGTTCTTGAACCGCTTCTGGTTGCTCTTCACTCCAAATGCGGCAATTTTGCTTATTTACGTAGCCATTCAACCAGAAATGAGCCTCATCGCTGAACAAAATTTGTCGATAAAAAAGCGGATTTTCTGCCAACTTTTCTAGGGCCCATTCACTGAAAATTCGACGTTGTGGCAGATCGTTCGGCTTCAGTTCTTGCACGAGCTGTATTTTATACGGTTTTACACCAAGATCTTTGCGTAAAATCTTCCATGTGGTCGAATAACACAAACCCAATTGCTGCGACATTTCATTCATCGACATTTCACGGTCTTCAGCAACACTCTCAGAAACAGACGCAATATTCTCTTCTGTACGCACTGTACGCATTCGTGTGGTTGGTTTAATGTCCAATAAAGTAAACTGAGTGCGAAACTTGGTCACAATCGCATTAATTGTTTGCTCACTTGGTCGATTATGTAGACCATAAATCGGACGTAAAGCGCGAAACACATTTCGAACCGAACACTGATTTTGGTAATAAAATTCAATGATTTGCAAGCGTTGCTCGTTAGTAAGTCTATTCATGATGAAATGTCAAAGCATACTGAGCATTTTTCTCTTTGACACCATGTCTGAAATCCCACGTGATCTGTCAAATACTAATGCATGAAAATCCTAACCTCAAAAGAATCACCCTGAACACCACGTGCCTAATTTGAACCGGATCGGATGAATTTTGCTCCTCCAAGAGGCTCCGGAGTTCAAATCTGGAGAATATTTTATATGGGGGCTATATATAATTATGGACCGATATGGACCAATTCTGGCACGGTTGTTAAAGATCATATACTAACACCATGTACCAAATTTCAGCCGGATCGGATGAAATTTGCTTCTCTTTTAGGCTCCGCAAGCCAAATCTGGGGATCGGTTTATATGGGGGCTATATATAATTATGGACCGATGGGGACCAATTTTTGCATGGTTGTTAGAGACCATATACCAACACCATGTACCAAATTTCAGCCGGATCGGATGAAATTTGCTTCTCTTTTAGGCTCCGCAAGCCAAATCTGGGGATCGGTTTATATGGGGGCTATATATAATTATGGACCGATATGAACCAATTTTTGCACGGTTGTTAGAGACTATATACCAACAGCATGCACCAAATTTCAGCCGGATCGGATGAAATTTGCTTCTCTTTTAGGCTCCGCAAGCCAAATCTGAGGATCGGTTTATATGGGGGCTATATATAATTATGGACCGATGTGGACCAATTGTTACATGGTTGTTAGAGACCATATACCAACACCATATACCAAATTTCAGCCGGATCGGATGAAATATGCTTCTGTTAGAGGCTCCACAAGCCAAATCTGAGGGTCCCTTTATATGGGGGCTATACGTAAAAGTGGACCGATATGGCCCATTTTCAATACCATCCGACCTACATCGATAACAACTACTTGTGCCAAGTTTCAAGTCGATAGCTTGTTTCGTTCGGAAGTTAGCGTGATTTCAACAGACGGACGGACGGACGGACATGCTTAGATCGACTCAGAATTTCACCACGACCAGACCACGACCAGAATATATATACTTTATGGGGTCTTAGAGCAATATTTCGATGTGTTACAAACGGAATGACAAAGTTAATATACCCCCATCCTATGATGGAGGGTATAAAAATTTGGAGGGTTAGTAGAATTAATTGGACTGGCGAGGTCCGATCGGACCAAAATTGGTCCAAAAAATTATACATTTTTAAATTTGGTCCGATGGTCGGACCAAATGGAATTTGATTGAGTTTGGTCCATTTTCGCCAAATCGGTAATTTTTCAAAATTTTCTATAGAAATAAAATTTTGACAAAATTTTCAGCAGAAAAAAAAATTGACAAAATTTTCTGCAGAAATAAAATTTTGACAAAATTTTCTGTAGAAATACAAATTGGCAAAATTTTGTATAGAAAAAAAAAATTTCAAAAAATTGTACAGATAAAAAATTATGGAAAAATTTTGTATAGGAAGAAAATTTTGTAAAAATTTTAATAAAAATAAAATTTTGCGATAATTTTCTATAGAAATAAAGGTTTGACAAATTTTTCTATTGATATAAAATATTGCCAAAATTTTCTATACAAATAAAATTTTGCCTAATTTTCTATAAATAGAAATAAATTTTTTACAAAATTTTCAAAAGAAATAAAATTTTGACAAAAAATTCTATAGAAATAATATTTGGACAATATTTTCTAAAGAAATACAAATTTGTACACAATTTTCTATAGATATAAAATATTGAAAAAATTTTCTATAGAAATAAAAGTTTGACTAAATTTTCTATAGGAATGAAATTTGACAAAATTTCCTAAAAAAAAAAATTTTACAAAATTTTCAATAGAAATAAAATTTTTACAAAACTTTCAATACTACACTGAAAAAAATATTGACCTAATATGGAAGATTATGCAACGTAAATTTTAGGACTCAAAATTTACGCAATGCTAAGGACAAAATTCTTCAAAACAATGACATTTTAATTAAGAGAAAGTTTATAATCCTCGCTTCAAAAATTTTTTTCATTAAATTTAGAACACTAATCTTGAAATTTTGCGTCTCTCTGCTGAAGTTGTAGATATTTGAAGTAAAGTAAATTTTCCTTAAAATAAAGAAAAACATTTTTAATTTAAAGAAATCGTCTTTAATTTAACTGACATATTTGAATTTTTAAATTTAAGATAAAAAAGCTTCAAATATAGGCTAAGACGTATTTTTTTATGATTTGCATC
This sequence comes from Haematobia irritans, assembly GCF_050003625.1. Taxonomy (NCBI): domain Eukaryota; kingdom Metazoa; phylum Arthropoda; class Insecta; order Diptera; family Muscidae; genus Haematobia; species Haematobia irritans. The sequence continues at coordinate 177,994,521 of NC_134397.1, read as the reverse complement.
TTTGGTTTAAAGTTTTTTAGCATTAAGAAAACTGTTTTTACTTTGAAGTACCTGGCATAATTTGGATTTTGAAAATGGAATTTGTTTGTACATAAATATCTTTATTAATATATCGCAAAAAGAAAATAAAAACTCGATGGATGAGATCTGTGTCCAATTTTAATTTATTTGATCCTAGATTTAAAGCCAGGGAGGTCCGTAAAAAATGTCTTTATTTTAAAGAAGCCGCATCTTTGGCTCGGAATCAATACCAAAATCCTTAAGGGAAGGCCAAAATCTTTGGATCCAAGTAAACTTTTTTTGAGTGTAGAAATAAAATTTTTAAACCATTTTCAATAGAAATAAAAATGTTGACAAAATTTTCTATAGAAATAAAATTTTGAAAACAAATTCTATAGAAATAAAATTTTGTTAATATTTCTATACAAATAAAAATTTTGAATAGAAATAAAAAATTGACACAATTTTCTATCGAGAAAAAATTTTAATTTGTAAATGGTATTAACTTAATTTTGAAAAATGGTCCGCTAGTACGAATTTTGGTCCAATTTTGGAAAAATGTTGGTCCAAAATAAAAATTCATTGTGGCAACGCTGCTGGCGAGTCAATTGTGGAGAACTCTCTTATCGCTTAATCTTAAAGAATGGTGACCGAAACCATGTTTAACTTAATGACAAGCGACTTTCTTTTTATAGCCGAGTCCGGACGACCTGTCGCATTAATTGCGAAACCACGGAGAGAAGCTTTTGAAAAACCACCAGCATTACTGAGAAGAAATAAACTACACGCAAAGAAGAAACGTTTGGCTATAGCATGCATGAATAAAAATTCAAAAAGTCCACTGGGACCTTGTTACCCATCGGAGAGTTATTGAGTCAGTTGTGGTGAACTTCTCTCCTATTAAAGAGTGGTGACAGAATCCATGTTTAGCTTAATGATGAATCCTTTTGATAACCAGCATTACTGTAAAGAAATAAATTATACGTAAAGAAAAATCGTTTGGTTATTGCAAATGTTGTTCTTTTGTCACCGTTTTTGTGAATTTCTTCGAAAACTTCAAACTTTTATCATCAAAAAAATGTTTGTTACATAATTATTGGATTTTGTAAGAAAGTGAAAGTGAACTAAAGTGATTTGTTTTCCTTAACTAAAGTTTCTCTAAATCGGTTTGTGTGTGAACAGCAACAACAGCTTGACTGTATGCGTTTCTTGTGCCTTAATGGCTACAGCGATAATTGTGTGTTTTGGTGACATAAAAAACTACATGCCCTAGTTGATAGTGTATTTCTTTTCAAACTGCATGGTTCACGGTTCGATTCTCCTTCTGGACGAAATGTAAAATTCGAAAAAATTATAAAATCGAATATTCACTCACACCTTGTTTGTATTATAGAAAAAAGTACTGGGTACTAAATAAATCACATGATGAACAAGTTTTTGGTATTCGACCAAATTGGGATTGTATAGGTATGAACAATGAGTAACCAAAGCATAAAGAAGTCCTGGAAACTGCAGAAACTGGACAACTGTCAGGAACTTTCGGGGGAATCATGATCCGGCACTTAGTGTTGAGCTCATGACAGTATATACAATAATAGTAACAACGGAAGATGAAGTACATCCAAAGGTGGAATATGATCACCCCAAACACAGGCAACATGGAATATTTTCTAAACAAACATAAAAATTGTCGTAATCAGTTTTAGAACCCCGAGAAAACAACTACGTTGCGATAACCATGTTATATGTTCGCCGTGAAAAACCTACATTATGCTCTTGACGTATGCTTTGGGGTAATGATAATAAGGATACCAAGATTAGTATGATATAGGGGTGGTGCGAAACATGGCTCAACTTATATGTAGATATAGCTCGCCAGAGAGTAGGTTAGGTATAGTGCCAGCCCGATATTTCAGGCTCACTTAGGCTATTCACTCCATTGTAATACCACAGTGATGAACTTCTCTCTTATCCTTGAGTGCTGCCCGATTCTACGTTAAGCTCAATGACAAGGGACATCTTTTTTATAGCCTAGTCCGAATGGCGTTCTACATAGCAGTGAAGCCAATTAGAGAAGCTTTGAAACACTCAGAAACATCACCAGCATTACTGAGGTGGGATAATACACCGCTGAAAAACTTTTCGATGCTTGGTCGAAACTTCATTTTTCGTGGGTTTGAACCCACGACCCTATGTATGCAAGGTGGACATGCTAACCATTACACCACGGTGGCTCCCAGAGAATAGAAGTATATCCGCCCAGTAAAGAGTTTGAACATTACAAACGAGATTCTCGAGATCAGACAACATTACCGTCAGATGTGAATGGAACTTATGAGGACGCTGGTGCTGAACTTCAACCCCGAATCAAAGCCAATAAAACTTCAGAGACTATTTCTAACTCAATTGAAGAGTGGAACGACACAAGAAAAAAATGAATTGCGGGTAACAATGAGAGATATACACATTAAGATTTCATTCCCTCATGCAGGACCAGAGGTCAGTTGCAGACGGAAGTTCGAGCTACAATAGAACGTGAATGAGGCCGATAGGATGAGCATTATTGGAGTGCGAAAAAATACCGGAATAAAGAGAAACGAAACAGCCAACAATCTGGCGATACAAGGAATGACAATGTGAACTTAGGGAAGGCTACGTCGATAGAGTTCTCGGCGCAGAGCTCACATATAAGAGTGTAGCGCAGTATGGATGGTTGGAAGGACGACAAGAAAATCAAGGGGGAACTCATACTGAACCTGATTTTAACAGGTTGGCTGATAAGGCGATATAACTCCTCCTTGGGATAGCGCCTCTGTTCGTCCAAATCTTCTAATATTTACTTGACCTAGAGTGGCTAATGTTTTCACTAGAATTAGACAGGAATGTTCCCTCAGTTTCCTTTGACCACTTAGAATTTTCATGGCGTTATTGAACTTCTTCTCTTCTCTTTAAACAAGGTTGGCTGATAAGTCCCCGGTCTAACAAAGAAAAACACATTTTTTTTGTCAAAATTCGTTTTTATTATTCAACATAGTTCTCTTCAAGAGCGATAAAACGATTATAACGACCTTCCAATTTTTTGATACCATTTTGGTAGTACTCCTTCGGTTTTGCCTCAAAATAGGCCTCAGTTTCGGCGATCACCTCTTCATTGCAGCCAAATTTTTTCCCTGCGAGCATCCTTTTGAGGTCTGAGAACAAGAAAAAGTCGCTGGGGCCAGATCTGGAGAATACGGTGGGTGGGGAAGCAATTCGAAGCCCAATTCATGAATTTTTGCCATCGTTCTCAATGACTTGTGGCACGGTGCATTGTCTTGGTGGTGGAACAACACTTTTTTCTTCTTCATATGGGCCGTTTTGCCGCGATTTCGACATATAATAGTCATTTCATGCGCATCCCAAACAACATAGGTCATTACTTTGCCAGCAGACTTTTGAGTCTTTCCACGCTTCGGAGACGGCTCACCGGTCGCTGTCCACTCAGCCGACTGTCGATTGGACTCAGGAGTGTAGTGATGGAGCCATGTTTCATCCATTGTCACATATCGACGGAAAAACTCGGGTGTACTACGAGTTAACAGCTGCAAACACCGCTCAGAATCATCAACACGTTGTTGTCCCCGGTCGGACACATAGATGGCGTCGCTAGTATTAAATGCATATTATTTTTATATAGTACCAACCTTCAAATGATAACTGGTTAAAGGAAACTGAGGGAACATTCCTGTCTAATTCTAGTGAAAACATTAGCCACTCTAGGTCAAGTAAATATTAGAAGATTTGGACGAACAGAGGCGCTATCCCAAGGAGGAGTTCTATCGCGTCTGCTTTGGAAAGTTGCCATTAACAGTATTTCGGTACAGGGCTCATATGTAATGCAAAGGGGTTCTGCGGTATCTTGGCCCATTCCCGGCTTAGCACGGTCTTGAGATGATCGATACATTGGTATTTGTTAGTGCCAACCTTACGCTCCAAAATGCTCCGGGCGCAAAAGTCCAACAGATTGAAATTCGAAGGTTTTGTTGGCCATTTTCCGGAAGAAATGAGAAACGAGAAAAGCATAAAATATTCTTGGCTGACGCGTGCTGAGACATGTTGGAATGTCCATGAACTGCGACCGAAATATTTGTCTGTCCAGGGAATCATTACTGTCTTTGGGACATTTTCGATGAATACGGGCGGTAGCGGCCATTGGCCGTTACGGTGACTCACATCATTACCATCGACAGCGCTTGAAATCTGGTGACCAATCGAAAGAGTAAATTTGCAATTAACCTCTTTGGAAACTGCTCAATTTGGAATGGCTTCCCATCGGAGAACTCGAAATTCGGTAACTGGCCACATTCTTGTAAGCGATGCAACTACTTGGCTCTTTCCAGTCGAACTGTTTTGTGCACTTCAATGTCATTCATCCAAGTTCATTTTTCAATATGTCTTGCATCCGTATTCGCAATATATTCAGCTCACGAGCAAGTTTTCTACCAATGCGGCGAAGATTTCGATTTCGAGTATCACGGAAACGAGTAAAGGTATAAGAAACAAAGGATTGTTTCAGTCTATTTAAAATAGATTCAGGATCAGGAGGGTTTGCAGGTATCCATGCATGTGTTCTAGGTCTATCCGGTATGTATTTCTTCTCGGCTAACTCTAGAGCAGCTCCTTCCTAAACTTCACCAATTAGTAGCAAAACAGCTTTACAGCTTTGACCTCTGGTCGTCAAATGCGATTAATTTAAATCGCCATTGATACCAACCAGCCTCTTGGAGTCGAGGATCTGAGCCGGGAAACTTCCAACACCTATGAGTAGACGCCAGCCAAAGCATTCTCAATTTGTCCTTTGGGACCAAACCGTCCACTGCTCCCCCGTTAACAATAGCCATCACAAGACTGTTCTTTGCAACTGAGGCAAACGATCTTTGATCGCTTTTGGAAGATGGCAGTTCATCCGGCGATCGTTCCCTTTTTCCAGCTTCAAGAACTCCGTGCATCCATATTAAGGAATTGCTTTGCTGGGCCTAACTCTTGGTTTTTGTCCAAATTTGTAAATTCAGTCGAAACCCGACCACTGGGCCTTGAAGTTAGCAGTCCAGTGGATGTCTTTGAATTTCACTGCATGGTGGCTTGATGCACCACTACACTTGAAATTCGTAATAAGTACTTATTACGAAAAAATTTAAATAATCCGATATTAAAAAACACGTCTGTTCTGTTCAATGGTTGAATGTTGACATGTATTTCAAACTAAAGTTGGTTGAAATACATGCCAGCCACCCTATATATGTGTGATAGGTGATCACGAAATTTTAGAATTACTTGTGTTCACGCAAACTCGAGGGGTTAATTTTTTGGGACCCCCATTCACAGAAAAAATTTTCGCTAAAATTAAGTTTTTTTAATTAAGTTTTAAAAAATGTTCAATTAAACATTTAATTGATTCAACAAATTTTTTAATTGAAACAAAAATTAATCACAAAAATTAATAGTATCAATTAATTTTTTAATTGGATCAATTAATTTTTTAATTGGCTTTCAATTATTTTTTTTAATTGATACTATCATTTCTATGATTGAAGACATTTCAATTAAAAAATTAATTGGATCAATTAATTTCATCAGAAAATTTGTTTTTTTTTTTTGTGTGTTTTGGACCGATTTTTTCACAGGCTTAAGGATCATAATATGCCAGTATTCGTCCATGTTATCACCCCATATGGTGCACCCATTAAATAAGCTCATGCAATTTAACCCGATGACGACGAGTAAGTATTCAAGCCATCGCAACTTGTATGCACTTAAAAATCTATGCCGCTATGGACGGACATGGAAAGATTTTCGCTATGGTATCATGGTGGAGCTGCAGCTGGGACATTTTTGAGAGTGAACGGTGACAAGGGATTTTTATTCATACTACAAAAAAACCCACTGATGTCCATCACCACCACCACCCAAATGTTTGGCTTCATTTATTATGTGCTGGGCTGGTATGGATGGATGGCTGGATGGCTGATTAAGAATGCCTCCTAAAATACAGAGCCACCAACGCCCCATCAGTCGGTAAAAGTGCCGGTATGACAGACTTAGACAGATTGGTAGACCAATGGAGAAAACGAAGAAGGTTGATATGTCTTTTCGGGTATGAGGCGCATCTAACTGTAGGCCCACGACATTGAGGGGGTTGTATTCTTTCGCTGCTCATACATTTCCACAGAGATAGGCTATGACCACGGCATGCCAACCGCGCTACAACGCATGTGGGAGGAGTGAAAGAGTGTGCTCGCGTGGCGACAAAGAAAGTCGTTGAAAAGTCTTAATGGGTTTCTTTTTGTTTGCCTCTGCTTTCGTTTTCATTGAAATTTACTGCATTCTCGAAGCAATTAATAATTGAAATGTGTCTGAGTGAAGAATACATGAATCAATGCATGAATGAATGAATGAATGGAGAGAACATGGCAACCCCATGCATATGCAAATATCTACTCTGTGTATAAGTGCACATATCCAAGCAGTTGAGCAGCATGATCCCCGCAATATACTTTCCCAACAAATGGGAGTACTCAAAACTCTACAATTTCTTATGGTTGTACTAAACTCTAGAGAAAAATATCCAAATTTGTATTGAGGAGTATTGGTCATGTTAATGGCACTCTAATTCTTCTTAGGATTCCTGACTTACCCTAATTTATAAATCAAAGAGTTTCTCGTTTGTTTTTTTTTAATTAGCACATATTCCTTTTTCTTGTTTTGCAAACGTGTTTTCAATAACACAGCTGGTGTCCCACTCAAGGATCCAGATGGTTCTGCCAAGTGTTTACACTTCCAAATTTCGATTAATGTTAATTGTGAGACACTTTATGCAAGTGCTGCTGAATCTATAGCAGGGATGAAGAAGTTTTGACAACGTACTTTTCAACAATTAATTTGCTAAAAAAATACAGGAACATTTCCCCATCCCAGATAAAAGGATGCGGTCGGACAATTGCCTATCTTGAAGAAAGGTGAATTTTTTGAGGGAAAAATAAAAAAAATTTCGGTTGCCACAACTGAAAGAAATCTACTAAAAATGGTAGATTTTTTAACTGTTTGGTAGATTGGTTGAATTCTTATTGTTTTAATGGATTTTACAAAATATTCCTCTCCAACTAAATAAAAATAAAATTATTACAAAATTTTCTATAGAAATAAAATTATGACAAAATTTTCTATAGAAATAAAATTGACCAAATTTTCTGTAGACCCGTGTAAAAATTGGTGGATCTAATTAGATATGATTAGATCTCAAAATTGGCCTCTTTAGATCTAAGTAGATTTACCCAGATATGATGAGACAGAATAAGATATAATTATATATAATTCCATATGTGACGAGATCTAACATAAGATCCAACTATATGTAAGGATAGATATGATTATATCTAAGACATTAGATCTAGGCCAATATTGAGATCTGATCAGATCTAATTCCATAGTAATTAGATATGATTAGATCTTACCATTTTTTGGATCTGCTTATATCTAATCGTATCAAATTAGATCTCTCTATTTTTACTCGGGGAACTAAAATTATGACAAAAATTTCTATAGAAATAAAATGTTGACAAAATTTTCTGTAGAACTATACTTTTTACCAAATTTTCTAAAGAACTAAACTTCTGACAAAATTTTCTATAGAAATAACATTTTGACAAAATTTTCTATAGAAAAATAATTTTTAACAAAATTTTTTTATAGAAAAAAATTTTGACAAAATTTTCTATAGAAAAATAATTTTTAACAAAATTTTTTTATAGAAAAAAATTTTGACAAAATTTTCTATAGAAAAATAATTTTTAACAAAATTTTTTTATAGAAAAAAATGTTGACAAAATTTTCTATAGAAATAAAAATTTTTAAAAAATTTTTTTTATAGAAAAAAATTTTGACAAAATTTTCTATAGAAAAATAATTTTTAACAAAATTTTTTTATAGAAAAAAATTTTGACAAAATTTTCTATAGAAATAAAAATTTGACAAAATTTTCTATAGAAATTTTTATCAAAATTTTCTTTAGAAATACAATTTTCACAAAATTTTCTATATGAATAAAATTTTGACAAAATTTTCTACAGACATAAAATTTTGACAAAATGTTCTACAGAAATAAAATTTTTATAAAAATTTCTATAGAAATAAAATTTTGACAAAATTTTTCTATAAAAATAAAATTTTGACAAAATTTTTATAGAAATACACTTTTGACAAGATTGACAAAATTTTCTATAGAAAAATAATTTTTAACAAAATTTTTTTATAGAAAAAAATTTTGACAAAATTTTCTATAGAAAAATAATTTTTAACAAAATTTTTTTATAGAAAAAAATTTTGACAAAATTTTGTATAGAAATAAAAGTTTTTAACAAATTTTTTTTATAGAAAAAAATTTTGACAAAATTTTCTGTAGAAAAATAATTTTTAACAAAATTTTTTTACAGAAAAAAATTTTGACAAAATTTTCTATAGAAATAAAAATTTGACAAAATTTTCTATAGAAATTTGTATCCAAATTTTCTTTAGAAATACAATTTTCACAAAATTTTCTATATGAATAAAATTTTGACAAAATTTTCTACAGACATAAAATTTTGACAAAATGTTCTACAGAAATAAAATTTTTATAAAAATTTCTATAGAAATAAAATTTTGACAAAATTTTTCTATAAAAATAAAATTTTGACAAAATTTTTATAGAAATACAATTTTGACAAGATTGACAAAATTTTCTATAGAAAAATAATTTTTAACAAAATTTTTTTATAGAAAAAAAATTTGACAAAATTTTCTATAGAAAAATAATTTTTAACAAAATTTTTTTATAGAACAAAATTTTGACAAAATTTTCTATAGAAAAATAATTTTTAACAAAATTTTTTTATAGAAAAAAATTTTGACAAAATTTTCTATAGAAATAAAAATTTTTAACAAAATTTTTTTATAGAAAAAAATGTGCTTCTATAAAAAAATTTTTTATAGAAAAAAATTTTTATCAAAATTTTCTTTAGAAATACAATTTCGACAAAATTTTCTTTAGAAATACAATTTTCACAAAATTTTCTATATGAATAAAATTTTGACAAAATTTTCTACAGACATAAAATTTTGACAAAATGTTCTACAGAAATAAAGTTTTTATAAAAATTTCTATAGAAATAAAATTTTGCAAAAATTTTTCTATAAAAATAAAATTTTGACAAAATTTTTCTATAAAAATAAAATTTTGACAAAATTCTTCTATAAAAATAAAATTTTGACAAAATTTTTATAGAAATACAATTTTGACAAGATTTTCTATACAAATAAAATTTGGGCAAAATTTTCTATAGAAATAAAATTTTGATAAAATTTTGACAAAATTTTCTATAGAAATAAAATTTTGACAAAATTATCTATAGAACAAAATTTGGATAACATTTTCTATAGAAATAAAATTTTGAAAAAAAATTTTCTATAGAAATAAAATTTTGACAAAATTTTCTATAGGAATAAAATTTTGACAAAATTATCTGTAGAAATAAAATTTTGACAAAATTTTCTATAGAAAAAAATGTGGACAAATTTGTCTATAATAATATAATAATAAAATAAAAAGACAAAATTTTCTATAGAAATAAAATGTTGACAAAATTTTCTATAGAAATAAAATATATAAAAATAAAATTTTGACAAAATTTTCTATAGATATAAAATTTTTACAAAATTTTCAATAGAAATAAAATGTTGACAAAATTTCCTATAGAAATAAAATGTTGACAAAATTTTCTATAGAAATAAAATTTTAACAAAATTTTCTCTAGAAATAAAATTTTGACAAAATTTTCTATAGAAATAAAATTTTGACAAAATTTTCTATAGAAATAGAAATTTTGAAAAAATTTTCTATAGAAATAGAAATTTTTACAAAATTTTCTATAGAATTAGAAATTTTGACAAATTTTTTTTGCAGAATTAGAAATTTTGGCAAAATTTTCTATAGAAATAAAATTTTGACAAAATTTTCTATAGAAATAAAATTTTGACAAAATTTTTCTATAAAAATAAAATATTGACAAAATTTTCTTTAGAAATAAAATTTTGACAAAATTTTCTGTAGAAATAAAATTTTGACAAAATTTTCTATAGAAATAAAATTTTGACAAAATTTTCTATAGAAATAAAATTTTGACAAAATTTTTCTATAAAAATAAAATTTTGACAAAATTTTTCTATAAAAATAAAATTTTGACAAAATTTTTATAGAAATACAATTTTGACAAGATTTTCTATACAAATAAAATTTGGGCAAAATTTTCTATAGAAATAAAATTTTGATAAAATTTTGACAAAATTTTCTATAGAAATAAAATTTTGACAAAATTATCTATAGAACAAAATTTGGATAACATTTTCTATAGAAATAAAATTTTGAAAAAAATTTTCTATAGAAATAAAATTTTGACAAAATTTTCTATAGGAATAAAATTTTGACAAAATTATCTGTAGAAATAAAATTTTGACAAAATTTTCTATAGAAAAAAATGTGGACAAATTTGTCTATAATAATATAATAATAAAATAAAAAGACAAAATTTTCTATAGAAATAAAATGTTGACAAAATTTTCTATAGAAATAAAATATATAAAAATAAAATTTTGACAAAATTTTCTATAGATATAAAATTTTGACAAAATTTTCAATAGAAATAAAATGTTGACAAAATTTTCTATAGAAATAAAATGTTGACAAAATTTTCTATAGAAATAAAATTTTAACAAAATTTTCTTTAGAAATAAAATTTTGACAAAATTTTCTATAGAAATAAAATTTTGACAAAATTTTCTATAGAAATAGAAATTTTGAAAAAATTTTCTATAGAAATAGAAATTTTTACAAAATTTTCTATAGAATTAGAAATTTTGACAATTTTTTTTTGCAGAATTAGAAATTTTGGCAAAATTTTCTATAGAAATAAAATTTTGACAAAATTTTCTATAGAAATAAAATTTTGACAAAATTGTTCTATAAAAATAAAATATTGACAAAATTTTCTTTAGAAATAAAACTTTGACAAAATTTTCTGTAGAAATAAAATTTTGACAAAATTTTCTATAGAAATAAAATTTTGACAAAATTTTCTATAGAAATAAAATTTTGACAAAATTTTCTATAGAAATAAAATTTTGACAAAATTTTCTATAGAAATAAAATTTTGACAAAATTTTCTATAGAAATAAAATTTTGACAAAATTTTCTATAGAAATAAAATTTTGACAAAATTTTCTATAGAAATAAAATGTTGACAAAATTTTCTATAGAAATAAAATTTTGACAAAATTTTCTATAGAAATAAAATGTTGACAAAATTTTCTATAGAAATAAAATTTTGGCAAAATTTTTCTATAAAAATAAATTTTTGACAAAATTTTCTATAGAAATTTTTTATCAAAATTTTCTTTAGAAATAAAATTTCGATAAAATTTTCTTTAGAAATAAAATTTTGACATAATTTTCTATATGAATCAAATGTTGACAAAATTTTCTATAGAAATAAAATTTGGACAAAATTTTCTATAGAAATATAATTTTGACAAAATGTTCTATAGAAATAAAGTTTTGATAAAAATTTCTATAGAAATAAAATTTTGACAAAATTTTCTATAGAAATATAAATTTTAACAAAATTTTCTATAGAAATAAAATTTTGACAATATTTTCTTTAGAATTGAAAATTTTTCAAAATTTTCTATAGAATTATAAATTTTGATAATTTTTTTTAATAGAATTAGAAATTTTGGCAAAATTTTCTATAGAAATACAATTTTGCAAAATAAGTTTTTATTTGGTAGTTTTTTGGTAAAATTTTCTCCAAATTTTGAGTCGTTGCAGTTGCCGCAAAAGAAGAAAATCTAACTTTTAGAAAACAAAAATTTACTTAATTTTTACCAATCTCATCGTTTTTATTAGTGTTTACTTTCAGAGCTATATAAATACACATTTTTAGATTTTTAGAATTCACAAATTTTTAAAGTATGTCATTCGACAGGTCTTCCAGATTGGCTCAAAATTCAGCTTAAGTGTAAAGAACCATAAAGAAGTAATCATTGCAAATGACAGAGAAACAACTTTCGCTAGTCACGCGTTTGTCACTTGATGTTTCCTTAAAAATGTCGATAGAATTTTAAGTGTCCGGCATTGAGAGTTTTTACCGCCAACAACACCGGCAAATGCGGAACGATAGTAATCTTTAAGACATAAACATATACTTAGGGGGCCGTATGTATGAGCATACTTAATATATTAGGGTGTGCTGTAATATGCTTGGAAATATGATGTTTTCTCTGTATATTTCAATATGCCGTGAATCCGGAAAACAGCCAACATATATGTCATCTTGCCTACACATTTTATCTGCCAGTTAGGATCTTAACATAATTGTTGAAAATTTTTCAGTTGAAGTTAACTGAAGAGAAGATATTTGCAATTTACTTTTTGCTATAGCCTATTAAAGGCTAACGGGACTACATGAAAAATGGCCGCATGTATGGGATCCTTAGGGAAACTGGTTTGCCTTTCAGGTAACATGTGGCTACGTAGAATGTAATCGTGTATCTGTTTATGTCGACTCTTTTCGAAACCCTTTGACAATATAACAATTTGCCGAGACTCAAAATTGGATTTCGGTATAGGATTAATCTTTGCATGCTTTCATATGGTATTATGGTATGCTTCAGAATATAAATATGTGAATAGATAAACCTGGAATCAATATCATCCAGTCCTCTCTCTCCTAATCTTTATGACTTCATGATGGGTAACGCATCTGAACTTGAAATTGTTTTTGTCAGATAAGTTTTCTCCTAAACTATTATCTATATGGGAGTCACCGTGGTGCAACGGTTAGCATGCCCGCCTTGCATACACAATGTCGTGGGTTCGAATCCTGCTTCGACCGAACACCAAAAAGTTTTTGCAGCGATGGATTATCCCACTTCAGTAATGCTGGTGATATTTCTGAGTGTTTCAAAGATTCCCTAAGTGGTTTCACTTCAATGTGGAACGGCGTTTGGACTCGGATATAAAAAGGGGTCCCTTGTCATTGAGCTTAACATGGAATCGGGCAGCACTCAGTGATAAGAGAGAAGTCCACCAATGTGGTATCACAATGGACTGAATAGTCTAAGTGAGACTGATACATCCGGCTGCCACCTAACCTAACCTAACTTGTATGATAAAAGTATATGTCCGTAGGAAAGACAGGTATATTGGACCGCCTGAGTTGAAACGAGCAGTATAAAATTCTGTCTTCACCGCATTTAAGCATTTGTTCGCTGTTCTTCTCGCCGATCGATTATTCTTCTAGAACTTAAGGTATTCCAAAGGTCTTCCATTTAGAATATGCAATATCTCACTCCATAATGGAATCTTTCCAAGTATCGCTTTTAGTGCCCTGCAACTGTCATCCCAAGGCCATAGGTTAGGTTAGGTGGCAGCCAGATATATCAGGCTCACTTAGACTGATACCACATTGGTGAACTTCTCTCTTATCACTGAGTGCTGCCCGATTCCATGTTAAGCTCAATGACAAGGGACCTCCTTTTTATAGCCGAGTCCGAACGGCGTTCCACATTGCAATGGAACCACTTAGAGAAGCTTTGAAACCCTCAGTAATGTCACCAGCATTACTGAGGTGGGATAATCCACCGCTGAAAAACTTTTTGGTGTTCGCTCGAAGCAGGAATAGAACCCACGACCTTGTGTATCCAAGGCGGGCATGCTAACCATTGCACCACGGTGGCTCCAAGGCCATATAAAAGTCGAACTTTCCATCCTATGGGTACCGTTATATTATTGCATTTGATTTTTGTAACAATCGGTTCGATAAGTAATACTAGGGTTCTATGGTCAGACTGTCCTAAAGTGACCTAAAGGTGTGTCGATATATATCGCAGTTACCCCTTTAACTGCTTCTACACACTATATTTGGTCCCGTAGTGGGGACGATACCTCAACAAAAATTCCCTGCTTCTAATAAAAGTTGTTCCACATCCCCAATCCCCAGAGTGATCGAAAAGGGTCTATGAGCGAAGAAGCGGTTATGAAGTGATAGTCCTCGGCCACCTTTTGTTTCAAATCTTCGTATTATCCATATTTATCATTGAACTTTTTAAAGAATCACGTTGAAACCTCCATCCCAACCCAATGTCCATATACCCCATGTTCGCTTTCATCGAGAGTTTGTGACATGCCAGCCAGTCGGCACAAGTACGAATCTGAACGTGCACATTTCTTACAAGAAAGTGAAGTGATGATGTGACGACCAATGGTGTGATGACCTTAAAACCAAAACAAAACAAAAGTCACCAAGAAACTCGAGGCCCAAAGCAGAAACAGCAGAAAATCCCCAAAACTAAAAACTGACATAAATTCAAGTGTACTCGAGAGAATGTAAATTAATTGAGCTTCGGATTGCTTTGCATTTCATTCACCTCATTGTCATGTCTGTCAATGCAGAAAAAAAAGAATGGGGCGACAAACACTTTTGTGTTTAGTTGCCTTTTGGTTAGTGTTAACCATGTCCGCTGTGAAGTCTACGGAGCTGGGTGTCGTCTTCGTCTTTGTAATGAAATGTTAATTGTTGCGGCCACAAAGGGAAAATGAGACAAGTGCCGGTGAAATGATAATTACACTTACGGCGAAATGAGATACTTGAGGCGTTATTTCCGGTCCAGTCAAACAGATTTTGTGTAGCAATTCATAAATGTCTATTGAGGAACTAATGCGATAGAGTTTTCATCTAATCTATATAGAGTTAAGAGGGTTTAGTGGCTTCGCATGGGGAATCACGCAACAAGAGGTTGCAGGTTGCTACAGCCATATCATCAGTTTTTGTTGTCCTGGAATGTCTACGGAAATTCCTAATTTTGGTGTCAGAATCCATATCAGGCGCCTAATATACACCTCCGCTCTCTGAAAGAAAGCGTTAGTCGTTTTCGGATTGTCGAACCCTGAAACTAAGGATTCCATTTGCCCTATATATTCTCAGTCGCCTTCAGGTCTTCGTCCGCTGTGAAGTCTGGATTCTGGAACTCGTAAAGTCAGCATTTTATTTGCCCTATGTAACGTAGTATTCTCGTTGACTGAGTCGCCTCCAGAGTCTCCGTAAGGACCCACTTTCAGAATGAGAACACAAGTGTTTATCTCTCTCAAGTAAAATGTTAATTAATTTGGTGTTATTGATTAAAACTATTTTATAATATACTTGTGTGATATATAATAATCTCTCTAATATGATCAAAACCTCATGGGAGCAGACATTCGGGATGTCATCGATTTGTGGATAAATGGGAAATGGTATCTTCGCTGAGATGAAGGAGGAGTTCGGTTCGTAGGTAATTGGAAGGTTGTAATAAATTCCGTTGGTCAGTTGCTTAATGATCGGTATTTAATGAGATGTTGGGTTCGTTGATGAGTACGTCGGTTCCTTGATGATCGGTAGTTGATGAGAATTCGATTCATTGATGATCGATAGTGGATGATAACGTCGAGTTTCGGTAGTTTGAGAGAAATTCGGTTCGTTGATAACCGGTACTCGATGAAAAATTCCGGTTCATTGATGATCGATACTGAATGTCCGTCTGATTGGTAATCGATAAGATCATCGGATTCGTTCATGATCGGTATTTGATGAAGACTTCGATTTGTTGATGATCGAAAATTTATGGGAATGTAGGAAATGTTGATGATCGAAAGTTTATGGGAATATCGGTTTGTAGCTCGGTAATTTATGAGAACTTCGGTTCGTAGGTGAACGGAGACTATTTCATTCGTTGATATGTAGATGTTTGCTCGTACTTCGATTCGTTATTGTTTGGGAAGTCAAGTATTCGTCGATTTGTATTTGATCGGGAACTTGTTTATTTGTCGATTAATAGCTAGTTGGGAACTGCTGATGAGACCTTCGTTTCAGATGGTTTATACAGTTAAATCTCTACGGGAATTTGGTGCAAATTGCCACTGACGGACCTATCACAGAACTGGTACCGGTGCTCCAGTTAGTTGCAATTTTTAAATAGTCGTAATTTATTGATTTCCGTACTCGCTTGATATTAAAATCTTATTGGATCTACACATTTAGTGAAATAAAGTTATCAATGTAACCTATTGTTCGACATATTTCAAAAGTATTTTATTTCGGATGCGATTCGGTTGTCCAAAATGAAACAGATTTCTAAGAGTTTGTCCGGGACTGGTTCCTGAGGACCTGCTCCTGCTAAATTGTCCCAAGACGTGTCCAAAAGTGGAAATTTACCCCGTCAATGACAAAACCATGTTAAAGTGACTGGTCCCTTCCATACGTTTTGACCAGAACTGGGACTGGTCCATAAACACCAGGGACTAGTCCGGTACCGATCCTGTAGTTGATCCATTTCCCGTAGGGATGTTATCGTCTTGCTGACGACGTGGACTTAAACTGTTATTCGTCGTATAGTCCTGACTTGGCACCGAATGATATCTTTTTATTTCCGTATTTATTTATTCTTATATTCGACATCTGAATAAAGGTTGATGCGTTCAGAATGCATGTTTTGATGATACCTCAATCAGAAAGGCAAAAGAGCTTTGACAATTGGTTCAAATGCATACAAAAGTATATAGCAGAGAACTGCAACCGGTGGCTTTCGTCTTGCAATCTTACCCACAAAGATTGCAATACCACCGTGGTGCAATGGTTAGCATGCCCGCCTTGCATACACAAGGTCGTGGATTCGATTCCTGCTTCGACCGAACACCAAAAATTTTTCAGCGGTGGATTATCCCACCTCAGTAATGCTGGTGACATTTCTGAGGGTTTCAAAGCTTCTCTAAGTGGTTTCAGTGCAATTTGGAACGCCGTACGGACTCGGCTATAAAAAAAGGAGGTCCCTTGTTGTTGAGCTTAACATAGAATCGGGCAGCACTCAGTGATAAAAGAGAAGTTCACCAATGTGGTATCACAATGGACTGAATAGTCTAAGTGAGCCTGATACATCGGGCTGCCACCTAACCTAACCTACCCACAAAATGTCGGTGGCAGTGAGTAAGACACCAATTACCATGCGATCTTTTACATTGATACAAATGTAAGAATAAAAACACCGCTGGTATATAACAATGTTCGTATGCAGTGTCTTGCAATCTTAAACCAATCGATATCGTAACAACGCTCGGTAAACAAAAAACGAGTGTGGCACTTAAGTGCGATTGCACTCAACAACAACAATTACCAACAGTTGGCATTAGCTCAAGAGAATTGAGAGAGTACCAAATAAGAGAATACCAAACTGCTGAGATATGGTAACCAATTTGTGTGATTGCTTTACTACGGTGTTTTGGAGAGACCAACACTCATACTAACAAACACCGACAGTCGTCGGTTGCATTGGATATTGGTGGTTGAAAGTTTGTTTACCAATTGGTGTTTTAAGATTTCAAATATTGGTGTTTACTAAATACACTGGTCGGTTGCGGTAGATCGCAGCCGTTCTCTGGTGTATAGGTCCTAGATTAGGTATAGTGGCAGCCCGATATTTCAGGCTCACTTAGAATATTCAATCCATTGTAATACCACAGTGGAGAACTTCTCTTATCACTGTGTGCTGCTCGATTATTAGTTGAGTTCGATGTAAAGGGACTAGAGGTGTGCACGTGACACGAAATTGTCGTGACTCACGAAAATTTTCGTGATTCGTGCGTGAGTCACGCTCATGATAACAGCGTGAGTGTGCGTGAACGTGATTAACAAACCAAAATGTCGTGCGTGAGCGTGAGTCACGAAAATAATATCTTCGTGAGTGTGCGTGAGTAACGAATTACACTCACGACAATATTCCTGCTCACCAACATAAAACGCTTAAGAGTTAAATTCAATTACAATTCTAGTGACACCTGATATATTACGAGTTTAATAACACTCGATTTTAATAATGCTCATGTTTTCAGACACTTCGGTAAGGTAAATTAATTATAAAATTATTCGTGAGTCACGATATTTTTCGTGAGTCACGGTATTTTTTTGTGAGTCACGACGTTTTCGTGCGTGAGTGTGCGTGAATACAAATTTTCTTTTCGTGAGTGTGCGTGAGCGTGAGTCCTACCAAAAAATATTGTGCGTGAGTATGATTTTTCTCTCGTGAGTTTGCGTGAGCGTGAGTAAACTACTACTCACGTGCACACCTCTAAAAGGGACCTACTTTTTATTGCCCGAGTCCGAAGGGCGTTCCAAATTACAGTAAAACCACTTGGAGAAGCTTTGAAACACTCAGAAATGTCACTAGGGGGGATAATCCAAAAAATTTTTTGGTGCTCGGTCGAAACTGTGGGGGACCCTATGTATGTAAGGTGGGCATGCTAATCATTGCACCACGGTGTATAGGAGAATATTTTGAAAAAAACCATAAAGCTATTTTCGATGATTAATATTGGTTTTTGTTCTCTAATCCTGTAATATAAAAGACAACCCTCGTACAGAGAAAATTATCTAGAACATGCAGCCTTGACAACATTGCTATGTTTCGTAATTGGGGAATCTTGTTCTCAACATGACGACGTCTCACACTTAATTCCCACGAAGCTTAAGGGTTTGTCTTCAGGTTTGCTTTTGATTCGTGGTTCTGGACGAATATCCTGTCCAGAACCTCGGATTTCGCACTCATTGTCTTATTTGAATTACCATATTGAAATAAAAATATTTTTTTTGTTTTAAGCCAATGGATATTGCAATACTTCTGAAACCATTTGCATTAGTACTCAACTAGAACTTGTCAGATATCCAGCGTCAAAAGATAAAACTTTATTTCACAATTTTCTTCGTAAATCCATTCATTAGCAATTATTGTACGAAGGTACATTTCAGTTTCATTCCATAAATGTCTTTGAGGTGTTTTAATATTGCATAACCGCTAAAATCTCTCATACGGTGTGAAATGGAGCACATATATGTACCTGCACCATGGACATCTATCACATAGTCGTAGATCTCCTGCTATTTAGTCTATTCACATTTGATGATAATACGAATAATTAAAGCTATTATTAACACGCAAGCGTTAAAAACATAAATGCTACACAATTTCCGCAAAAACATTTTATTTTAATTGTCAGACTATATGGTATAGCACTCACTCTTGGCGGTATGATGATTGATTTCGACGGTGTGTAGTTAGTTTACAACATATGTAGTATGGGTTATGGGAAATAAATTAAAAACTTTTTCCAAATCTAAGAAAAAAAATAAGCTCGTTCGTGAGGCGTAACCGCCTTGCATGTAGAGGTCATAGGATCAACAACAAAAATTTGCCAAAAAATCAGAAAAATCAAAAGTATATAGGTGAGGTTACATGTATCAGCCTAGTATTTCAGGTACCGGAAATATGCAAATTGAATATAAGAACTTCGCAAAAAATCGAATAAAATTTCATATTAAATATAAACTACCTAGTAAAAAAATTTGGAAGTTCTTCCAAAGGCACAACTTTAAAAGCACTTCCAAAATATGCACTCCCAATGATGTTCTTTATTTTAACTGTTCTATATTTAAATCAGGAAGTTCTTTTGATTCAATTTTTTATAACTTGGTTTTTTCATACTTTCAATGGGTAATTTTAACTTTTTTTTTCAAATATGTTAAAAATAGAGTAAGAATTCATAAAATGATACAAATCATTTAATTTTTGTCGAAAAAAAATGCTAAATCCAATCTGAAAAAATTGTGAATTTTTGAAAATATTTGAGGTCAAACGTTTCCGACAAGCGTTAGAATCCATTAAAATTTATAAAAATTATTTATTTGACAAAATATCACAGAATTTTTTAATTTACATCCAAAACATTGAATTCGGATTACACCTAAAGAAGTGATGCAAATTCAGTGCAACGGCTGTTGAAGTGGAGGACTTCCGTCCTATGACAAGCCCATGTTAAATTCATCGCTTCTGCGTCAATTTTGCACCACTTCCGGATCCAAAAAGAACATATTCATTACTTTTTTGGCGACACTTTTTTTGCTGGGTAGTAATCAAAATCTCGTTTAAAGAAAAACTCCTATAATGAAACCAAGGCTAAACTCGATCACGGTGCACCAATGTATTAAATAATATAAATAAATTCTTCCGTACACTCTTTAACAAGACAAAACTTCGACATACAATGAACACGTCGTTTAATTCTATTACTAGGTTCTTCTTCTGCTTCTAAAAAAGTTGAAATAATATGAGTTTGACCTCAATAAATGCGAGATTTGCGCCGAAGGGTAAAAAATTATAAAAATATTTTCCAAAGATTTTGTCTTTACACTAATGATTGTGGTATTGATTCCGAGCCAAAGAAAAAAAATTGAAGTAATAACGCATTTAAGACACAATTCTCTTTTAAATTTGAGTTTTGTGTACTTGATTCTAGGAAACAAATGATAATTTATTCGTCTTTCCAGCTTTTTTCTTCAAATTCTATTATATTTCTGTAAAAACTTTTAAGAACAAATTAACCCTTTGACTACCGATGCCCACTACAGAGGACATTCGAAAACAAGACCAAACTCTAACTCCCCACTTAGTTTCGATTTATTTCTCAATGTTATTTTAAAGTAGAGGTCCTTATCTAGATAAGCTATAAATATTGTTCATATTACTGGCACTAAAATGTATTTTTATAACATTTCTTAACAATAAACACACAGGTACACAATTTTGAGACCATTTTCTACTACGAGTATACGTCTCTAATAAATGGATATTCATAACAGGTTGGCTGATAAGTCCTCGGTCTGACACGTAGATGGCGTCGCTAGTATTAAATGCATATTATTTTTATATAGTACCAACCTTCAAATGATTCGTGTCAAAATTTGACGTCTGTAAGTCAATTAGTTTGTGAGATAGAGCGTCCTTTGTGAAGCAACTTTTGTTATTGTGAAAAAATGGAAAAAAAGGGAATTTCGTGTTTTGATAAAATACTGTTTTCTGAAGGGGAAAAATACGGTGGAATCAAAAACTTGGCTTGATAATGAGTTTCCGAACTCTGTCCCAGGGAAATCAACAATAATTAGTTGGTATGCAAAATTCAAGCGTGGTGAAATGAGCACGGAGGACGGTGAACGCAGTGGACGCCCGAAAGAGGTGGTTACCGACGAAAACATCAAAAAAATCCACAAAATGATTTTGAATGACCGTAAAATGAAGTTGATCGAGATAGCAGAGGCCATAAAGATATCAAAGGAACGTGTTGGTCATATCATTCATCAATATTTGGATATGCAGAAGCTCTGTGCAAAATGGGTGCCGCGCGAGCTCACATTTGACCAAAAACAACAACGTGTTGATGATTCTGAGCGGTGTTTGCAGCTGTTAACTCGTAATACACCCGAGTTTTTCCGTCGATATGTAACAATGGATGAAACATGGCTCCATCACTACACTCCTGAGTCCAATCGACAGTCGGCTGAGTGGACAGCGACCGGTGAACCGTCTCCGAGCGTGGAGACTCAAAAGTCCGCTGGCAAAGTAATGGCCTCTGTTTTTTGGGATGCGCATGGAATAATTTGTATCGATTATCTTGAGAAGGGAAAAACCATCAACAGTGACTATTATATGGCGCTATTGGAGCGTTTGAAGGTCGAAATCGCGGCAAAACGGTCCCATATGAAGAAGAAGTGTTGTTCCACCAAGATAACGCACCGTGCCACAAGTCATTGAGAACGATGGCAAAAATTCGAATTTTTTCTATAGAAATAAAATTTTGACAAAAGTTTCTATAGAAATAAAATTTCGACAAAATAAAATTTTGACAACATTTTCTATAGAAGTAAAATTTGGACAAAATTTTCTATAGAAATACGATTTTAACAAAATTTTCTATAGAAATAACATTTTGACAAAATTTTCTATAGAAATAAAATGTTTACAAAATTTTCAAAAGATTTAAAATTTTGACAACATTCTCTATAGAATTAATTTTTTTACAACATTTGCTATAGAAATAAAATTTTGCAAAATTTTCTATAGAAATAAAATTTGACAAAATTTTCTATAGGAATAAAATTTTGACAAAATTTTCTATAGAAATAAAATTTTGACAAAATTTTCTATAGAAATAAAATTTTGCTAGATTAATTTTGGCTCGAGTGGCAACCATGATTATGAACCGATATGGACCAATTTTTGTGTGATTTGGGATCGGCTATATATAATTATAGACCGATTTTGGCATGATTATTAGCATATACTAACACCACGTTGCAAATTTCAACCGGATCGGATGAATTGTGCTCGTCCAAGAGGCTACGGAGTTCAAATCTGGGGATTGGTTTATATGGTGGCTATATATAATTATGGACTGATATGGACAAATTTTTGAATGGTTCTTAGAGACTATTTACTAATACCATGTACCAAATTTCAGCCGGATCGGATGAAATTTGCTTCTCTTAGAGGATCCGCATACCAAATCTGGGAATCGGTTTATATGGGGGCTATATATAATTATGGACCGATATGGACCAATTTTTTAATGGTTCTTAGAGCCTATACACTAATAGCACGTACCAAACCGGATCGGATGAATTTTGCTCCTCTAAGAGGCTCCGGAGTTCAAATCTGGGGATTGGTTTATATGGGGGCTATATATAATTATGGACCGATATGGACCCATTTTTTGCATGGTTGTTAGAGACCATGTGCTAATACCATGTACTAAATTTCAGCCATATCGGATGAAATTTGCTTCTCTTTAAGGCTCCGCAAGCCACATGTGGGGATCGGTTGATATGGGGGCTATATATATTTATGGACCGATGTGGACCAATTTTTGCATGGGTGTCAGAGACCATATACCAACACCATGTACCAAATTTTAGCCAGATCGGATGAACTATGCTTCTCTGATATAGGCTCTGCAAGCCAAATTTGGGAGTCCGTTTATATGGGGCCTATACGTAAAAGTGGACCGATATGCCATATTTGCAATACCATCTGACCTACATCAATAACAACTACTTGTGCCAAGTTTCAAGTCGATAGCTTGTTTCGTTCGGAAGTTAGCGTGATTTCAACAAACGGACGGACGGACGGACATGCTCAGATCGACTCAGAATTTCAACTCGACCCAGAATATATATACTTTATGGGGTCTTAGAGCAATATTTCGATGTGTTACAAACGGAATGACAAAGTTAATATAACCCCCAAAAATGTGTTTTTCTTTGTTAGACCGGGGACTTATCAGCCAACCTGTTATAAAAATTATAGCCGATATTATTTCAGATTCATTTTTTATTTTTTTCCAACACTTCAACAGATGCTACAGGCCAAATAGCGTTTAGTTTCGTATGACCATTTGGTCACAATTCAAGAATTAAGTTTTCAGAACAAACTCATATAGCTTTATAAATAATTGAGGTAGGGTTAAATTTTCAAATTCAAACTCTTCAAATAAAAATTATACTAAGTTTCAAGTCCAAAAAGTCTTTAAAATAAAGAAATGAAACACATCTCCTAGTTCTAAATGATTTTTTGCTTTATAGTCAAAATACAATAAGTCAACAAATTTAAAGACGATTTAATTAATTTTGAAGAATTTTTCTCAATTATTAAAATCAAGTTGACCTTATTCAAACATTTCCTTTCATGTAAAGATACCCATATTTAAGTCGAATCACTTAACTATAAGGACAAAACTAATTCATTGAAAAGTTTATCGACTTTTGGACAAGAAAACAACTTTATATCAGAGAAATGCGTCTTATATGCTAAGCACAAATGCATTCATATTTTACGGACTTCAAATCTTTGACCTCAGGACAATATATTTTTTTCAGTGAAGGAACAACAGCAGACGTGGACTTTTGTCTTTTCATTGTGTTACAGGGAAGCTAAAAAACCAAAGATGTCGGAAATAGCATCAAATTTTAGAATCAGTTTAGATTTGCTCGAATTGACTACATCCGGCATTGATTGTGGCCTTCAAACGGTCGACAAAGCCATCACATACTGAACGAAAGTGGCTCCGTGGTATTTTGTCCGATTCCCAGGGAAGCGTCATCTGGAGATCCTTCCCTTACTGATTTAATACTCTCTTTAGGACATTTTCCTAATAATATTCGATATTTATTTAGACCCCACGTTCGATGAATACGAGCGAGGGGCGACCATGGGCCGTTGCAGCGGCCCATACCATTTCCATCGGTGGGGCTTGAGTTCTGGTGACCAATCGAAGGTGAACATTTTCTTTGGCACGTATGATTGGGTCCATTTTCTTCGTCCACAACTTCGGTAACTGGCCACTTTTGTGCAGGAGAAGCGAGGAGTTTCACTTGTCAGTCTTAGTTTTTTGCACTTTATGGAACTTCAATGGCTATAGTGCTAGCTCATCTGCTCATATGCGTTGCATACGTTCTCGCCATAGTTCATCTCACGAGCAAATTTTCTTCCACTACAGCGTGGATTTTGATCAAATCTGGACTTTAATTTTCGGATCATTTCTGGTGTTATAACCGTTCTGTCATCAACTTTTTTGACGTGATGCAACACTACTAGTATCACGATAATTAGCAATGGTACGAGAAAAAAGCAATTTCGCATTTAAATGCTGAAGTGCTCAAACGATAGCCACTTGTGAGTTTCTAGTCAAATATGAAGCAATCTCACTATCATGCTTGAATTCCATCACGAAAAACTTTCTTTCTGAATGCAATATATCGAAATATGTACCCATGGCCCACAGAAGGAATATGATCACCTCAGCCACCGTGGTGCAATGGTTGGCATGCCCGCCTTGCATACACAAGGTCGTGGGTTCGATTCCTGCTTCGACCGAACACCAAAAAGATGTTCAGCGGTGGATTATTCCACCTCAGTAATGCTGGTGACATTTCTGAGGGTTTCAAAGCTTCTCTAAGTGGTTTCACTGCAATGTGGAACGCCGTTCGGACTCGGCTATAAAAAGGAGGTCCCTTGTCATTGAGTTTAACATGGAATCGGGCAGCACTCAGTGATAAGAGAGAAGTTCACCAATGTGGTATCACAATGGACTGAATAGTCTAAGTGAGCCTGATACATCGGGCTGCCACCTAACCTAACCTAACCATGATCACCTCAAACATGCTTAAAAAGAATAATGTTATTGTTTGCGGAACATATAATATGTTTATCGCAACTCTGTTATTTTTTTTTCGAAAATTACGTGTTTTCGCAACCACGTTTATGTTTGACAACAAGAAATATTTTCGCCCAAAAAATGTTCCATGTTACCTGTCTAAAAATACCGCTAGAATCTTGAAACATGTTTGAGGTGATTATATTCCTTCTCTGCGATTATCTTCAATTGATTTTGCTCTGTTTCTCATGGGTCAACTATTGTCTCGATTTTTGTTTTAATTCTGGACTTTTTGGTTATTCCCTCCTTGTAATTTAAATATATTCCTTAATATTTCTTTTTATGGCTAGCCCATTTGTGGAGATATCGGATTTTTTTTTGCTGTTCCCCCGAAGACAAAGAAAGTAATTGTTCATATGTTTCGGTGTAAAAAATATATTTTTGTGACCCAATTTTTTAGCACAAGTGCAAGCATAGAATGGTCATAACCTCCCAGCAAAAAAATTGAAGTTTTTTTTAAATGCAACACTTTAAAAGCACTTCCAAAAATGTCCTACAAAGATGTTATTTATTTTAACTGCACAGGAAATTCATTAGAGTTAATTTTTTATAACTCGCGTTTTTCATATTTTTAATGGGAAATTTAAAATTGTATTGTTTAAAATAGGTTAACAACAGATTAAGAACTAATAAAATAGTGCAAATTATTTAAATTTTGCCGAAAACAATGCTAAATCCTTTCTAAAAAAATTGCGAATTTTTGAAAATATTTCATGTCACACGTTCCAGATAAGCGTTATAATGCATTAAAAATCATAAAAATATTTTAAAAATTATTTATTCGTCAAAAAATCACAAAATTTCTTAATTGACATCCAAAACACTGGATTCGCACCATACCTTAAGAAGTGATGCAAATTCATGAATTAAGAAAATATGTAATATTTCGACAAATAAATAAATTTTAAATTTTTTTTATGATTTATGATAACGCTTGTTTGACATCAAATATTTTCAAAAATTTGCGAGTTTTCTAGAATGGATTTAACATTTTTTCGGCATAATTTAAATAATTTGTATCATTTTATTAATTCTTAATCTGTGTTTAACCTATTTGAGACAAAACAAAATTAAATTTCCCATTAAAAATATGAAAAAAGCGACTTATAAAAATTGACTCAAATGAACTTCCTGTGCAGTTAAAATAAAGAACATCTATGGGAGAACATTTTTGGAAGTGCTTTTAAAGTTGTGCCTTTAGAAGAACTTCCAAATTTTTTTGCTGGAGATGTACATATATAACTATTTTACTAAAAGGGCCAATATATTTATGGAATCGAATAATAACATTTTGCTATTATATTATTACTAGCGTAACCCGGCCGCTTAGCTGCGCCTTCCGAAGCGTATTTGGAGGAACATTTGGCATTAACTTAGTCAACTAAAAGATTTCAATTCTTTTAAACAAATCGGACTACTTGATTTTTCGTTTACAGGTACAAATACGGCGAGAGAGGGTGTACCCTTTCCTTCAAATTTTTTTAATAATGGTCTGTATTCAAGTAGTTGGACAATCTTCTATATTTCTTGTGAATTTTAAGTGGGGATTGTCAAGGAAAGGTATCCTTCTCCTCAACATATCTGAAAATTAAGCACTATATTATAATACATACAAAGAATTACTGTTTCCCATCCAATAAATCGGAAAAAGCAAAAGTAGTAAAAAAATTTACCACATTAACATTTGCTAAAATGTTGGAAAATGATGCACCCTCTACGTTGGCTGCCAATTTCATTTAAATTTAAATTCTTTACTAGAAAGAAGTCTGGCAGAAGCCTGTACAAAAATCATAAAATTATGTACCGAGTTCCCATTTACGGACAACCCTCTACTTTCAATTTAAGAAAAAAAAACGGACAAAAGGGAACCCTCTCCCCACCTTCGCTCCACTCCGACCTGATATCGGACTATCACGTACCCTATATTAATTTCGCAACTGCTCAATGGTCCCTATAAATTCTATCGAAGTAAATCGATAAAGTTTATTTCAATTTTCCCCTTCCCCAACCAGATATCGAAAAATCATATACTAATTTAAAAATTATGTATACATTTAATCACCTCCTACCACGTCCCTGTAAATTTCAAGTAGATCGGAGATGTTTAAATTTTGCTCTATTGTTTTAAAGGGACGTCACTTTCCCCGATACAATATCGACACACCTAACCTTCCCTGAAAATTCTTGAAACTTTCCTTCAAGTGTGGGGCAAGGAAGGTTGCCTCTTCGTTCATAACCTTCCCCCACTGCTTTTGTAAATTTCAAGAAAACTTAATTTTTTTTTGTAGTTTTAGAGGAGGACCTCCTCCCCGACCAAATGTCGAAAAGCGTATCTTTTGTAAACGTCCCAGAAAATGTCAAGCAAATTATAAGCCTAAAGGGGCGGCCTCTCTTCCGTCCAAATATCACAAAATCAGGTATCAACTATTACGGTTGACGGAGGTTACGATCTCTCCCCAGTCCTCTGTAAATTTCAAGTAACTCGGTAAAGTTTAATTGTTTCTCTGTATGTACTTAAGAGAAGCGGATGTCTCCCTATGCCCTCTTATTTTTATTAAAAAATCAGGAACCTGATATAAATTTCGTAACCCATTTTTTCTGTAAAATTTCAGTCGGGGGAGTTTAGTTTTGTTTGAACTTTCAAAAAAAAAAACAAAATTTGGGCAAAGAGGTGGTCCCCCTCCCCGACCAAATAACGAAAAATAATGTAGCGGATTTTTGTCTACATGCCAACCCCAACATTCAATGAAAATTTCAAGCAAATCGCATATGTTTCAAAAAGTAGGGCAAGGGGGAGGTCCGTCTCACCATCCACATATGAAATCATCGGGTACCCCATATTAATTCCATAACCGCACCACATGTTCTCTGTAAATCTCAGATAATTTAGAGAATTTTAGTTTTTTCACTGTACTTTAAAAAAGTCGAACAAAGGAGAGGCCCCCCTCCGCCACCAAATATCGAAATAAAAAGTAGCGGATCTTCGTCTAGATGCCAACCCCAATCTTCAACGAAAATTTCAACCAAATCGGTCAACTTTGGTCCAATTTTCACAAAGTCCGTCAAAGGGGAGGTCCCCCTCCGCGACCAGGTGTCAAAAAATGAGGTACCCTATTTTCACCACATGAACGCCCCCTACGATCTCTGAAAGTTTCAAGTAAATCGGTTCAGCCGTTTCGGAGCCAACTCGGTACATACAAACAAACAAACAAACAAATAAACAAACATAAATTGAATTTTATATATATAGATATCAAATTCAAATTTGTCACACAGTAAACCTTTAAAATATATTCTACAATTATATGATTATATATTCTGGCTGTTCCAAGAGCAAATCATGTAATGAGGTTATATCGCTTATATTTAATATCCCTTCAAGACAAAAAAATTCTGACGCTGATGAATCAAAGAGAAATTCCAAGGTATGTTATAGTATACGAGTATGGATATATTTTCATATTTACATGTGCATGTAAATATGAATTATTTCTATGGCTTCCATAGCCATACAGAAGTTCAATAATTGCACAGACGCCAGGGGCTTTTGGAAACAGAACAGTAGCGTTTTTAGCAAGAGGATTCGATAGTCGATTTCATTTACAAGGGGTATGTCATCACTCATTGATAAAATGTGATATACAAAAGGGTGCTCTTCAGTTTATGTAATTGTCTGTAAAATTCTGAATGAGTACACAGAAAAAAAGAGTTCATCGTTAATTTTAACTAATTTTTAGTGAAGTTTATAGATTGCATGCAATTTTCCTTATACCAAGTATATTTCCAAAATGTTATGATCTAAGTGTGATATAAAGTTCAATGATCGTATAGAACAGCTCAATTAAAAAACAATTCCTACCAATTAAAAAAAAATTCTACAGCACGTTAAAACAAGTAAGAAAAGTCTAAAGTCGGGCGGGGCCGACTATATTATACCCTGCACCACTTTGTAGATCTTAATTTTCGATACCATATGTTATCACATCCGTCAAATGTGTTGGGGGCTATATAAAGGTTTGTCCCAAATACATACATTTAAATATCACCCGATTTGGACAGAATTTGATAGACTTTTACAAAATCTATAGACTCAAAATTTAAGTTGGCTAATGCACTAGGGTGGAACACAATGTTAGTAAAAAAATATGGGAAACATTTAAATCTGAAGCAATTTTAAGGAAACTTCGCAAAAGTTTATTTATGATTTATCGCTCGATATATATGTATTAGAAGTCTAGGAAAATTAGAGTAATTTTTACAACTTTTCGACTAAGCAGTGGCGATTTTACAAGGAAAATGTTGGTGTTTTGACCATTTTTGTCGAAATCAGAAAAACATTTATATGTGAGCTATATCTAAATCTGAACCGATTTCAACCAAATTTGGCACGCATAGCTACAATGCTAATTCTACTCCCTGTGCAAAATTTCAACTAAATCGGAGTTAAAAATTGGCCTCTGTGGTCATATGAGTGTAAATCGGGCGAAAGCTATATATGGGAGATATATCTAAATCTGAACCGATTTCAACCAAATTTGGCACGCATAGCTACAATGCTAATTCTACTCCCTGTGCAAAATTTCAATTAAATCGGAGTAAAAGATAGGCCACTGTGGTCATATGAGTGTAAATCGGGCGAATGATATATATGGGAGCTATATCTAAATCTGAACCGATTTCAAAAAAATTTGGCACACATGACTACACTACTAAAGCCACCGTGGTGCATTGCTTAGCATGCCCGCCTTGCATACACAAGGTCGTGGGTTCGATTCCTGCTTCGACCGAACACCAAAAAGTTTTTCAGCGGTGGATTATCCCACCTCAGTAATGCTGGTGACATTTTTGAGGGTTTCAAAACTTCTCTAAGTGGTTTCACTGCAATGTGGAACGCCGTTCGGACTCGGCTATAAAAAGGAGGTCCTTTGTCATTGAGCTTAACATGGAATCGGGCAGCACTCAGTGATAAGAGAGAAGTTCACCAATGGACTGAATAGCCTAAGTGCGGCTGATACATCGGGCTGCCACCTAATCTAACCGACACTATTAATTGTACTTCTAGTGCAAAATTTCAACCAAATTGGGGTAAAACTCTGGCTTCTGGGACCGTATTAGTCCATATCGGGAGAAAGATATATATGGGAGCTATATCTAAATCTGAACCGTTTTCAATAATATTTGGCACACTTGACTATAGTACTAATTGTTCTTCTTGTGCAAAATTTTAAGCAAAGTAGGGCAAAACTCTGGCTTCTCGGGCCATATAAGTCCATATCGGGCGAAATATATATGGGAGCAATATCTAAATCTGAACCGATTTCTTCCAAAATCAATAGGATTCTATTCTGAGCCAAAAACATACTTGTGCCAAATTTGAAGTCGATTGCACTGAAACTGCGACCTAGACTTTGATGACAAAAATGTGTTCACGGACAGACAGACATGGCTATATCGACTCAGGAGCCCACCCTGAGCATTTGTGCCAAAGACACCATGTGTCTATCTCGTCTCTGGGTGTTGCAAACATATGCACTAATTTATAATACCCTGTTCCACAGTGTGGCGCAGGCTATAAATAGGCCAGCATTAATTAAACTCCATACACGCAAAGAAAAAAAACGTTTGGAAAACGTGTACCGAAAACGTTTTTCTTTTGTTAGAGTTTTTTGAATTGCTTCGAAAATTTTAAACTTTTATCAACAAAAAAATTCGTTTGTTACAATTTTTTTATTTTTTCAATAAAAAAAGTTATTTTTGAAAAAACAACAACGTCCATTTCGTTTATATCAAACACTGTTCTTTTCTGACTTTTGGTCTTTAATAAAACACATTTTACAGTTCAAAATTTAATATAGTACAATGTAATGTTGAACATTTTTTTCGGAATCTTCCGAACATATGTAGAATGTATGTAAAAAAAAAAAAAAAACTTTGGTCGAAGCAGGGATCGAACCCACGACCCTTGGCATGAGAGTCAGGCGTAGCAACCACTGCTCCACGGTGCCAAACTAAATGTTTGTTTCTGTTAAATAAACTTTGTTTATTCAGTTCGTGGCCGCCGCAAGCTATGCTATATAAATATAACTTATATGGATATTTATCTATTGATGACCATAACAGGTACATAGCTCAGTGGTTAGTGTGTTGGCTTACAAAGTGCATGGTCCGCGGTTCGATTCTCCGTCCAGGCGAAAGGTAAAAAAATTTTAAAAATTTATAAAATCGTATAATTTCTTCTACATTGTTTGTATTACAGAAAAAGGTGCTAAGAACTAAAAATCGTCGTTGAAATGAGAAAGATGTGAGGGAAAATGCAATTAGCCAGAAAAAATTTTTTTTTGAGTTAGTCTTTATGAAATTGTTTTTACATCCTGGAAAAGAATAAACGTTTATCACAAAAAGTATATACTTTTCTTCCAAATACACTTCCTTACAGCGAAAAGCAAATGAGAAACGAACTTTGTTTGTCTAAAATTTCGTTTGGGAGGAAAGAATTATTTTTTTGCGTGTATATGATTACATTCTGTGGTATTCTTAGTGGGATTATAATTCAGACCCCTCTATAGTAGACCCCTCTTTTTGTTGATAACATCTGATTTTGATAAGAAATATCGATGTTTGGAGATACTAGATTGATTGTAAATAATTTTTGCAACAAATTTCCAATTTCCGGCCATAGTGCAATGACAGTTACTGTCATCAGTGAGGGTGCAATTATGCCCTCTTTCAGCAGGACATCGATGTAGATCTTTCAAATGTTACCCCCATTTGTCCCACGAAACTGAACGCCCATGAACCAACCGACAATTAAATATTAACCGTTGGTGAGTGAATGTTGCGTCAAAAGTTAAAAACCTATAATTAGATTTGAAAAATTCTCATATGTCTAGCGCTTAGTTCTTATAATTCTTCACTTTTCTTTTAACGCTTGTCTTTTCAAAGAGTAATGACGACGTAAGCTGACATTTACGAAATTGTATTGTAACACAATATCTCTAGAGTATATGTGTGAGGTTCACATATATTTTTCATAATGTAAAAAAAAATATTTACATTTTTTTCTTTCCCAGCAAAAACTCCTATTACCAGATATAATTATAGGTAAGCTTCAGCAAAATTAAGTAATCACTTCGTCCTCGAATTACACCTAATATTACATCCAGAGAAGGAATATAATAACTTCAATCATGTTTCAAAAGCAAAATGTTATTTTTGGACGGGAAACATGTAATATGTTTGTCGCAAAAATGTTATTTTGTCGAAAATTTTGCACTTTTTGCGTCAAAAATGTTCCATGCTCACCGTCCAAAAATAACATTTTGCTCTTGAAACATGTTTGATGAAAATTGAGTACACGCAAGTTCTTATTCTAGGATTTATTGTAGAACTAATCTAATCTGAAAAAATTGATCGAATTCATTCTCTTCCAAGAGATGTTGTGATTACCAAACTAATTGACATTCAACACTAACTTCAGCATACATCACAATTTGTTAGTGATAGTGTCACTAACAATTTGTTAGTGATAGTGTCATTGTTTTGTTCCATTGTGCGAAATTGGTTAAAACTTTAAAAATAGCCCGCCTAAAGCTAACTTTAACAACTTTATTGTTTACTCTCGAAATGGAAAATTAAGTGGCACAAGGAGGGACTTGGAGTATTATGAATGCAAACTTCACATGTATGTACATGTACTCCGAATAGTTTTTTTTTATTATTTAAAATTAACATTTACCAAAAAGGAATGCAATTTGAAATTCATAAATTTGTATTCTCATAGAATACAAACTCCTAGATATTATGTTCAAAACTCCACCTTACTTCAACGACACCTTTTGCGGTATAATAAAATTCTCAGTAGACAATTACAGACAATTGATCATTAGATACAAAGATGCTGCATATTTGCTAGCACCAAAGCTCCATCACATTGTTGGTTGTACTATGCAAGGGTACGGGCTACAAAGATTATGCTCGCTCTTAATCACACCTGTACCAATGTTCTGGAAACTATGGCACCCTCAAGGCCAAGTTACAAAAGTAATGGTAGTTAGCTAGCAAAACGAATTTACAAATCGATGATTTCATTAGTTCATTAATTTTATTGTTTTTTTTTTTTTTTTGCAGAATAAAGTTTAAGTCTATTTACATACATATTAGTACAAGTGTATGTTTTTATGCACATGCAAAAGCAAACACCTCAAATCAAATAAGAACTTGAGAACGACATTTTAGTTTTAGTTTTTGATTTGATATTAGTTGTAGATCACACATTATATAAACTGATCAACTTAGAATCACCTGCTGCGGTGATCTAGCCCTTGGTGTCCATATACTTAGAGAAACCCTATCCAGTTCCAAACATTTTGTTATACCCTCCACAATAGGATGGGGGTATACTAACTTTGTCATTTCGTTTGTAACACATCGAAATATTGCTCTAAGACCCCATAAAGTAACAGGTTGGCTGATAAGTTCCCGGTCTGACACATAGATGGCGCCGCTAGTATTAAATGCATATTATTTTTATATAGTACCAACCTTCAAATGATTCGTGTCAAAATTTGACGTCTGTAAGTCAATTAGTTTGTGAGATAGAGCGTCTTTTGTGAAACAACTTTTGTTATAGTGATAAAAAATGGAAAAAAAGGAATTTCGTGTTTTTATAAAATACTGTTTTCTGAAGGGGAAAAATACGGTGAAAGCAAACACTTGGCTTGATAATGAGTTTCCGGACTCTACCCCAGGGAAATCAACAATAATAGATTGGTATGCAAAATTCAAGCGTGGTGAAATGAGCACGGAGGACGCTGAACGCAGTGGACGCCCGAAAGAGGCGAAAACATCAAAAAAATCCACAAAAGGATTTTGAATGACCGTAAAATGAAGTTGATCGAGATAGAAGAGGCCTTAAAGATATCAAAGGAACGTGTTGGTTATATCATTCATCAATATTTGGATATGCGGAAGCTCTGTGCAAAATGGGTGCCGCGCGAGCTCACATTTGACCAAAAACAACGTGTTGATGATTCTGAGCGGTGTTTGCAGCTGTTAACTCGTAATACACCCGAGTTTTTCCGTCGATATGTGACAATGGAAAAAACATGGCTCCATCACTACACTCCTGAGTCCAATCGACAGACTGCTGAGTGGACAGCGACCGATGAACCGTCTCCGAAGCGTGGAAAGACTCAAAAGTCCGCTCTGTTTATTGGGATGTGCATGGAATAATTTTTATCGATTATCTTGAGAAGGGAAAAACCATCAACAGTGACTATTTTATAGCGTTATTGGAGCGTTTGAAAGTCGAAATCGCGGCAAAACAGCCCCATATGAAGAAGAAAAAAGTGTTGTTCCACCAAGACAACGCACCGTGCCACAAGTCATTGCGTACGATAGCAAAAATTCATGAATTGGGCTTCGAATTGCTTCCCCACCCACCGTATTCTCCAGATCTGGCCCCAGCGACTTTTTCTTGTTCTCAGACCTCAAAAGGATGCTCGCAGGGAAAAAATTTGGCTGCAATGAAGAGGTGTTCGCCGAAACTGAGGCCTATTTTGAGGCACAACCGAAGGAGTACTACCAAAATGGTACCAAACATTCGAAGGACGTTATAATCCTTGTATCGCTCTTGAAGGGAACTATGTTGAATAATAAAAACGAATTTTGACAAAAAAAATGTGTTTTTCTTTGTTAGACCAGGGATTTATCAGCCAATCTGTTATATATAAAGGGTGATACGGTCAAAATTTGGTCAAGGGAAAATGCGTGTAAATCGGTGAAATCGTTTATTTAAAAAAATCAAATTAAATTTCTTTTTCAAGTTCAATTAGTATAAAATTCAGGTAAAATATTCAGTTAGGCTTTCGCTTTTCCAAATCCGAATTGCCGGGCCTCACGCTTGACACCTGCCATCAGATTTTGTACAGCCACCTTGTACACCTTCTTCGCCGCAGAAAGCCAGTTTGCCTTGAACTGCTGCTCGTCCTTAGCAGTTTTTTGGTCTTCTTTAGGTTCCGCTTGACAATAGCCCAGTATTTCTCAATTGGGCGGAGCTCTGGCGTGTTGAGAGGGTTCTTGTCCTTGGGAACCACCTGCACGTTGTTTGCGGCGTACCACTCCATGGCCTTTTTACCGTAATGGCAAGATGCCAAATCCGGCCAAAACAGTACGGAACAACCGTGTTTATTCAAACACTCTTTCACGTAAATTTCTTGGTTGACAGTCCCGGAAGCTATGAAAATGCTGCTTTTCAAGCCACAGGTACAGATGGCTTGCCAAACCAGATATTTCTTTGCGAACTTTGTCAGTTTTATGTGCTTGAAAATATCTGCTACCTTTCCCCTTCCTTTTGCCGTATAAAACTCCTGTGCCGGAAGCTGGTTGTAGTCGGCTTTGACGTAGGTTTCGTCGTCCATTACCACGTCAGCGTCGTCGTGTACAGCCTCCGGGATCGCGCTTTGGCCGTCGTATTTTGTTTATCATCGCGATTTGGAGTCACTACCTTCTTGTAAGTCGATAGTCCGGCTCGTTTTTTGGCTCGATGCACGGTTGTAGACGATACACCCAGCTTATTTGCGGCATCTCGGAGAGAGAGGTTAGGGTTTCGCTTGAAGCTACCGGCAACTCTCTTTGTCGTCTCAGCGGCTTCCGGTTTTCGATTTCCCCCCGATCCTGACTTCCTGGCTGTCGACGAAACGTTCCCCAAACACTTTAATTACATTTGTAACGGTTGATTTGGCAACTTTTAGCGATTTTGCCAGCTTTGCGTGCGAGTAGCTCGGATTTTCGCGATGCGCGAGCTAAATTTTGATACACTGCTCTTCTTGCTTGGACGGCATTTTGACAACTGAAGAGTGAATTCCAAAATCAAAATAGGAGCAACATTCTACACACACACCTTCAAAATGAGGGGTGTTCAGGTTTTTGAAATGCAAAATTGATCGATCGGGCTGAAATTTGGTACATGGTGTTAGTATATGGTCTCTAACAACCATGCGAAAATTGGTTCACATCGGTCCATAATTATATATAGACCCCATATCAACCGATCCCGCGATTTGGCTTGCGGAGCCTCTAAGAGAAGCAAATTTCATCCGATCCGGCTGAAATTTGGTAAATGGTGTAAGTATATGGTCTCTAACAGCTATGCAAAAATTGATCGGTCAACAATTATATATAGCCCCCATATAAACTGATTCCCGATCACCAGATTTGACCTCCGGAGCCTCTTGGAAGACCAAAATTCATCTGATTCAGTTGAAATTTGGTACGTGGTGTTAATATATGGCCCCATACACCCATGCAAAAATTGGTCGAAATCGGTCCATAATTATATATAGCCCCCATATAAACCGATCCCCAGATTTGATCTCCGGAGCCCCTTGGAAGAGCAAAATTCATCCGATTCGGTTGAAATTTGGTACGTGATGTTAGTATACAGTATCCATCCACCATGTAGGAATTGGTTCATATCAGTCCATAATTATATATAGCCCCCATATAAGCCGATCCCCAGATTTGACCTCCGATGCCTTTTGGAGAAGCAAAGTTCATCCGATCTGGTTGAAATTTGGTATGTGGTGGTAGTATATGATATCTAACACCCATGCCAAAAGTGGTCGATATCAGTCCATAATCATATATAGCCCCCCTATAAAACGATCCCGAGATTTGGTTTTGGAGCCTCTTGGAAGAGCAAATTTCATCCGAGTCATTTGAAATTTGGTACATTGTGCTAGTATATGGCCGTTAACAACCATGCCTAACTAGGTCCATATCGGTCTATAGTTATATATAGCCCTCAGATAAATCGATCCCCAATCACACAATAATTGGTCCATATCAAGTTCATAATTGTATATAGTCCCCATCAATTCTGACTCTCTACGTACCGTGCAAAAGACCATATCGATTCGTAATTATTTGTAGACTTACCTATACATACCTTTTTGTCTAATATATACCACGTATGGACTAACTCACAATTTAGAAAACGATGTTAAGAAGTTTTAAGATACCACAACCCAAGTAATTCGATTGTGGTTGACAGTCTTTCGTAGAAGTTTCTACACAATCTATGGTGGTGGGTACATAAGATTCGGCCTTGCCGAACTTACGGCCGTATATACTTGTTTTTTTTTTTTTTTTTTTTTTTGCAAGGTCTGAATGTGGCGTTGTTTTAATAAATAGTTTGTTCCCACTTGTTTTTACACTAACGATTTCGGTATTGATTTCGAACCAAAGAAGCGGAGAATTGTAGTAAGGATACCATTGAGATACAATTTTAAACATGAGTTTTGCGTACTTGATTTTAGGAAACAAATTTTAATGTATTCGTTTTTATGGCCTGTTCCTGTATATCGAACGAAAGCTTTCTTTCGTATTCCAAACGAAAGAAAATTGATTTTTGGTCTTCTATTTCGCCAAAAAAAAAATGACTCACTATGTGATCGTATATATGGATGCAAAACACAAAAATCGTCAAATCGCCTTTTGATGTCGACTTTTGATTATCTTCAAATTTGGCTAATCGATTCTTGATATTTTTTAATATCGCCTCAAATCGACTTTTAATATTATCCAATCGGCTTGTGGGTTTGATCAAATTTGACTTTTTAATTGAAATGACAATATGATGTAAATCTTTTTATGGCAACTGCAAAAGTATGCGATAGGGGATTTATCAATCTAACTTATCAAAATATTTGTTTCGTCCGACCCCTTTGGAATTTGGTACGTAATGTTAGCATTTGCTCTATAAAAACCATCCGAAATTTTTTCTATATCGGTCCGTAAACCGACTCCCCATATAAACGACCCCCAGTTCATCTAGAAGGATCAAATTTCATCCGATCCAGTTGAAATTTGGTACGTGATATCAGAATATGTTTTCTAACAACCATGTAACAATTGGTCAATATATGTCCATAATAAAACCGATCCCGAGATTTGACTTCCGGAGCTAGTTGAAGGAAAAAATTTACTTTCTAACTGAAAGGAGTATATGATGTAACTCTTTACTCGTATGGCTACTGCCAGAGTATTCGATAGTGAGTTTACTAATTTGGCCACTTTGTATATAACGCATCGAAATATCTAACCCCGTTGAAATTTGGTACGTACTGGTAGCATTTGCTCTCTAACATCCAACCAAAAATTGGTCTGTATCGGACCATAATTATATATAGCCCCCATTTTGTCTTTACACTAATGATTTTGGCATTGAATCCAAGCCAAAGAAGGGTGGAATTGAAATAAGGATACTATTAAGATACAATTCTCTTTTAATTTTTTTTGTTTTTGTTTTTTCTGTTCTTTGGTTGCAAAATTTAAGGACAAGAAATCTTTGGACTTACGACAATATTTTTTCAGTTTAAGATTCAACCTCGATCTTTCGGCTGTATATACCTGCTTTTAAAGTTTCTTTGTAACAGCCTTGTCAGTGTATAAATTTTAGCACAAATTAATCTATAACAAGACTCCCTCGCCCTGTCACGTGTTTGTATAAATGCGCTTATGCTCATTAATTATTAAATCTAATTTTCAAAGAAGCGTTAATGGTTTCCATAACATGATGTTGTATAATCAAAGTTCGATGACATGAAATGTCTTAAACTGCTTTACACATGAACATAGATTGATGTATCCAATTTACATGCAAGGAAATATTATCTCAGAGCACTAACCCGCAGCCCTTTGGTGTTGACTTTTAACCGCTGTCATTAGGAGTCGGCGTCATCCAATTGGTATTGAATTACCGACACACTGCAGATGTGCGACATGTTCAAAATGAAAGTATCTATGAAAGATAAACCGAAATAGAGCATCCGAACTGAGATTAAATTAAAGCAAAATCGAAATTCCTAATTGATTTAAATGTTGAAATTATGTACTGGAAAAAGTTATCGTAAATCATGTTGATAAAACCAAAAATATGTCTTCAGGACACTGAAGAGTAAAAATTAGGATCTATCTAATTATGGAGCGGCAGAGAATAATTTTTGTTTTGTTGCTAAAGGATGAACACCTATATTAGATAGATACATTTTTGGAATCGAATTTTTCAGTGTACACAAGATATGCTTAAAATAACATAATAATAAAATAGAAAAGAGGTGGTAAGCCTAACAACTCTGGCTCATTTATTATTGCCTAAAGTGATTAATTAACAATCGAATATTTGCCAATTGTGTGTACACCCTCGTTCCCCTAGTAATGTAAAATTCATACAATACCCACTCGTTTACTTTCATTTTAAGTCAAAAACCTAAATCAGACTACAACAAATTGGTCCTGCTCCATTTCATTATAACATATCTTTTCATGTGGTTTGTGGCCACAATCAAATGCGACAGATGTTCGTTCAACTAGAAACTATTCCATATACTAAGGGGACAGCTGACTCTTTTATCCCATCCAATAGATCTTCGAACTTTACATAGACATATTTCTTCATCTATGATTATCAGCTTGAAGTTAGCCACACAACCATAATTTTTCTTACATTTCATATTTTGAACAACAGAAACCTCAAGATGACATGTTACTTACTCTAGGCAAGATGACAGAGTATTGGGTGACAGGAGAAATTTTCCAATAAATTTAAAAAAAAAAAACATAATTTTATAAACTTCAAAAGGCTTATAGAAAATCACTATTGACATAATCATGGTGACCATAAGCATTCCAATTGCCATGGCCAAGTATAGGTCAAGTATTTACTTGAGTGACACCTTCGATGAGTATGCAATTTTTTATAAAACTTCACATTCTAGCACACAAGAATTTGAAAAACCTATCTTATGTCAACCAGTAAAATCCTCAATGTTAGCTAGGCAGTTTTTGTACACAGAAAAAAATATCACCAAAATATTTCCAATTAAAAAGTTAATTGAAGTTGAAAAAATGTTCAATTAATAAATTAATTGATACAATTAACTTTTTAATCAAGATAGAAATATTAAGTCAATTAAGTCGATGATTGAAAATTTAAAAATTTTTTAATTAAAACATTAATTGATACAATTAACTTTTTAATCAAATTCGGAAGACTAAGTCAGTTAAAGAAAGTGATGAATATTTTTTAATTTTTAATTAAAAACGTATTTCAAACAATCAATTGTTAATCCAAATAAAAACCAATTCAGAAAATAATTGAAAATAGTTACATTTCTTAATTAAAAAATTAATTGAGTTTGGCTATCAACATCAATTAAATTTTTAATTGAATCAATTAAAAAATTAATTGAAATTTGCTAATGAAATCAATTAATATTTTAATCAAGAATTTTTTCTATGACCAATTAAAACTGTGATTGATACTATCATTTTCGTGATTGAAGACATTTCAATTAAAAAATTAATTGGATCAATTAATTTCGTGATTGAATCAGAAAAACAAACTTTTGTGTGTACCAGGGACAACAATGTTCAAACTTTTTTACGCCAATTGAAGATGTATAATCCAAGATTGACAGATTGGATATTTGTTGTGAATAAAAATGTACTCATAGTCACTGTTGACCCTTAACAGTTATGTAGACTATTTGCTGTGATCGTTTCAATTGTTTATGGTTAGGTTAGGTTAAACATAAACATAAAACATAACAAGTAAGGAAAGTCTAAAGTCGGGGCGGGGCCGACTATATTATACCCTGCACCACTTTGTAGATCTAAATTTTCGATATCATATCACATCCGTCAAATGTGTTGGGGGCTATATATAAAGGTTTGTGCCAAATACATACATTTAAATATCACTCGATTTGGACAGAATTTGATAGACTTTTACAAAATCTATAGACTCAAAATTTAAGTTGGCTAATGCACTAGGGTGGAACACAATTTTAGTAAAAAAATATGGGAAACATTTAAATCTGAACCAATTTTATGGAAACTTCGCAAAAGTTTATTTATGATTTATCGATCGATATATATGTATTAGAAGTTTAGGAAAATTAGCGTCATTTTTACAACTTTTCGACTAAGCAGTGGCGATTTAACAAGGAAAATGTTGGTATTTTGACCATTTTTGTCGAAATCAGAAAAACATATATATGGGAGCTAAATCTAAATCTGAACCGATGTCAACCAAATTTGGCACGCATAGCTACAATGCTAATTCTACTCCCTGTGCAAAATTTCAACTAAATCGGAGTTAAAAATTGGCCTCTGTGGTCATATGAGTGTAAATCGGGCGAAAGCTATATATGGGATATATATCTAAATCTGAACCGATTTCAGCCAAACTTGGCACTTACAGCTACAATGCTAATTCTACTCCCTGTACAAAATTTCAACTAAATCGGAGCAAAAAATTGGCCTCTGTGGTCATATGAGTGTAAATCGGGCGAAAGCTATATATGGGAGCTATATCTAAATCTGAACCGATTTCAACCAAATTTGGCACGCATAGCTACAATGCTAATTCTACTCCCTGTGCAAAATTTCAACTAAATCGGAGCAAAAAATTGGCCTCTGTGGTCATTTGAGTGTAAATCGGGCGAAAGCTATATATGGGAGCTATATCTAAATCTGAACCGATTTCAACCAAATTTGGCACGCATAGCTACAATGCTAATTCTACTCCCTGTGCAAAATTTCAACTAAATCGGAGCAAAAAATTGGCCTCTGTGGTCATTTGAGTGTAAATCGGGCGAAAGCTATATATGGGAGCTATATCTAAATCTGAACCGATTTCAACCAAATTTGACACGCATAGCTACAATGCTAATTCTACTCCCTGAGCAAAATTTCAACTAAATCGGAGCAAAAAATTGGCCTCTGTGGGCAAATGAGTGTAAATCGGGCGAAAGCTATATATGGGAGCTATATCTAAATCTGAACCGATTTGGGTGATATTTTGCAAGTTTTTCGAGACTCATAAAATATTTGGATGTACGGAATTTGAGGAAGATCGGTTAATATACACGCCAATTATGACCAGATCGGTGAAAAATATATATGGCAGCTATATCTAAATCTGAACCGATCAAAATCAATAGGGATCGTCTTTGAGCCGAAACAGGACCCTATACCAAATTTTAGGACAATCGGACTAAAACTGCGAACTGTACTTTGCACACAAAAATACATCAACAGACAGACAGACAGACAGACGGACATCGCTAAATCGACTCAGAATTTAATTCTATGACGATCGGTATACTAAACGATGGGTCTCAGACTTTTCCTTCTTGGCGTTACATACAAATGCACAAACTTATTATACCCTGTACCACAGTAGTGGTGAAGGGTATAAATATGGGAAACATTTAAATCTGAAGCAATTTTATGAAAACTTCGCAAAAGTTTATTTATGATTTATCGCTCGATATATATGTATTAGAAGTTTAGGAAAATTAGCGTCATTTTTACAACTTTTCGACTAAGCAGTGGCGATTTAACAAGGAAAATGTTGGTATTTTGACCATTTTTGTCGAAATCAGAAAAACATATATATGGGAGCTAAATCTAAATCTGAACCGATGTCAACCAAATTTGGCACGCATAGCTACAATGCTAATTCTACTCCCTGTGCAAAATTTCAACTAAATCGGAGTTAAAAATTGGCCTCTGTGGTCATATGAGTGTAAATCGGGCGAA
This sequence comes from Haematobia irritans, assembly GCF_050003625.1. Taxonomy (NCBI): domain Eukaryota; kingdom Metazoa; phylum Arthropoda; class Insecta; order Diptera; family Muscidae; genus Haematobia; species Haematobia irritans. Next base: position 177,951,719 of record NC_134397.1, on the reverse strand, counting down.
AGCTATATATGGGAGATATATCTAAATCTGAACCGATTTCAGCCAAACTTGGCACTTACAGCTACAATGCTAATTCTACTCCCTGTGCAAAATTTCAACTAAATCGGAGCAAAAAATTGGCCTCTGTGGTCATATGAGTGTAAATCGGGCGAAAGCTATATATGGGAGCTATATCTAAATCTGAACCGATTTCAACCAAATTTGGCACGCATAGCTACAATGCTAATTCTACTCCCTGTGCAAAATTTCAACTAAATCGGAGCAAAAAATTGGCCTCTGTGGTCATTTGAGTGTAAATCGGGCGAAAGCTATATATGGGAGCTATATCTAAATCTGAACCGATTTCAACCAAATTTGACACGCATAGCTACAATGCTAATTCTACTCCCTGAGCAAAATTTCAACTAAATCGGAGCAAAAAATTGGCCTCTGTGGGCAAATGAGTGTAAATCGGGCGAAAGCTATATATGGGAGCTATATCTAAATCTGAACCGATTTGGGTGATATTTTGCAAGTTTTTCGAGACTCATAAAATATTTGGATGTACGGAATTTGAGGAAGATCGGTTAATATACACGCCAATTATGACCAGATCGGTGAAAAATATATATGGCAGCTATATTTAAATCTGAACCGATCAAAATCAATAGGGATCGTCTTTGAGCCGAAACAGGACCCTATACCAAATTTTAGGACAATCGGACTAAAACTGCGAGCTGTACTTTGCACACAAAAATACATCAACAGACAGACAGACGGACATCGCTAAATCGACTCAGAATTTAATTCTATGACGATCGGTATACTAAACGATGGGTCTCAGACTTTTCCTTCTTGGCGTTACATACAAATGCACAAACTTATTATACCCTGTACCACAGTAGTGGTGAAGGGTATAAATATGGGAAACATTTAAATCTGAAGCAATTTTATGGAAACTTCGCAAAAGTTTATTTATGATTTATCGCTCGATATATATGTATTAGAAGTTTAGGTAAATTAGAGTCATTTTTACAACTTTTCGACGAAGCAGTGGCGATTTAACAAGGAAAATGTTGGTATTTTGACCATTTTTGTCGAAATCAGAAAAACATATATATGGGAGCTATATCTAAATCTGAACCGATTTCAATCAAATTTGGCACACATGACTATATTACTAATTGTACTCCTAGTGCAAAATGTCAATCAAATTGGGCCAAAACTCTGGCTTCTGGGGCCATATAAGTCCATATCGGGCGAAAAATATATATGGAAGCTATATCTAAATCTGAACCGATTTCAATCAAATTTGGCACACATGACTATACTACCAATTTTACTCCTTGTGCAAAATGTCAAGCTAATCGGGATAAAACTCTGGCTTCTGGGTCGATTTCAACCAAATTTGGCACGCATGGCTACAATGCTAAATCTACTCCCTGTGCAAAATTTCAACCAAATTGGGCCAAAACTCTGGATTTTAGGACCATATTAGTCCATATCGGGCGCTATATCTAAATCTGGGAGCTATATCTAAATCTGAACCGATTTCAATCAAATTTTGCACACTTGACTATACGACTAAGTGTTATGTTTGTACAAAATTTCAAGTAAATCGGTAGAAAACTCTGGCTGCTGGGTCCATATTAGTGCATATCGGGCGAAAGATATATATGGGAGCTATATCTAAATCTGAACCGATTTCTTCCAAAATCAATAGGGTTCTATTTTGACGCAAATTAGGAACATGTGCCAAATTTGAAGGCGATTGGACTTAAATTGCGACCTAGACTTTGATCACAAAAATGTGTTCACAGACAGACGGACGGACGGACAGACGGACATGGTTATATTGACTCAGGGACCCACCTTGAGCATTATTGCCAAAGACACCATGTGTCTATCTCGTCTCCTTCTGGGTGTTACAAACATATGCACTAACTTATAATACCCTGTTCCACAGTGTGGCGCAGGGTATCTGCAAAGTGGTGCAGGGTATAATATAGTCGGCCCCGCCCGACTTTAGACTTTCCTTACTTGTTTCTTCTGTGAGAGGGTCTAATTTTGTGAACTGCAGTTAAAAAGTACAGCAAGATATTAAATTTCCCTGGCTTTAATAACGGTTTCACAGGAGTTAATTTATTCTTCCTAGAAAATAGTTTACTTTTTTTCGGTGTAGCGAAAATAATAAATTAAAAAATCTTTTAACACAATATTTAATAAAAATTGCCTGCTGGTTAGATTTGAAGATGCGTTAATTATTTTATTTTTATACCCTTAACCACTACTGTGGTACAGGGTATAATAAGTTTGTGCATTTGTATGTAACGCCAAGAAATAATCGTCATAGACCCATCTTTTAGTATACCGATCGGCTTAGAATTAAATTCTAAGTCGATTTAGCGATGTCAGTCTGTCTGTCCGTCCGTCTGTCTGTATATGTAATTTTGTGCACAAAGTACAGGTCGCAGTTTAAGCCCGATCTTCCTCAAATTTGACATAACGTCTTTCTTCGGGTAGAAGACAATCGCTATTGATTTTGGAAAAAATCAGTTCAGATTTAGATATAGCTGTCATATATAGTTATCACCGATTTGATCATAATTCACGTATTTATGAACCGACGTTCTTCAAATTTTGTACATCTGAATGTTTTGTCAGTCCCGTCAAAACTACCAAATATCAGCTAAATCGGTTCAGATTTATTTGGATTTATATGGCCCCAAAAGCGAGAGTTTTGCCCTGATTTGCTTCAAATTTTGCACAACGAGTACGTTTAATAGTATCGTTAATTGTGCCAAATTTAGTTGAAATCGGATCAGATTTAGATATAGCTCCCCTATATATCTTTCGTCCGATTTTGACTTATATGGCTTCAAAAACCAGAGTTTTGCCCTGATTTGATTAAAATTTTGTACCAGGAGTACGTTTAATAGTATCGTTAATTGTGCCAAATTTAGTTGAAATCGGTTCAGATTTAGATATAGCTCCCATATATATCTTTCGTCCGATTTGGATTTATATGGCCTCAAAAGCCAGAGTTTTGCCCTCAGTTGCTTGAAATTTTGCACAAGGAGTACGTTTTATAGTATCGTTAATTGTGCAAAATTTAGTTGAAGTCGGTTCAGATTTAGATATAGCTCCCATATATATCATTCGCCCGATTTGGACTAATATGCCCACAGAGGCAAAAGTGCTACTCTGATATAACAATGACCGTCTGTCGGTATGGATGTCTGTTGTAATCACGCTACAACTTTAGCTATATTGCAGAATTTTTGAACAAACTCGGTTTTTTGTCTCCAAGCAGGTCAAGTTCGAAGATGGGCCATGTTTCGACATAGCCTCCGTATGGACCGACCCCCGATTTAACTTATTGTCGGCATGGAAGCCCCAATGTTTACCCGATTTGCTTGAAATTTGAAATCTAGAGGTACTTTAAGGAAAATTCCATTGTGCTGTGGAAAACTTCGAAAATAATAATAAAATTTAACTACAAACAAATATTTTTGTAAAATAAAAAAAAGTTAAATTTAGCGTTAGTTTAACTACGAATTTTTTTTCGGTGTATTCAGTTTCACATGTTAGGGATCAAAACTATTTTTGGTAGGTTTTTTTTGCTGAGTATTTTTTCACTCTCTCATGGATTTTTGATATATTTTGCTAATTCCAATCAACTTTAATGATGTGGGATCATAGAATATTTTTTCATCCTATTGTGCGTGTGCAACTTTATGGATCTCTTCGCTTCTATTCCTTCCTTTTCCTCTGAATATTTAATGCATTTTAATGTTTGAGAGGATATAGCCGTTGAAGTTTTATAACATAATAACACAACTAGAATCAATTCCAATAGCCAGCCATCTCCATCTCAAATGGCAATTTCATTGCAGCTAAATCTCTTGTGTTTATGGTTAGCATTTAAAAATAGTTTCCATGCCCTTTTATTACCTCCAGGAATGCATGGTGCATACTTCACCAATCCAGAAGGCATTAATTTACATCTTAGGGAAGAATGGCCTCATAAAAGTGCAATTTTCATTAGAGATTCTTTGAAGGTTTTTGAACTTTAACACAACAACAGCAATAGGGAATAATTGAACAACAACATCGACGAGTTATTAAAAACTCAACACTTGAGAATATTCGTTTTTTTTTCCTCATGTTTATGCAGAAATCACCCGGCTCTTTAATAGTTTCATGGCCTTCAAACTGAAATAAACCATAAAAATACTGCAGTTTGTGGTCAATAGAATGAGAATGCATCGTTTAGTTGTGTGGCCAATGAGGTTGTCTGGTTGAATTTATATTCAAGTTGGAGATAATTTTTAAAGTTAAGTCACTAACAATAATAAAACTAAGAATTTTCTTAATGCTACTACCTCATCTAGGGAACAATAGATGCAGACATATGATATAATCTTTATTACTATGCACTGAAAAAAGCACGCCCGGTTCCAAAGATTTTGTCTTAACTTTAAAAAAATTTGGTATTGATTCCGAGCCAAAGAAGCGGAGAATACAAGTAACAGGTTGGCTGATAAGTCCCCGGTCTAACAAAGAAAAACACATTTTTTTGTCAAAATTCGTTTTTATTATTCAACATAGTTCCCTTCAAGAGCGATACAACGATTATAACGACCTTCCAATTTTTTGATACCATTTTGGTAGTACTCCTTCGGTTTTGCCTCAAAATAGGCCTCAGTTTCGGCGATCACCTCTTCATTGCAGCTAAATTTTTTCCCTGCGAGCATTCTTTTGAGGTCTGAGAACAAGAAAAAGTCGCTAGGGGCCAGATCTGGAGAATACGGTGGGTGGGGAAGCAATTCGAAGCCCAATTCATGAATTTTTGCCATCGTTCTCAATGACTTGTGGCACGGTGCGTTGTCTTGGCGGAACAACACTTTTTTATACCCTCCACCATAGGATGGGGGTATATTAACTTTGTCATTCCGTTTGTAACACATCGAAATATTGCTCTAAGACCCCATAAAGTATATATATTCTGGGTCGTGGTGAAATTCTGAGTCGATCTAAGCATGTCCGTCCGTCCGTCCGTCTGTCCGTCTGTCCGGCTGTCCGTCCGTCTGTGGAAATCACGCTAACTTCCGAACGAAACTAGCTATCGACTTGAAACTTGGCACAAGTAGTTGCTATTGATGTAGGTCGGATGGTATTGAAAATGGGCCATATCGGCCCACGTTTACGTATAGCCCCCATATAAACCGATCCCCAAATTTGGCTTGCGGAGCCTTCCGGAGCAGCAAAATTCATCCGATCCGGTTGAAATTTGGTACGTGGTCTAAGTATATGGTCTCTAACAACCATGCAAAAATTGGTCCATATCGGTCCATAATTATATATAGCCCCCATATAAACCGATCCCCAGATTTGACCTCCGGAGCCTCTTGGAGGGGCAAAATTCATCCGATCCGGTTGAAATTTGGTACCTAATGTTAGTATACGGTCTCTAACAACCATGCAAAAATTGGTCCATATCGGTCCATAATTATATATAGCCCCCATATAAACCGATCCCCAGATTTGACCTCCGGAGCCTCTTGGAGGGGCAAAATTCATCCGATCCGTTTGAAATTGGGTACCTGATGTTAGTATACGGTCTCCAACAAGCATGCAAAAATTGGTCCATATCGGTCCATAATTATATATAGCTCCCATATAAACCGATCCCCAGATTTGAACTCTGGAGCCTCTTGGATGAGCAAAATTCATCCGATCCAATTGAAATTTAGTACGTGGTGTTAGTATATGGTCTCTAACAACCATGCAAAAATTGGTCCATATCGGTCCATAATTATATATAGCTCCCATATAAACTGATCCCCAGATTTGACCTCCGGAGCCTCCTGGAGGAGCAAAAGTCATCCGATGCGGTTGAAATTTGGTACATTTCGTTAGTATATGGCCTCTAACAGCCATGTAAAAATTGTCAAATTTTATTACTATAGAAAGTTTTGTCAAAATTTCATTTCTATAGAAAGTTTTGTAAAAAGTTTATTTCTATAGCAATGTTTGTCAACATTTTATTTCAATAGAAAATTTTGTCAAAATTTTATTTCTATAGAAAATTTTGTAAAAAATTTATTTCTGTAGAAAATTTTGTCAACATTTTATTTCTATAGACAATTTTGTCAACATTTTATTTCTATAGAACATTTTGTCAACATTTTATTTCTATAGAAAATTTTGTCAACATTTTATTTCTATAGAAAATTTTGTCAAAATTTTATTGCTATAGAAAATTTTGTCAACATTTTACTTCCATAGAAAATTTTGTCAACATTATATTTCTATAGAAAATTTTGTCAAGTTTTTATTTCTATAGAAAATTTTGTCAAAATTTTATTTCTATAGAAAATTTTGTCAAACTGAATTATATACGTATTTAATCGGCCTTTTTTTTTGTTTAATATATACCCCTTATGGACTAACTTACAATTTAGCAGACAGTGTTAAAAAGTTTTACGATACCTTGCCATCGGCAAGTGTTATCGCAACCCAAGTAATTCGTTTGTGGATGACAGCCTTTAGTAGAAGTTCCTACGCAATCCATGGTGGAGGGTACATAAGATTCGGCCTGGCCGAACTTACGGCCGTATATACTTGTTCTTCTTCATATGGGGCCGTTTTGCCGCGATTTCGACCTTCAAACGCTCCAATAACGCCATATAATAGTCACTGTTGATGGTTTTTCCCTTATCAAGATAATCGATAAAAATTCCATGCGCATCCCAAAAATCAGAGGCCATTACTTTGCCAGCGGACTTTTGAGTCTTTCCACGCTTCGGAGACGGTTCACCGGTCGCTGTCCACTCAGCCGACTGTCGATTGGACTCAGGAGTGTAGTGATGGAGCCGTGTTTCATCCATTGTCACATATCGACGGGAAAACTCGGGTGTATTACGAGTTAACAGCTGCAAACACCGCTCAGAATCATCAACACGTTGTTGTTTTTGGTCAAATGTGAGCTCGCGCGGCACCCATTTTGCACAGAGCTTCCGCATATCCAAATATTGATGAATGATATGACCAACACGTTCCTTTGATATCCCAGCAAAAAAAGCGTCGCCAAAAAAGTAATGAACATGTTTTATTTGGATCCGGAAGTGGTGCCAAATTGACGCAGAAGCGATGAATTTAACATGGGCTTGTCATAAGACGGATGTCCACCATTTCAACAGCCGCTGCACTGAATTTGCATCACTTCTTAAGGTGTGAGGTGAATTCAGTATTTTGGATGTGAATTAAGAAATTTTGTGACATTTTGACAAATCATCATTTTTAAAATTTTTTATGATTTCTAATGCATTATAACGCTTATCTGGAACGTTTGCCATCAAATATTTTCAAAAATTCGCAATTTTTCTAGAAAGGATTTAACATTTTTTTCGGCTAAATTTAAATATTTTGTACCATTTTAATAATTCTTAATCTGTTTTTAACCTATTTGAAATAAAAAAAAAATTAATTTTCCATTAAAAATATGAAAAAAGAGAGTTATAAAAAATTTACTCAAATGAACTTCCTGTGCATTTAAAATAAAGAACATCTTTGGGAGGACATTCTTGGAAGTTCTTTTAAAGTTGTGTCTTGAGAAGAACTTCCAATTTTTTTTTGCTGTTATCTTTAAGGCCTCTGCTATCTCGATCAACTTCATTTTACGGTCATTCAAAATCCTTTTGTGGATTTTTTTATGTTTTCGTCGGTAACCACTGCGTTCACCGTCCTCCGTGCTCATTTCACCACGCTTGAATTTTGCATACCAATCAATTATTATTGATTTCCCTGGGGCAGAGGCCGGAAACTCATTATCAAGCTAAGTTTTTGCTTCCACCGTATATTTTCCCTTCAGAAAACTGTATTTTATCAAAACACGAAATTCCTTTTTTCCATTTTTTTCACAATAACAAAAGTTGTTTCACAAAAGACGCTCTATCTCACAAACTAATTGACTTACAGACGTCAAATTTTGACACGAATCATTTGAAGGTTGGTACTATATAAAAATAATATGCATTTAATACTAGCGACGCCATCTATGTGCCAGACCGGGGACTTATCAGCCAACCTGTTAGTCAATATGCAAAAAGACAACAAATTTCATTAAATTTAAAGAATTTTTCTGAATTATTAAAGTCAAGTTGACCTTATTTAAAGACATGAAATCTTTAACCTCACGACAATATTTTTTTCAGTGTGCGGTTCCAAATCAAAGTGCATTATATATTATTCGAAAAATTTTGAAAACTGTAGAGTAAAAATTCATTTTATATTTTTTAAGAAAATATAATTAAAATAAAGTTCATAGTTTTTTAATGTTTTACTTTTCTACCATTAAACTTCAAATAAAACAAACTAACAAATAAACATTTGTATCACTCTTTAGCTTAGCTCAATTATTATTCTCAATTGGTAATTCCTAACGACATAACCAATTAGAAAGGAATTTGTGGTACAAACAACGAATCCAAAGTTCTACATAACGGTATGGGCAAGTGACAGTACTTTTTGAAGGAGTGCCCCCATACATGATATTCATTACCAATGAATGGAAGCGCCAACATTTGAGTACCACCAGAATACAAGAATGTCGTATGCACCATTGATAAAAATTGCCACTACACTGAACATGTCGGCATATAACAAGTATATACGGCCGTAAGTTCGGCCAGGCCGAATCTTATGTACTTTTCACTATGGATTGCATAAAAACTTCTACTAAAGACGGTCATCCACAATTGAATTACTTGGGTTGCGGCCAATGGCAAGGCATTTTAAAACTTCTTAACATCATCTTCTAAATTGTAAGTTAGTCCATGCGGGATATATATTAGACAAAAGAAAGGTCGAAATATGTATGAAATACGTATATATTCAGTTTTTGACCGGTATATATAGGGAAGAAACAATTACGAACCGATATGATCTTTTGTGCGGTAATTATATAGCCAGAATTGAAATATGTCTACCAAAAATGGCAGACTTTTTGCTAATTGGTAGACTGGTAGAATTCTTGATATATTGGAAGATTTATTTTTCTCCAACTTCATAAATTTTCTATAAAAATAACATTTTGACAAAATTTTCTACAGAAATAAAATTCGGACAAAATTTTCTATAGAAATAAAAGTCTGACAAAATTTGCTATAGAAATAAAATGTTCGTTTTGTTTGTTATTGTTGGCTTCTCTTCAATCTTCAATCGTTATTGTTGACAAAATTTTCTATAGAAATAAAATTTTGACAAAATTTTCTATAGAAATAAAATTTTGACAAAATTTTCTATAGAAATAAAATGTAGACAAAATTTTCTATAGAAATAAAATTTTGACAAAATTTTGTATAGAAATTATATTTTGACAAAATTTCGTAAAGACATAAAATGTTGACAAATTTTTTTATAGAAATAAAATTTTGACAAAATTTTCTCTAGAAATATACAATTTTGACAACATTTTCTATGGCAATCGTGATTTTTCTGTAATTGGGAATCGTTTTATTTGGGGGCTATATATAATATAGATCGAAACGGACCAATTTTGGCATGGTTGTTATCGGCCATACACTAGCGAAATGTACCAAATTTCAACCGGATCGGATGAATTTTGCTCCTTCACGAGGGTCCGGAGGTAGAATATGGGGATTAGTTTATATGGGAGCTATATATAATTATGAACCGATATGGACCAATTTTTGCATGGTTGTTAGACACCATATACTAACACCTCGTACTAAGTTTCAACCGGATCGGACGAATTTTGCTCCTCCAAAAGGCTCCGGAGGTCAAATATGGAGATCGGTTTATATAAGGGCTATATATAATTATGGACCGATATGGACCAATTCTGGCATGGATGTTAGAGACCATATACTAACACCACGTACCAAATTTCAACCGGATCGGATGAAATTTGCTTCTCTTAGAGGCTCCGCAAACCAAATTTGGGGATCGGTCTATAATGGCGGCTATATATAATTATGAACCCATGTGGACCAATTTTTGCATAGTTGTTAGAGACTATATATCAACACCATGTTCCAAATTTCAACCGGATCGGATGAAATTTGCTTCTCTTTGAGGCTCCGCAAGCCAAATCTGGGGATCGGTTCATATGGGGCCGGATCGGATGAAATTTGCTTCTCTTTCAGGCTCCGCAAGCCAAATCTGGGGATCGGTTCATATGGCGGCTATATATAATTATGGACCGACTATATAACAACACCATTTTCGTTATTAAATTTTGATTAGAAGCAGTTTAGAAAAAAGTAAATTAATTAAATTATCATACCCTAAACCACCCCTACTGAATTAGTAAACATAAGCATTTGTGGGGTAACGTTGGTATAAGTTTGAGAGATAAACCACATTTCCACATTTAAGAACATTAAGGGGTACACGCAAAAAAATAATTGTTTCCTCCCAAACGAAATTTTAGACAAACAAAGTTCGTTTCTCATTTGCTTTTCGCTGTAAGGAAGTGTATTTGGAAGAAAAGTATATAAATTTTGTGATAAACGTTTATTCTTTTCCAGGATGTAAAAACAATTTCATAAAGACAAACTCAAAAAAAACATTGTTTTCTTGCTAATTGCATTTTCCCTGACATCTTTCTCACATCCACGAGGTTTTTTTAGTTCTCAACACCTTTTCCTGTAATACCAACAATGTAGAAGAAATTATACGATTTTATAAATTTTTAAATTTTTTTTTACCTTTCGCCTGGACGGAGAATCGAACCGCGGACCATGCACTTTGTAAGCCAACACACTAACCACTGAGCTATGTACCTGTTATGGTCATCAATAGATAAATATCCATATAAGTTATATTTATATAGCATAACTTGCGGCGCCCACGAACCGAATAAACAAAGTTTATTTAACAGAAACAAACATTTAGTTTGGCACCGTGGAGCAGTGGTTGCTACGTCCGACTTGCATGCCAAGGGTCGTGGGTTCGATTCCTGCTTCGACCAAAGTTTTTTATACCCTCCACCATAGGATGGGGGGTATATTAACTTTGTCATTCCGTTTGTAACACATCGAAATATCGCTCTAAGACCCCATGAAGTATATATATTCTGGGTCGTGGTGAAATTCTGAGTCGATCTGAGCATGTCCGTCCGTCCGTCCGTCCGTCCGTCTGTTGAAATCTCGCTAACTTCCGAACGAAACAAGCTATCGACTTGAAACTTGGCACAAGTAGTTGTTATTAATGTAGGTCGGATGGTATTGCACATGGGCCATATCGGTCCACTTTTACGTATAGCCCCCATATAAACGGATCCCCCGATTTGGCTTGCGAGGCCTCTAAGAGAAGCAAATTTCATCCGATCCGGCTGAAATTTGGTACATGGTGTTAGTATATGGTCTCTAACAACCATGCAAAAATTGGTCGACATCGGTTAATAATTATATATAGCCCCCATATAAACCGACCCCCCGATTTGGCTTACGAGGCCTCTAAGAGAAGCAAGTTTCATCCGATCCGGCTGAAATTTGGTACATGGTGTTAGTATATGGTCTCTAACAACCATGCAAAAATTGGTCCATATCGGTCCATAATTATATATAGCCCCCATATAAACCGATCCCCCGATTTGGCTTGCGAGGCCTCTAAGAGAAGCAAATTTCATCCGATCCGGCTGAAATTTGGTACATGGTGTTAGTATATGGTCTCCAACAACCATGCAAAAATTGGTCCATATCGGTCCATAATCATATATAGCCCCCATATAAACCGATCCCCAGATTTGGCTTGCTGAGCCTCTAAGAGAAGAAAATTTCACATGATCCGGCTGAAATTTGGTACATGGTGTTAGTATATGGTCTCTAACCACTATGCAAAAATTGGTCGAAATAATAATAATAATTATATATAGCCCCCATATAAAATGATCCCCAGATTTGACCTCCGGAGCCCCTTGGAAGAGCAAAATTCATCGGATTCGGTTGAAATTTGGTATGTGATGTTAGTATATGGTATCCAACAACCATGCATGAATTTAGAAGACCGTACATATCAGTCCATAATTATATATAGCCCCCATATAAACCGATCCCCAGATTTGACCTCCGGAGCCCCTTGGAAGAGCAAAATTCACCCAATCCGGTTGAAATTTGGTACGTGGTGTTAGTATATGCAAAAATTGGTCCATGCCGGTCTTAATTATACAACCCCCATTTAAACCAATCCCCAGATTTGACCTCCAGAGCTCTTAGAGGACCAAAATTCATCGGATCCGGTTAAGATTTGGTACGTGGTGAAATTTTGTACATTGTGCAGTATATGGCCGCTAACAACCATGCCAAAATTGGTCCATAGCCGTCTATAGTTATATATAGCCGATCCCCAAAAATAATCTAGCAAAATTTTATTTCTATAGAAAATTTTGTCAAAATTTTATTACTATAGAAAATTTTGTCAACATTTTATTTCGATACAAAATTGTGTTAAAATTTTATGTCTATAGAAATTTTTGTCAAAATTTTATTACTATAGAAATTTTTGTCAAAATTTTATTTCTATAGAAAATTATGTAAAAATTTTATTTCTATAGAAAATTTTGTCAAAATTTTATTTCTATAGAAAATTTTGTCAAACTGAATTATATAGTATTTAATCGACCTTTTTTGTTTAATATATACTCCGTATGGACTAACTTACAATTGAGTAAACGGTGTTAAGAAGTTTTAAGAAACCTTGCCTTCGGTTAGTGTTACCGCAACCCAAGTAATTCGATTGTGGATGCCAGTCTTTAGTACAAGTTTCAATGCAATCCATGGTGGAGGGACATAAGATTCGGCCTGGCCGAACTTACGGCCGTTTATACTTGTTTTTTTTTTTTACATATATTCCAGATATGTTCGGAAGATTCCGAAAAAATTTTCAACATTACATTGTAGTATATTAAATTTTGAACTGTAAAATGTGTCTTATTAAAGACCTAAAGTCAGAAAAGAACAGTGTTTGATATAAACGAAATGGACTGTGTTGTTGTTTCAAAAATAACTTTTTTTATTAAAAAAATAAAAATTTTGTAACAAACGAATTTTTTTGGTGATAAAAGTTTAAAATTTTCGAAGCAATTCAAAAAACTCTTACAAAAGAAAAACGTTTTCGGTACACGTTTTCCAAACGTTTTTTTTTTCTTTGCGTGTACATTTTTATGGGAGTGTGGACACAATCTGAACAGAAATGTCTGATATTATATATAGTTGTAGCTATAGTTGATTTTGCTCCTACAGAGTTAGTATATAACTAATATAGAGTCCATTTTTAAAAAGAGAAAATCGCTCCATTAATTAATAAATAAAAATTCATGAAAATCGGGCAATATTATTATGTAAGAGTTACATGTAAGTCTAAATACGATTGGATAATACATAAAACTTTGAAATTTGAGTAGCATTGGTTAATAAATAAGAGTATTATGGCAAAATTTGGGAAAATCGAGCGATATATATGGGAGCTATATCTAAATCTGAACCGATTTGGATGATATTTTGCAGGTTTGGTTGATATTACAGGAGATTACCTTGGGGTAATTTTATGGGAGCTATAGATAAAACTGGACCGATGATTTTTTAGTAAGTACTATAGAAAATTAGATTTGGCCAACTTTGAGTAAGATCGGTTGATAAATAAGGGACTTATGGCCAAATTTGGGAAAATCGGCCGATACATATATATGGAAACTATATCTAAATCTAAACCGATTTCGATGAAATTTTGCACATTTAAAGGGTGGCAAATTAGATTACTTTATGGCAAATTAGACGCTGATTGGGTAGTAAATGAGCGCAATCCGACTCTATTTATCGAAATCGGGCGATACATATACATGGGAGCTATATCTAAAATTGATCCGATTCAATAGCGTTCGCCCTTGTGCCACAACAACGCCATACACCAAATTTCATCAAAATCGGTTAATAATTGCGACCGGAATCAACAACAAATACATGGACAGACGGACGGACACCAAGGGCTAGATCGACTCAAGAGGTGATTCTGAGTCGATAGGTGTATATTTTATGGGGTCTAAAATCAATATTTCTGGTAGGCACACTATGTGGTTTAGGTGTAATTACTTGAAAATGTCGAAGGAAATAATTAATCAAGTGTTTTTTATTTCGAATTAATGATGTGATTTATACAATTTCAATTAAAAAATTAATAGGATCAAAATCGTTCCTGAATCAGAAAAAATTCTGTTTATATATTACTCCCATAAATTTATTACGAGAGATAGGATATAGGGTATAACATCTAAGTCTCCGCTAAATTCAGTAGAGTAATAGTATTGACAGCTTTGACCCCCACTGAAGTATGTAAATTTTCAATGAAATGTCATTTGCATGGACACGTACAACTTCTTAAATTGTATAGATTTGGCTTTAATCCAATCACGATGGCAAATAAATACCATTTGGGTATGTTACATTCTTTGATGCTTGCTATCGATGTTCTACCCAACGGGGATATCGACCATATTTTGCATACGTAATTGGTTGGATGGACAGGCGTCATGTATTGAATAATAGCGAAATTGTAGCATTTCGGTATGTCTATGGTGATTTGAATGCAATTTATTCCAATCATTTCACACATACCGGCTAGTGATATGAAAACTCAGTAACCGGATACGAATTGTATAAATTCTTATATTATCATATAATATTGAGCTAATATGAACGATTCTTTGATCTTTATTTTGGGACACAAAATTTACACAATAGTAAAGAAATATTTTAAATAATTATTAAGAAAGTTTCCAGTAGTTATTTTAAAATTTAAAATTTTTTTTTAATTTAGGATGCTCATGTTAATTGTTCCAAATTATTGATAGAATTATTATTTTTTTTTTTTGATTAAAAAATTTGTTTTTCAAATTGATTTAAAATTTTTATTGGAAAAATATTGGTGATATTTTCATAGTTCCACGGTTCTGCATGTGCTCGTTTTGTCCATGCCATTACCCCAGACCGAGTACACGACTTTTATCGCGAGGTCATCAACATACTCGTTTCCTTATACTTCACATTGAGCAAGTACCCAGATAATTTGAATGGTGCCATACTCGGAGTAGGAATTTATTATCTCTTTGCATTCCAAAACGATTCGTGATTTTACCGTAATGGATGCTATAGATTCTATAGACATCTAGCTATAGACACTTGATACATCCCGTGATCGCTAGGATTTCCGCTTGCAGAATAGTATTATGGTATATACTCGTATACGCACAAACCCCCATCCTCGCTCCGTCTGTGTAAGAATTGTTACCATAATGGGCTTCTGAAAGGGTTGCCTTTCCGGTATTAAATTTTCGCACTTGTTTCTTCACTCCTAAATCTTATCGTTAGATCCCCTTTTGATACCATTCTACAATTTTGGGGCCCCACATTTGTGCCTGTATAGGTAGGACGTTTAGAATCGTTTCTAGCACTCCGGCCCCGCTTACAATCAAAACTCACGCGTGAATCACGAAAAATGTTGGTGAGTGACCACAATTTAGCCTCACGTGTAGACTTCTACTCCAAAGTACAGACTTGAATATAATGGAATTAATAGACGAGCGGGCTATTTACACTTCCTATAAATTTGTTATATAAAACATGTAAGGAAAGTCTAAAGTTGGGCGGGTCCGACTATATTATACCCTGCACCACTTTGTAGATCTAAATTTTCGATACCATATCACATCCGTCAAATGTGTTGGGTGCTATATATAAAAGTTTGTCCCAAATACATACATTTAAATATCACTCGATTTGGACAGAATTTGATGGACTTTTACAAAATCTATAGACTCAAAATTTAAGTTGGCTAATGCACCAGGGTGGAACACAATTTTAGTAAAAAAATATGGGAAACATTTAAATCTGAAGCAATTTTAAGGAAACTTCGCAAAAGTTTATTTATGATTTATCGCTCGATATATATGTATTAGAAGTTTAGGAAAATTAGAGTCATTTTTACAACTTTTCGACTAAGCAGTGGCGATTTAACAAGGAAAATGTTGGTATTTTGACCATTTTTGTCGAAATCAGAAAAACATATATATGGGAGCTATATCTAAATCTTAACCGATGTCAACCAAATTTGGCACGCATAGCTACAATGCTAATTCTACTCCTTGTGCAAAATTTCAACTAAATCGGAGTTAAAAATTGGCCTCTGTGGTCATATGAGTGTAAATCGGGCGAAAGCTATATATGGGAGATATATCCAAATCTGAACCGATTTCAACCAAATTTGGCACGCATAGTAACAATACTAATTCTACTCCCTGTGCAAAATTTCAACTAAATCGGAGCAAAAAATTGGCCTCTGTGGGCAATTGAGTGTAAATCGGGCGAAAGCTATATATGGGAGCTATATCTAAATCTGAACCGATTTGGCTGATATTTTGCAAGTTTTTCGAGACTCATAAAATATTCGGATGTACAGAATTGAGGAAGATCGGTTGATATACACGCCAATTATGACCAGATCGGTGAAAAATATATATGGCAGCTATATCTAAATCTGAACCGATTTTTTCCAAAACCAATAGGTATCGTCTTTGAGCCGAAACAGGACCCTATATCAAATTTTAGGACAATCGGACTAAAACTTCGAGCTGTACTTTGCACACAAAAATACATCAACAGACAGACAGACGGACAGACAGACAGACAGACGGACATCGCTAAATCGACTCAGAATTTAATTCTAAGCCGATCCGTATACTAAAAGGTTGGTCTATGATTACTCCTTCTTGGCGTTACATACAAATGCACAAACTTATTATACCCTGTACCACAGTAATGGTGAAGGGTATAAAAAAATCGTACAGTTCACCGTACAAAATATTACGAAATTTTTTTCAATTAAAATTTTAATTGTGTTTTAAAAAATATTCAATTAAAAATTTTATTGATACAATAATTTTTTTTAATTGATTTTAATTTTTTTAATTGAAAGGGAGCCACCATTTATTCGTTATTTAAGCATTATTGAATATCAAAAAATTAAACACAATTTAGTTCAATTTTCACACGAGATAGTCCATTTTGAGTGTATAAACGCAGATAAGGAATATCATCAACTCAAACATGTTTCAAACAACATTTTTTCTGAAAAATATTTTCCCCGCCAAATCAAATACATAATTTTCGAAAAAAAATAAAATGATTGTCACAAACATGTTACATGTTCTCCGTCCATTAATAAAATTATGCTCTTGAAACAGGCTTGAGGTGATTATATTCCTTCTCTTGGTGTAACCGGATACAAAATGCGTAAGGTTATAGAATTCCATAATTCCCATTTTTATGGGAGAGAATAAGAAAATACGTCTGTAAACTCATTAGTTTCCGTATTTGAAAATTCAAGCCCAACCACAAATCAGACGCTTTTTTTCAAAATACCATTTCAAAAATCTACTAAATTCATTAGTTTCCGCATTTCAAAATTAAAACCCAGCCAAAAATCATAGGCGTTTTTCAAAATAGCACTGAAAAAATCTACAACACTATTCCCCAACAGTGGAAGACCACCAGCACCAGCCAACATTTTTGACATTTGGAAGGAATTTACACGAGAATAAAAAAAATCCCCATTCTAGGGAGTCCATTGAATTTTGATATTTACACACTTGTCGCTGTTTACTCGTACAATTGCAGATTGCATTTTTTTGTTGCAGTTCAGTCCCTATGTTGGTTCATTCTGTGTGAGAGCCGACTGTTTAAAGTTCAAATGCTTTGTGTGCCAGAGATGGGAGATGTAATTCAACCAGTAGAAATAAAGAGAAGAATCCATAACAAAGCTTGTACAATAGGATTTTTCACAATAGTGGTTACCAATTAAAATTATAAAATTTTGTTTGTGAAACTGTTTCTAATTGCACAGAAAAAATATTACCAAAATATTTCCACTCAAAAAAAATCCGTAACTAAACTAACGCTAAATTTAACTTATTTTTATTGCAAAAAATATTTGTACTTAAATTTTATTATTTTTTTCGAAATTTTCCATAGCCTAATGAAATTTTCCTTTTCTAAAGTATGTCCCTAACATGTTACAAACTAAATTTGGGTATAAAGTCCAATGACCGTACACATAAGTTCAATATAAACTAAAGCAAAAGAAATTTTTTGTAATACACACAAAAAAAAATATATATATTTTTTTCTGACTCAATCACGAAATTAATTGATCCAATAATTTTTGTTAATTGAAATCTCTTCAATCATAAAAATTATAGTACCAATCACAGTTTTAGTTGGGCATAAAAAATACTTGATTAAAAAATAAATTGATTTGATGACTACATTTCACTTAAATTTTTAATATATTCAATTAAAAATTTTATTGATATTGATTGCAAAAATTAATATTTTTTATACCCTCCACCATAGGATGGAGGTATATTAACTTTGTCATTCCGTTTGTAACACATCGAAATATTGCTCTAAGACCCCATAAAGTATATATATTCTGGATCGTGGTGAAATTCTGAGTCGATCTGAGCATGTCCATCCGTCCGTTTGTTGAAATCACGCTAACTTCCGAACGAAACCAGCTATTGACTTGAAACTTGGCACAAGTAGTTGTTATTGATGTAGGTCGGATGGTATTGCAAATGGGCCATATCGGTCCACTTTTACATATAGCCCCCATATAAACGGACCCCCAAATTTTGGCTTGCGGGGACTCTACGAGAAGAAAATTTCATCCGATCCGGCTGAAATTGGGTACATGGTGTCAGCATATGATCTCTAACAACCATGCAAAAATTGGTCCACATCGGTCCATAATTATATATAGCCCCCATATAAACCGATCCCCCGATTTGGCTTGCGGAGCCTCTAAGAGAAGCAAATTTCATCCGATCCGGCTAAAATTTGGTACATGGTATAAGTATATGGTCTCTAACAACTATGCAAAAATTGGTCCACATCGGTCAATAATTATATATAGTCCCCATATAAATCGATCCTCCGAGTTGGCTTGCGGAACCTCGAAGAGAAGCAAATTTCATCCTATCCGGCTGAAATTTGGTACATGGTGTCAGTATATGGTCTGTAATGACCATGCAAAAAATGGTCCATATCGGTCCATAATTATATATAGCCCCCATATAAACCGATCACCAGATTTGACCTCCGGAGTCTCTTGGAAGACCAAAATTCATCTGATTCAATTTAAATTTGGTACGTGGTGTTAATATATGGCCTCAAACACCCATGCAAAAATTGGTCGAAATCGGTCCATAATTATATATAGCCCCCATATAAAATGATCCCCAGATTTGACCTCCGGAACCCCTTGGAAGAGCAAAATTCATCCGTTCATATTAGTCCATAAATATATATAGCCTCATATAAACCGATCCCCAGATTTGACCTTCGGTGCCTTTTGGAGAAGCAAAATTCATCCGATCTGGTTGAAATTTGGTACGTGGTGGTAGTATATGATATTTAACAACCATGCCAAAAGTGGTCAGTCCATAATTATATATAGCCCCCATATAAACCGATCCTGAGATTTGGTTTTGGAGCCTCTTGGAGGAGCAAATTTCATCCGAGGATGCTCCCTGCGAGCATCCTTTTGAGGTCTTAGAACAAGAAAAAGTCGCTGGGGCCAGATCTGGAGAATACGGTGGGCGGGGATGCAATTCGAAGTCCAATTCATGAATTTTTGCCATCGTTCTCAATGACTTGTGGCACGGTGCGTTGTCTTGGTGGAACAACACTTCTTTCTTCTTCATATGGGGCCGTTTTGCCGCGATTTCGACCTTCAAACGCTCCAATAACGCCATATAATAGTCACTGTTGATGGGTTTTCCCTTCTCAAGATAATCGATAAAAATTATTCCATGCGCATCCCAAAAAACAGAGGCCATTACTTTGCCAGCGGACTTTTGAGTCTTTCCACGTTCACCGTGAGCTGTCCACTCAGCCGACTGTCGATTGGACTCAGGAGTGTAGTGATGGAGCCACACGCAAAGAAAACAAACGTTTGGAAAACGTGTACCGAAAACGTTTTTCTTTTGTTAGAGTTTTTTGAATTGCTTCGAAAATTTTAAACTTTTATCACCAAAAAAATTCATTTGTTGCACAATTTTTATTTTTTCAATGAAAAAAAAGTTATTTTTGAAATAGCAACACAGTCCATTTCGTTTATATCAAGCACTGTTCTTTTCTGACTTTAGGTCTTTAATAAGACACATTTTACAGTTCAAAATTTAATATAGTACAATGTAATGTTGAACATTTTTACGGAATCTTCCGAACATATCTGAAATATATGTAAAAAAAACTTTGGTCGAAGCAGGGATCGAACCCACGACCCTTGGCATGCAAGTTGGACGTAGCAACCACTGCTCCACGGTGCCAAACTAAATGTTTGTTTCTGTTAAATAAACTTTGTTTATTCGGTTAGTGGGCGCCGCAAGCTATGCTATATAAATATAACTTATATGGATAATTATCTATTGATGACCATAACAGGTACATAGCTCAGTGGTTAGTGTGTTGGCTTACAAAGTGCATGGTCCGCGGTTCGATTCTCCGTCCAGGTGAAAGGTAAAAAAAATTTTAAAAATTTATAAAATCGTATAATTTCTTCTACATTGTTGGTATTACAGGAAAAGGTGTTAAGAACTAAAAAACCTCGTGGATGTGAGAAAGATATGAGGGAAAATGCAATTAGCAAGAAAACAATGCTTTTTTTTTGAGTTAGTCTTTATGAAATTGTTTCAAATACACTTCCTTACAGCGAAAAGCAAATGAGAAACGAACTTTGTTTGTCTAAAATTTCGTTTGGGAGGAAAGAATTATTTTTTTGCATGCATGCTTCATCCATTGTCACATATCGACGGAAAAACTCGGGTGTATTACGAGTTAACAGCTGCAAACGCAGCTCAGAATCATCAACACGTTGTTGTTTTTGGTCAAATGTGAGCTCGCGTGGCACCCATTTTGCACAGAGCTTCCGCATATCTAAATATTGATAAATGATATGACCAACACATTCCTTTGATATCTCTAAGGCCTCTGCTATCTCGATCAACTTCATTTTACGGTCATTCAAAATCATTTTGTGGATGTTTTCGTCGGTAACCACCTCTTTCGGGCGTCCACTGCGTTCACCGTCCTCCGTGCTCATTTCACAACGCTTGAATTTTGCATACCAATCAATTATTGTTGATTTCACTGGGGCAGAGTCCGGAAACTCATTATCAAGCCAAGTTTTTGCTTCCACCGTATTTTTCCCCTTCAGAAAACAGTATTTTATCAAAACACGAAATTGCTTTTTTTCCATTTTTTTCACAATAACAAAAGTTGCTTCACAAAAGACGCTCTAGCTCACAAACTAATTGACTTTACAGACGTCAAATTTTTAGACGAATCATTTGAAGGTTGGTACTATATAAAAATAATATGCATTTAATACTAGCGACGACATCTATGTGTCAGACCAGGGACTTAAAAGATTGACTGTTTGAAATAAATTTTTAATTAAAAATTTAAACAATTCACATTTTTTCAAATCACCTTTTTTCACAGACTTAGTCTTCCGAGTTTGATCAAAAAGTTAATTGTATCAATTGGTTTTTAAGTTTAAAAAATTTTAAAATTTCAATCATTGACTTAATTAACTTAATGTTTCTATCTTGATTAACAAGTTAATTATATCAAATAATTAGTAATTGAAAAAAATGTTCAATTTCAATCAACTTTTTAATTGGAAATATTTTGGTTTACTTTGTTTTGTGTGCAATTAACAAATTGATTGAAGTTGAAATCTTAATCAATTAGAAACATAAGTGATACAATTAATTTTTAATCAAATTAAATTAAATTATCCCAATTAACATTTTAATTAAATAAAAAATATATACGAAAATTTAATTTAAGAGCTTAAGACCTTAGTTGTCATAGCTTTTTAAAGTAATTAATTTTAATAGTTAATGAAAAAATAAATAATTAAATCGATAACAAATAAATAAATAAATAAAAATTTAATTTGAATTGCAACAAATTTGTTCGGGAATAATTTGTTTCCATATATTCTTTACATATATATCTATAATTTTAAATGGAAAATTCATAAAAAGTAGAAACTCCCATAAAATTACAAGAAAATTTATTCAAATAATTATGAATAAATAAATAAAATTACAATAAATAATTAATTGTCTCAATTAAAAGCTTAATCGAGTTTCACGACCACAATCAATTAATTTTTTTTTTTATTTTTAAATCAAGTATAATTTTAATTAATTGATTGATACTATCATTTTCGTGAATGAAGCAATTTCAAATAAAAATTAATTGGATCAATTTTTGTGTGATTCAAATAACAAAAATATGTGAAGGTACACTCAATTTCAAAATCCTTATTTGCTCCATTTGCTTTGACAATTGCCTTGATTGCTCCGAATACCAAAGTAGTCTGTCTGCATTTTTCTCATTACCGTGCAATAACTTACTTCCTAAAATATTGATTTAATTTACAGAAACCGCATATTTGCCTCGGGATTAGAGGTGTGCGCGTGACACGAAGTTTTCGTGACACGCGTGATTCACGCGTGAGTCACGTGTTTCGTGAATGAAATTTTGACCAAATGTCGTGAATGTGCGTGAATGGGACTGAACAAAAATGTGTCGTGCGTGATCGTGCGTGAACATCAAATTCTGTTCGTGAATGTGCGTGAGTAAATTTTTTTCAAAATCACGCTCACGACAAAATTCACGCTCACGAAGAAATTCACGTTCACGAAGAAACTCACATTCACGAAAACTTCACACTCACGATGACATTCACGTTCACGAAACAATTCACGTTCACGAAAAATTCACGCTCACGAGAAAATTCACGCTCACGAAGAAACTCACATTCACGAAAAATTCACGCTCACGATGAAATTCACGTTCTTCTTGTGCAAAATGTTAAGCAAAGTGGGGTAAAACTCTGGCTTCTGGGGCCATATAAGTTCATATCGGGCGAAAGCTATATATGGGAGCTATATCTAAATCTGAACCGATTTCAACCAAATTTGGCACGCATAGTTACAATGCTAATTCTACTCCCTATGCAAAAAATCGGAGAAAAAAATTGGCCTCTGTGGGAAAATTAGTGTAAATCGGGCGAAAGCTATATATGGGAGCTATATCTAAATCTGAACCGATTTGGCTGATATTTGGCAAGTTTTTCGAGACTCATAAAATATTCGGATGTACGGAATTTGAGGAAGGTCGGTTGATATACACGCCAATTATGACCAAATCGGTGAAAAATACATATGGCAGCTATATCTAAATCTGAACCGATTTTTTCCAAAATCAATAGGGATCGTCTTTGAGCCGAAACAGGACCCTATACCAAATTTTAGGACAATCGGACTAAAACTGCGAGCTGTACTTTGCACACAAAAATACACCAACAGACAGACAGACGGACAGACAGACAGAGAGAAAGACGGACATCGCTAAATCGACTCAGAATTTAATTCTAAGACGATCGGTATACTAAACGATGGGTCTCAGACTTTTCCTTGTTGGCGTTACATACAAATGCACAAACTTTTTTACCCTGTACCAAAGTAGTGGTGAAGGGTATAATAATGATTGAACATTTTTACATTTTTAAATTGAAAACATACTTCCAAATAAAAAATTAATAATTTTGGAAATAATTGGTTTCATTGGTTCATTAAATTTTGGCTTAGATGTAAAAAAAATAATATAATATAATAAAAAATAAAATAAGTAAACAATAACACTATAAATCATTGATTGCCTCAATTAAAAATTAATTAAGTTTTTCGGCCAAAATCAATCTAAATTTTAATTGAATTTATATTTTGATTTGATTAAAATGTTAATTGTATCTGTTAATTTTTTTATTGAGTACGTTTTCAACTTCAGATTTTTAATTAGAAATATTTTGGCGAATTTGTGTGGGTAGCTCATTTGTATCACGAGCGAGAGTGAGTAAGTTTTTAAGTTCGTACTCATTCGTGAATTACATTTTTTCATTTGTTTTGTAAGTATAATAGTCGTGAACGTGCGTGAGTTGCATTTTACATCGTGAGCGTGCGTGAATAGTTTTTTTTATGAATCGTTAGTGTGTGGAAGTACGTTTCATTGTTCGTGAACGTGCGTGAGTAGTTTTTTTTCGAATCGTGAGTGTGCGTGAATAAGTTTGTTGTTCGTGAACGTGCGTGAGTTGATATATCCCGTCGTGAGCGTGCGGTAGTCACTATTCTGCAATCGTGAGTGTTTATCTTTGCAGGATTTTGGTTCGTGAACGTAAGTGAGCGTGAATCAATAAAAACCTTCGTGCGTGAATGTTACGAATTCATTCGTGAGCGTGCGTGAGTGTGAGCAATTCAAAAACGTGCGTGAGTAGTTTTTTTTCGAATCGTGAGTGTGCGTGAATAAGTTTGTTGTTCGTGAACGTGCGTGAGTTGATATATCCCGTCGTGAGCGTGCGGTAGTCACTATTC
Source organism: Haematobia irritans (assembly GCF_050003625.1). Classification (NCBI taxonomy): domain Eukaryota; kingdom Metazoa; phylum Arthropoda; class Insecta; order Diptera; family Muscidae; genus Haematobia; species Haematobia irritans. The sequence continues at coordinate 177,927,211 of NC_134397.1, read as the reverse complement.
TGCAATCGTGAGTGTTTATCTTTGCAGGATTTTGGTTCGTGAACGTAAGTGAGCGTGAATCAATAAAAACCTTCGTGCGTGAATGTTACGAATTCATTCGTGAGCGTGCGTGAGTGTGAGCAATTCAAAAACGGGCGTGCGTGATCGTGCGTGAATGTTACGAATTCATTCGTGAGCGTGCGTGAATGTGAGCAATTCTAAAACAGGCGTGCGTGATCGTGCGTGAATGACATTTTGAATTTGTGAGCGTGCGTGAGGGTGCGTGAAAACTCCCTCACGCGCACACCTCTACTCGGGATCAATGCCAAAACATTTCGTTTCCTATGATATAACAGGTTGGCTGATAAGTCCCTGGTCTAACAAAGAAAAACACATTTTTTTGTCAAAATTCGTTTTTATTATTCAACATAGTTCCCTTCAAGAGCGATACAACGATTATAACGACCTTCCAATTTTTTGATACCATTTTGGTAGTACTCCTTCGGTTTTGCCTCAAAATAGGCCTCAGTTTCGGCGATCACCTCTTCATTGCAGCCAAATTTTTTCCCTGCGAGCATCCTTTTGAGGTCTTAGAACAAGAAAAAGTCGCTGGGGCCAGATCTGGAGAATACGGTGGGCGGGGATGCAATTCGAAGTCCAATTCATGAATTTTTGCCATCGTTCTCAATGACTTGTGGCACGGTGCGTTGTCTTGGTGGAACAACACTTCTTTCTTCTTCATATGGGGCCGTTTTGCCGCGATTTCGACCTTCAAACGCTCCAATAACGCCATATAATAGTCACTGTTGATGGTTTTTCGCTTCTCAAGATAATCGATAAAAATTATTCCATGCGCATCCCATAAAACAGAGGCCATTAGTTTGCCAGCGGACTTTTGAGTCTTCGGAGACGGTTCACCGGTCGCTGTCCACTCAGCCGACTGTCGATTGGACTCAGGAGTGTAGCGATGGAGCCATGTTTCATCCATTGTCACATATCGACGGAAAAACTCGGGTGTATTACGAGTTAACAGCTGCAAACACCGCTCAGAATCATCAACACGTTGTTTTTTTTGGTCAAATGTGAGCTCGCGTGGCACCCATTTTGCACAGAGCATCCGCATATCTAAATATTGATGAATGATATGACGAACACATTCCTTTGATATCTCTAAGGCCTCTGCTATCTCGATCAACTTCATTTTACGGTCATTCAAAATCATTTTGTGGATGTTTTCGTCGGTAACCACCTCTTTCGGGCGTCCACTGCGTTCACCGTCCTCCGTGCTCATTTCACAACGCTTGAATTTTGCATACCAATCAATTATTGTTGATTTCACTGGGGCAGAGTCCGCAAACTCATTATCAAGCCAAGTTTTTGCTTCCACCGTATTTTTCCCCTTCAGAAAACAGTATTTTATCAAAACACGAAATTGCTTTTTTTCCATTTTTTTTTTTTTCACAATAACAAAAGTTGCTTCACAAAAGACGCTCTATCTCACAAACTAATTGACTTTACAGACGTCAAATTTTGAGACGAATCATTTGAAGGTTGGTACTATATAAAAATAATATGCATTTAATACTAGCGACGTCATCTATGTGTCAGACCAGGGACTTAAAAGATTGACTGTTTGAAATAAATTTTTAATTAAAAATTTAAACAATTCACATTTTTTCAAATCACCTTTTTTCACAGACTTAGTCTTCCGAGTTTGATCAAAAAGTTAATTGTATCAATTGGTTTTTAAGTTAAAAAAATTTTAAAATTTCAATCATTGACTTAATTAACTTAATGTTTCTATCTTGATTAACAAGTTAATTATATCATATAATTAGTAATTGAAAAAAAATGTTCAAATCAATCAACTTTTTAATTGGAAATATTTTGGTTTACTTTGTTTTGTGTGCAATTAACAAATTGATTGAAGTTGAAATCTTAATCAATTAGAAACATAAGTGATACAATTAATTTTTAATCAAATTAAATTAAATTATCCCAATTAACATTTTAATTAAATAAAAAATATATACGAAAATTTAATTTAAGAGCTTAAGACCTTAGTTGTCATAGCTTTTTAAAGTAATTAATTTTAATAGTTAATGAAAAATAAATAATTAAATCGATAACGAATAAATAAATAAATAAAAATTTAATTTGAATTTCAACAAATTTGTTCGGGAATAATTTGTTTCCATATATTCTTTACATATCTATCTATAATTATAATTGGAAAATTCATAAAAAGTAGAAAATCCCATAAAATTACAAGAAAATTTATTCAAATAATTATGAATAAATAAATAAAATTACAATAAATAATTAATTGTCTCAATTAAAAGCTTAATCGAGTTTTACGACCACAATCAATTAAATTTTTTTTTTATTTTTAAATCAAGTATTTTTTTAATTAATTGATTGATACTATCATTTTCGTGAATGAAGCGATTTCAAATAAAAATTAATTGGATCAATTTTTGTGTGATTCAAATTACAAAAATATGTGAAGGTACACTCAATTTCAAAATCCTTATTTGCTCCATTTGCTTTGACAATTGCCTTGATTGCTCCGAATACCAAAGTAGTCTGCCTGCATTTTTCTCATTATCGTGCAATAACTTACTTCCTAAAATATTGATTTAATTTACAGAAACCGCATATTTGTCTCGGGATCAATGCCAAAACCTTTCGTTTCCTATGATATAACAGGTTGGCTGATAAGTCCCTGGTCTAACAAAGAAAAACACATTTTTTTGTCAAAATTCGTTTTTATTATTCAACATAGTTCCCTTCAAGAGCGATACAACGATTATAACGACCTTCCAATTTTTTGATACCATTTTGGTAGTACTCCTTCGGTTTTGCCTCAAAATAGGCCTCAGTTTCGGCGATCACCTCTTCATTGCAGCCAAATTTTTTCCCTGCGAGCATCCTTTTGAGGTCTGAGAACAAAAAAAGTCGCTGGGGCCAGATCTGGAGAATACGGTGGGTGGGTAAGCAATTCGAAGCCCAATTCATGAATTTTTGCCATCGTTCTCAATGACTTGTGGCACGGTGCGTTGTCTTGGTGGAACAACACTTCTTTCTTCTTCATATGGGGCCGTTTTGCCGCGATTTCGACCTTCAACCGCTCCAATAACGCCATATAATAGTCACTGTTGATGGTTTTACCCTTCTTAAGATAATCGATAAAGATTATTCCATACGCATCCCATAAAACAGAGGCCATTAGTTTGCCAGCGGACTTTTGAGTCTTTCCACGCTTCGGAGACGGTTCACCGGTCGCTGTCCACTCAGCCTACTGTCGATTGGACTCAGGAGTGTAGTGATGGAGCCATGTTTCATCCATTGTCACATATCGACGGAAAAACTCGGGTGTATTACGAGTTAACAGCTGCAAACACCGCTCAGAATCATCAACACGTTGTTGTTTTTGGTCAAATGTGAGCTCGCGCGGCACCCATTTTGCACAGAGCTTCCGCATATCCAAATATTGATGAATGATATGACCAATACATTCCTTTGATATCTTTAAGGCCTCTGCTATCTCGATCAACTTCATTTTACGGTCATTCAAAATCATTTTGTGGATTTTTTTGATGTTTTCGTCGGTAACCACCTCTTTCGGGCGTCCACTACGTTCACCGTCATCCGTGCTCATTTCACCACGCTTGAATTTTGCATACCAATCAATTATTGTTGATTTCCCTGGGGCAGACTCCGGAAACTCCTTATCAAGCCAAGTTTTTGCTTCCACCGTATATTTTCCCTTCAGAAAACAGTATTTTATCAAAACACGAAATTCCTTTTTTTCCATTTTTTTTCACAATATCAAGCTCTATCTCACAAACTAATAGACTTACAGACGTCAAATTTTGACACGAATCATTTGAAGGTTGGTACTATATAAAAATAATATGCATTTAATACTAGCGACGCCATCTATGTGTCAGGCCGGGGACTTATCAGCCAACCTGTTAAGATTTGGAACTTGTATGACTTTACCTTGATCCGATGTACCAGTGTGAACTCAGTAACACTTAATATCAGCTACTCTAATTTTCCAAGTATGTTTATGTTAATGTTAGAAATTTAACAAAATCTATTCAACCATCAAAAATTTTTTTCTTTGATCTCCCATTTTCCTCAAAACCACATTCCCATCCCTGAAAAAAACAACATTCCCATCCTAAGTATTTGTATGTACGGGATACATATACAAACTTTTAGTAACAATTGTACGAGATGCGTTGCAATTAGTCAAGTTGATCCATAGACTCCATTCAGGTTAGCACTGAAAAAAAAACATGAGTTTGTATTTTCGAAGCGTTTTTTTTTTGTAAGCGTCACGCATTTTTGTAAGCTTCACATGGCTGTCACGATCATATTCGAACAGCAAAATAATATGGTATCAGTTGTTTTTGTGGTCACATGTAATATTTTCATTGCCGTGTTCGGTCAGTGAACACTGTGATAGTTGAAGACAAATTATAGCTATGAAATTTTTAAAGCTCCTTTTTTGAACGAATTACACTAAAAAATCATCGCATCGAAATACTCAAAAAAATGTTTTTTTTTTTGTTGCACGAACTCCCATTAACATACAACGATTGGTGTAAATAGATATAGTGATGGTTAGGTTAGGTATAGCGGCAGCCCCATATTTCAGGCTCACTTAGACTATTCAGTCCATTGCGATACCACAATGGTGAACTTCTTATCACTGAGTGTTGCCCGATTCTATGTTAAGCTCAGCTTTTTATAGCCGAGTCCGAACGCATTCCACATTGCATTGAAACCACTTAGAGAAGCTTTGATACACTCAGAAATGTCACGAGCATTCACACAAAAAATGTTTTCTCTGATTCAATCACCAAATTAATTGATCCAATTAATTTTTTAATTGAAATGTCTTCAATCACGAAAATGATAGTATCAATCACAGTTTTAATTGGGCATAGAAAAAATTCTTGATTAAAAAATTAATTGATTTTTTCAGCAAAATTCAATTAATTTTTTAATTGATTCAATTAAAAATTTAATTGATGTTGATGCAAAACACAATTAATTTATTAATTAAAAAAGGTGACTATTTTTAATTGCTTAGTTAGATTGGCTTAGAGTTTTTATTTGGATTAACAAATGATTGTTTGAAATACATTTTTAATTAAAAAAGTAAAAAAAAAATCAGCACTTTTTTAACTGAATTAGTCTTCCGAATTTGATTAAAAAGTTAATTGTATCAATTAATTTTTTAATTAAACATTTTAAAAATTTCAATCATTGACTTAATTAACTTAATGTTTCTATCATGATTAAAAAGTTAATTGTATCAATTAATTTATTAATTGAAAAAATTTTCAACTTCAATTTACTTTTTAATTGGAAATATTTTGGTGATATTTTTTTCTGTGTTACTAAAGTGGGATAATCCACCTCTGAAAAACCTTTTGGTGTTTGGTCGAAACTGGGTTTGACCCCACGACCCTGTGTATGCAAGGCAGGTATGCTAAACATTGCACCACGGTGGCTCCCGGCGTATATAGTGATCCTAGTATTATCCTCACGGATAGAAAAATAAAAGTTTGGAAAACGTTTACCAAAAACGTTTTTCTTTTGTTAGAGTTTACTGAATTTCTTCGATAATTGTAAACTTTTATCATAAAAAAAAAATTGTTGCAAAATTTTTATTTTTGCAATACAAAAAGTCATTTTTGATCCAAAAACACAGTCCATTGCGTTTATATCGAGAGCTGTTCTTTTCTGACTTTAAGTCTTTAATAAGATACATTTTGAAGTTTCATAGTAAACATTTAATATAACATAGTAGTATGTAATGTCGAAACTTTTTTTCAGAATCTTCCGAACATATTTGGAATATATGTAAACAGTAGGGATTTAACCCACGACCCTTGGTATGCAAGGCGGGCATGCTAACCATTGCTCCAAGGTGGCCAAATAAATGTATGTTTCTGTTAAATAAAGTTTCTTTAATCGGTTAATCGGTGAGCGCCAAAAACTATGCTGTATAAAATAACTGTTTGACTCTTTGCGTGCGTTATTGGCTATAGCGATAATTGTTTGTTGACGACAATAACAGCAAAAAGCAAATGGGAAACGATATTTGTTTGTCTAAAATTTCGTTTGAAAGGAAAGAATTTTTTTGTTTGCGTGTATGCAACCAATCTTCCTAAAAGAATTACACCGAAAAAAAATCCGTAGTTAAGCTAACGCTAAATTTAACTTATTTTTATAGCAAAAAAAATACTTGTTTGTAGTTAAATTTTATTATTTTTTTCGAAATTTTCCACAGCCGTATGAAATTTTCCTTTTTTTTAAGTATGTCTTAAAAATTTTATGAACTAAACGTGGATATAAAGTTCAATGACCGTGCATAAATATAAGTTCAATATGAACTAAAGCAAACTAAGCAAATTTTCGTACGATTCCCAAAAATAGTAAAAACGAACTACAGTATGGTTAAAATGTTCGTGATTTGGCCCCAATGATTTTTTCTTTACTTTTAGTTCATTTTTTCGTCTACAAGTGGGTGTAATTTCGTGAGTTGTAGTAGAAATGTACACCAGGGCATTACAATGTCAAAATGTGAAGAATAATTTAGTTCAATTTTATTTCATTCTTGCAATAAAAATTTTACATTTTTATTTATAAAATTTACTTTTTATACCCTGCGTCACTCTGTGGAACAGGGTATTATAAGTTAGTGCATATGTTTACAACACCCAGAAGGAGACGAGATAGACACATGGTGTCTTTGGCAATAATGGTCAGGGTGGGTCCCTGAGTCAATCTAGCCATGTCCGTCTGTCTGTGAACTCATTTTTGTGATCAAAGTCTAGGTCGCGGTTTAAGTCCAATCGCCTTCAAATTTGGCACAAGTTCCTGTTTTGGGTCAGAATAGAACCCTATTGATTTTGGAAGAAATCTGTTCAGATTTAGATATAGCTCCCATATATATCTTTCGCCCGATATGCACTTATATGGACCCAGAAGTCAGAGTTTTACGCTGATTTGCTTGAAATTTTGCACAGACATAACACTTGGTCGTATAGTCAAAATTTGATTGAAATCGGTTCAGATTTAGATATAGCTCTCATATATATCTTTCGTCCGATATTCACTTATATGGTCCCAAAAGCCAGAGTTGTACCCCAATTTGATTCAAATTACACACTAGGAGTACAACTAGTAGTGTAGTCATCGTTCGCCCGATTCACACTCATATGACCACAGTGGCCAATCTTTTACTCTGATTTACTTGAAATTTTGCACAGGAAGTAGAATTATCATTCCAACTGTCTGTACCAAATATGGTTGAAATCGGTTCAGATTTAGATATAGCTTCCATATATAACTTTCGCCTGATTTGCCCTCATACGACGACAGAGGCTAATTTTTTACTCCGATTTAGTAGAAATTTTGCACAGGGAGTAGAATTAGCATTGTAGCTACACGGATGAAAAAGACTGTTTTTCATATGTTTGGCTATAAACATTATATGTTTGGAACACAAATTTTTAAACACAATATTTTTGAGTGCATGCATATAATGTTCATAAACTAGCATAACATGTTTGGGACATATATGTTAATATGTTAGAACATATTATGTTTGGGACATAAAATGTTTGTAAATATAATATGCTTGGATGCAAACATATATTAATTTAGAAATAGCCTATAAACATATATGTGTTTAGTAGCTTGGAGCGCTATTTAACAGGGAGCGATATTGAATTAAGTTGGTGGTTGTTGCTTGTTATTACAAAATTAACATTTTATTTTTCCTTGGGCAATTGATCAGCTACTTCTTTGATCCTTACAAACTGTGTGGTCCGCTGTTCGAATCCCCGTCCGGCAAAAGGTAAAATTAAAATAAAAAAATCATAAAATTGAATAATTTCTTCTACAATGTTTGTATTACAGAAAAAGGTGCTAAGAACTAAAAAATTTCGTGGAAGTGAGAAAGATGTGGGTGAATATACAATTAGGCAGAAACAAAATTTTGAGCATTCAGGTCGAAAACCTATGTTGTTAGCACCTATATTACCTGTTTATTTTCATAATTCATTATGATTGTAAATATATAAATAAATAAATAAAATTTTGAGCACAATATTGTTTGGGAGAATTTGTTTAAGCATATAATATTTTTGGGTGCAAATGCTTCCAAACATATTATATGTTCACATCATAACATATTGTTTTTTGGAAGACAACATTATTGAATTTGGATGCAAAAATACAAAATGTTTGGAACTTAGACTACCCAAACATATATTGTTTAGACCAATATGCTTTCAAACATATTATATATTGGAAGAGATCAAACATATAAATGTTTGGGCAATACCCAAAAATGTATATGCTTGAAGCAAAATATGTTTGGGAGTATATGTTACAGAAGCGATTTTTTGTGAGGGTGTATGCGTGCCAAATTTGGTTGAAATCGATTCAGATTTAGATATAGCTTCCATATATATGTTTTTCTGATTTCGACAAAAATGGGCAAAATACCAACATCATCTTTGTAAAATAGCCACTGCTTAGTCGAAAAGTTGTAAAAATTACTCTAATTTTCCTAAACTTCTAATACATATATATATCGAGCCATAAATCATAAATAAACTTTTTCGAAGTTTCCTTAAAATTGCTTCAGATTTAAATGTTTCCCATATTTTTATACCCTGCCCCACACTGTGGCACAGGGTATTATAAGTTAGTGCATATGCTTGCAACACCCAGAAGGAGACGAAATAGACACATGGTGTCTTTGGCAAAAATGCTCAGGGTGGGCTCCTGAGTCGCTATAGCCATGTCCGTCTGTCCGTGAACACATTTTTGTGATCAAAGTCTAGGTCGCAGTTTTAGTCCAATCGACTTCAAATTTGGCACAAGCATGTGTTTTGGCTCAGAATAAAACCCTATTGATTTTGGAAGAAATCGGTTCAGATTTAGATATAGCTCCCATATATATCTTTCGCCCGATATGGACTAATACGGTCCCAGAAGCTAGAGTTTTACGCCAATTTGGTTGAAATTTTGCACAGGGAGTAGAATTAGTAGTGTAGTCAAGTGTGCCAAATTTTATTGAAATCGGTTCAGATTTAGATATAGCTCCCATATATAGCTTTCGCCCGATTTACACTCATATGACCACAGAGGCCAATTTTTTGCTCCGATTTAGTTGAAATTTTGCACAGGGAGTAAACTTAGCATTGTAGCTATGCGTGCCAAATTTGGTTGAAATCGGTTCAGATTTAGATATAGCTCCCATATATAGCTTTCGCCCGATTTACACTCATATGACCACAGAGGCCAATTTTTTGCTCCGATTTAGTTGAAATTTTGCACAGAGAATAGAATTAGCATTGTAGCTATGCGTGCCAAATTTAGTTGAAATCGGTTCAGATTTAGATATATCTCCCATATATAGCTTTCACCCGATTTACACTCATATGACCACAGAGGCCAATTTTTAACTCCGATTTAGTTTAAATTTTGCACAGAGAGTAGAATTAGCATTGTAGCTATGCGTGCCAAATTTGGTGGAAATCGGTTCAGATTTAGATATAGCTCCTATATATATGTTTTTCTGATTTCGACAAAAATGGTCAAAATACCAACATTTTCCCTGTTAAATCGCCACTGCTTAGTCGAAAAGTTGTAAAAATGACTCTAATTTTCCTAAACTTCTAATACATATATATCGAGCGATAAATCATAAATAAACTTTTGCGAAGTTTCATTAAAATTGCTTCAGATTTAAATGTTTCCCATATTTTTTTTACTAAAATTGTGTTCCACCCTAGTGCATTTTTTTTAAGTGTAGCTAAAGGCTGGTGACTGCGAATATGACTATAAATAATAAACTAGATTCACAAGGGTCAACATGTACCTCCGTGTCAATGAACGCCATAGTTACTCCGTGTTAAATGCTGAAGGTGAATAAGAACATATGGCTTTATATTGCTTCTATTTATTTTGGATTAACCTTAGTCACATTATACTGAATTTGGCATAATAAAAATACATTTGTGTAGATAATAAATGTAGATATCTGTTCCTTTTGTGTCTACTTACTCCAATAACTACATAGCCAAATAGCATTATAAATGCAACTACTGCTGAGTACAATCACATGAAAGTTCATAATCAATGCTTTAAAATTTGTTTTTTTTTTTTTTTTTTTTTTTTAATTTAGGACACGAATCATTGAAATTTGCGTCCCTCCGATAAAGTCGTAAGTCCTTGAAGTAAGGCAATTTTTCCTTAAAATAGAAATTTAAAGAAACAATTCTTAAATTAACTGAGATAATGAATTTTTGAATTAATTATTAAAAAGCTTAAAAAATAAACGCTTTAAAGTTTACGAAAACAAACAACATTAAACATTAAACTTTTTAAACTGACATTTATTTGTACATGAATAACTTTGTTAATATATCGCAAAAAGAGAACGAAAATTCGTCAAACGAGATCTGTATCCAATTTTTATTTTATGAAGACTCGATTTAAAGGTGGCATAAAGAAGCCGCAGTTATGGGAAGGTCTGAATCAGTGAATTCAAGTAAACTTTTCTGGAGTGTACCTTTTGAAATAGGCCAGGTTATAATATCAGCCTATTGGATTTCGACTCATATACACTCATAGAAAAAATGCCGTTAAAAACTGCAGTCGGTGTCTGCTGCAGCGTTAGCGTTAAGAAGTGTCACCCGCAATAATTATAAAAAAGTGATACATATTTTTATAAAGCAAAAATACAAATCGAGTCAAGTTTATAAGATTGATTTACCAAAAATCTATTTTTTTTTATTTTTTCAAATTAGATCTAAAAACAACCAACAATCGGTTTATTTCCTTGAAATTAACAGTTCAGAACCGCCTTAACCTACTATAGAATTTTTTTCCATAACACTAAGGTATGGAAAGGAAAATATACTCAAAATTATAATATTGCATGCATCAATGACATTCGTAATTGTATATGTATTGTCTACTTTAATGTCTTGTGAACAACAATTCATAAAATGTATAAATTTTAAAATGTTGCTCAAAGTGTCTTTATCTGTCAGCTAACAGAAAGAACAAGTAAAGAAAGTATAATGTCGGGCGGGGCCGACTATATTATACCCTGCACCACTTTGTAGATCAAAATTTTTGATACCATATCAAATCCGTCAAATGTGTTGGGTGCTATATATAAAGTTTTTGTTCCCATATACATACATTTAAATCTGACCCGATTTGGACAAAATTTGTTAGACTTCTACAAAATCTATAGACTTAAAATTTATGTCGGCTAATGCCCTGGGATGGAACACAATGTTAGTGAAATATGGAAAACATTTAAATCTGAAGCAATTTTTAGGCAACTTAACAAAAGAATATTTGTGATTTGTCGGCCGATATGGGAGCTATATCTAAATGTGAACCGATTTCAACTAAATTTGATACGCATACCCGGCAAAAAAAAATCTAAAGCCCATGTTAAATTCATCGCTTCTGGCCAATATTACAGCACTCCCGGATGCAAAAAAACATATTTTCACTATATTTTTTATTATATTTTTTATTAATACACACACAAAAAATTTCTGATTCGATCACGAAATTAATTGATCCAATTATATTTTAATTGAAATGTCTTCAATCACAGAAATGATAGTGTCAATTAAAAAATTAATTGATCAAAGTAAAAAATTAATTGATACTATTAATTTTTGAGATTGATTTTTGTTCTAATTAAAACATTTGTTGAATCAATTAAATTTGTAATTGAATATTTTTAAAACCTCAATTAAAATTTTAATTGGAAACATTTTCGTGAAATTTTTATCTGTGTATGTTAATTCTTCATATGAGCGAAAATTTGGCGAAAGATTTATATCGGAGCTATATCTAAATCTGATCCGAATTCAACCAAAATTGGCATTCATATACAGAACCTTACTTATACTGCAAAGTTTCAAGTAAATCGCAGTAAAACTTTGGCCTCTGTGGTTATATGAGTGTAAATCGGGCGAAAGATATATATGGAAGCTATATCTTAATCGGGAGCCCCCGTGGTGCAATGGTTACCATGCCCTTCTTACATACACAAGGTCGTGGGTTCGATTCCTGCTTCGACCGAACACCAAAAAGTTTTTCAGCGGTGGATTATCCCACCTCAGTAACTCCAAAAAGTTTTTCAGCGGTGGATTATCCCACCTCAGTAATGCTGGTGACATCTCTGAGGGTTTCAAAGCTTCTCTAAGTGGTTTCGCTGAAATGTGGAACGCCGTTCGGACTCGGCTATAAAAAGGAGGTCCCTTGTCATTGAGGTCGTGGGTTCGATTCCTGCTTCGACCGAACACCAAAAAGTTTTTCAGCGGATTATCCCACCTCAGTAACTCCAAAAAGTTTTTCAGCGGTGGATTATCCCACCTCAGTAATGCTGGTGACATCTCTGAGGGTTTCAAAGCTTCTCTAAGTGGTTTCGCTGGAATGTGGAACGCCGTTCGGACTCGGCTATAAAAAGGAGGTCCCTTGTCATTGAGCTTAACATGGAATCGGGCAGCACTCAGTGATAAGAGAGAAGTTCACCACTGTGGTATCACAATGGACTGAATAGTCTAAGTGAGCCTGATACATCGGGCTGCCACATAACCTAACCTAACCTAACCTAACCTAACCTATATCTTAATCTGATCTGATTTGGACCAAATTCGGCATGCATAGTAAGAATGTTAATTCTACCCCCGTGCAAAATTTCATAAAATCATAAATCGGATTAAAACTATGGCCTCAGTGGTCAAATGAGTTTAAATAGGGCGAAAGATATATATGGGAGCTATACCTAAATGTGAACCTATTTCTTCCAAAATCAATAGGGTTCTGTTCTGACCCAAAACACATATGTTTGGCAAATTTTAAGTTGATTGAACTAAAACTGCGACCTAGACGTTGATCACCAAAATATGTTCACAGACAGACGGACATGGCTAGATCGACTCATGGGCAGGGTTGCCACTCGAGCCAAAATTAATCTACCAAAATTAGGGGAAAATTTTTACCAAAAAAATACCATACAAAAAATCTTATTTTGCAATATTTTATTTCTGTAGAAAATTTTGTCAAAATTTTATTTCTATAGAAAATTTTGTCAAAATTCTACGTCTCTAGAAAATTTTGTCAAAATTTTATTTCTATAGAAAATTCTGTCAAAATTTAATTTCTATAGAAAATTCTGTCAAAATTTTATTTCTATAAAAAATTTTGTTGCCACTCGATCCAAAAATAATCTACCAAAATTGGGGGAAAATTTTACCAAAAAAAAACCAAACAAAAAATCTTATTTTGCAAAATTTTATTTCTATAGAAAATTTTGTCAACATTTTATTTCTATAGAAAAGCTTGTCAAAATTTTATATCTATACAAAATTTTGTCAAAATTTTAATTCCATAGAAAATTTTGTAAAAATTTATTTCTATAGAAAATTCCGTCAATATTTTATGTCTATAGAAAATTCGGTCAAAATTTTATTTCTATAGAAAATTTAGTCAAAATTTTATTTCTATTGAAAATTCTGTGAACATTTTATTTCTATAGAAAATTTTGTAAAAATTTATTTCTATAGAAAATTTGGTCAAAATTTTATTTCTATAGAAAATTTTGTCAAAATTTTATTTCTATAGAAAATTTTGTCAAAATTTTATTTCTATAGAAAATTTTGTCAAAATATTATTTCTATAGAAAATTTAGTCAAAATTTTATTTCTATTGAAAATTCTGTGAAAATTTTATTTCTATAGAAAATTTGGTCAAAATTTTATTTTTATAGAAAATTTTGTCAACAATTTATTTCTATAGAAAATTCCGTGAATATTTTATTTCTATAGAAAATTCTGTCAAAAGTTTATTTCTCCTCTCTGCAAAATCTACCAAAACATAAAGAATTCTACCAATCTTCCAAACAGTAAAACATCTACAATTTTTGGTAGAATTCTACCAACTGTGGCAGGGGCCCACCCTGAGCATTTTTGTCAAAGACACCATGTGTCTATCTCGTCTCATCTGGGTGTTGCAAACATATGCACTAACTTATAATACCCTGTTCCACAGTGTGAAGCAGGGTATAAAAATGGAAATATCTTCTCTCCACATAACTCTAGCTGAAAATTTTTCAGAAGTTACTAACTAACAAATTGGATATATGTTGACATGATGTTAGATAAGTACATAATACGGTTTAAAAGTTCCTTAGCCAATGTAGTACTAACGGATCTTCATGAAAATTGGGGCTAATGAGATTTGAGAAAAAACAAGCTTTAGTGGAATCTTGTTTAAACAATTTAAAAGTTAATTTTCCAAAATTAAAAAAAATTTATTGAAATGTCAGCTTTTCCATTCTCTTTGAGAGGTTCCCATCCTACCGCTAGTTTTTGCAAAGCAAGAGCACAAAAATTCTTGTTAAAACTTCAAGAGAATTTCACCGATGTCTATCAAAAAAAATTTATTTTAAGAGAAAAGCATAAGGAACAAAAAACATGCTGCCGGCCTTTGCAGGAATGAACACTTCTTGGCACATGGCCAAATATCGTCAAATTGTTCATTTTGTTTCCGTCCGATTAACGTAAAATACGTTTTCATCGCTCATGCACATGGTGCAGTAAGACATACATACTCTCATATGTTTATAATGAAAAATATATACATGTACATACATTTTATGTATCTATGTGTGTGTGTATATTATTCTGCCATCAGCTGTAATTCTATACGGTAGCCAGACATAAAGAACTTTAACACGACCACGAAAACGATGCAGGCAAAATGAAAAGAACCTAATATACATAGTACACCAAAGGAGCTGATTGCCGGTTTTTGGATATTTTTTATATTCTTAGCTTCCCTTTTTGTGTTATTTTTTGCACTGACAACGGGAAACGGAAAAGTAGAATGTTTCAATTCGTTGTCTTTTCTTCCAGGCAGGCAGTTTGCCATCTAACTTACCAGACATGTTTTGACAATCTCAATTAACTTTTGGTAATGAAAAAAAAAATATGTTTTACTTACCAATTACATGTGTGTCCTTTTGTATGTGCAGTTGTGATATTATATGAATACTTATATATTTACCCAATATTTAGGGGTATGTAAGTCCTTATACTTGCTGCAAAGAATCAGTGTCCTTTTACAAACGGTTTTTTAGTTATTTGCTTGTTTTTTTTTTTCATTTAGTTTTGAGAATTTAGATTTCCCCCAGTTTTTCTCTAAGTCACACAAGAAACGCTATGTGTTGGAATGCGAGGACATAGTCTGTGTAACATAGACGGTAGATGAGCACCTAAAAAATAAAATTTTTAATTTATATCAGTTACAGTTTCGAAATAGATCCCAGAATTGGAAATATATAGATAGTATAATTAGATTTCAATTATTCGGGTAACTTCTGGCGTATAATTAATATTGGTGCCCACTGGTATGTATACGTTATATGAGTACGTATACGTAATGTGGACAGTTGCATTGTAAACTCTAGTTGTAGTCCTTTATTTTAATTGTAGTAAAAATAGTAAATGCGAGACATTTCGAAAGAAAAAAACAGTAAAAATTATAGATGCGACACGGATGAAAAAGACTGTTTTTCATATGTTTGGGTGTACAAATTATATGTTTCGAACTCAAATTTTTTAACACAATATTTTTAAGTGCAAGTATACAATATTCATAAACTAGCATAATTTGTTTGGGGCATATACGTTAATATGTTAGAACATATTATGTTTGGGACAAAAAAATGTTGTAAATATAATATGCTTGGATGCAAACATATATTAATGGAGAAATAGCGTATAAAAATATATGTGGTTACAAAGAGAGACATTGAGTGTATGCTGCAAGTAAACGAATGGAAGTAACCAATTGACGCCTTAAAAATATATATACACAAAGAAAATGTCATTAAATCTTTTTTTCTACCAGTGTATGCCTAAGGTGAAATATAATATGTTAGAACAATACAAACAATATTTTGTTTGGACCAATCCTGAAAATATGTGTGGGTTATATGTTACAGAAGCGATTTTTCCAGAGTGTACATGTAAACACAAACTTTATTATCTGTAAAAATGAAATATTTTCAATTTTAAGAAATTTTGGCAAACATAGACATATGCTAGAAAGCAAGATAGTTTTTTAAATTTCAATTATTAATAAAATATTTATTATTTTTTGCTCGGAAAAAGGTTGTCGAAGAAAACCTACCCAGCAAAAAAACTTGCTTGAATTTCCAGCAGCTTTGTAAAGAAAGAAAAGTCAAGCAGCACTTACCCTTGCAAGGAATTCATCGATGAATTTATGAAGAAATGTCCCACTTAAATGCGATTCTTCTACACGCAAAGAAAAAAAACGTTTGGAAAACGTGTACTGAAAACATTTTTCTTTTGTTAGAGTTTTTTGAATTGCTTCGAAAATTTTAAACTTTTATCACCAAAAAAATTCGTTTGTTACAAAATTTTTATTTTTTCAATAAAAAAAGTTATTTTTGAAATAACAACACAGTCCATTTCGTTTATATCAAACACTGTTCTTTTCTGACTTTAGGTCTTTAATAAGACACATTTTACAGTTCAAAATTTAATATAGTACAATGTAATGTTGAACATTTTTTCGGAATCTTCCGAATATATCTGGAATATATGTAAAAAAAACAAAAGCAAAAAAAAAAAACTTTGGCCGAAGCAGGGATCGAACCCACGACCCTTGGCATGAGAGTCGGACGTAGCTACCACTGCTCCACGGTGCCAAACTAAATGTTTGTTTCTGTTAAATAAACTTTGTTTATTCGGTTCGTGGGCGCCGCAAGCTATGCTATATAAATATAACTTATATGGATATTTATCTATTGATGACCATAACAGGTACATAGCTCAGTGGTTAGTGTGTTGGCTTACAATGTGCATGGTCCGCGGTTCGATTCTCCGTCCAGGCGAAAGGTAAAAAAAATTTTAAAAATTTATAAAATCGTATAATTTCTTCTACATTGTTGGTATTACAGGAAAAGGTGTTAAGAACTAAAAATCCTCGTGGATGTGAGAAAGATGTGAGGGACAATGCAATTAGCAAGAAAATAATGTTTTTTTTGAGCTAGTCTTTATGAAATTGTTTTTACATCCTGGAAAAGAATAAACGTTTATCACAAAAAGTATATACTTTTCTTCCAAATACACTTGCTTACAGCGAAAAGCAAATGAGAAACGAACTTTGTTTGTCTAAAATTTCGTTTGGGAGGAAAGAATTATTTTTTTGCGTGAATGTATGAATTTCAACGTTTTCAGAAGCTCAAAATATGGATGTGGGGAGCATGAAATCGTAACTTGCCACATAGTTCGTAAGAAGTCGTGATAAAATACAAAACAAACATGTAAGCGAGAGCACCCGCTTACCCTAGTGCAACTCAGCTGCGCTAATTTCAGCACCACCATTATTTACATATTTGAAGAACGTTGTTCGCCTTATATGTGTAGAAGGAAGCGTTGTATTCTACACTGCAAATGTTGTGAGGTCAAAGTAGTGCCTACAGTATGGACAATATAATTTTATTGCTTCCAAATTTACAATTATTTTTTGCTGGGTAGTAGAAATGTACAATTATGGTTTTAATTAACATTTTATTTGAATAGAGAAATTAAGTCAATTAAAAATGTTATTGACAATTTTGTAGTAATTAGTTTCTACACAGAAAACAATTTTTTCTGATTAAATCACGAAATTAATTGATCCAATAAATTTTTTAATTGAAATTCCTTCATTCACGAAATCACAGAATTAATTATATATTAAAATTATGCCTGATTTAAAACTTAATTTATTTCACTTTTAATTAACTTTTTAATTGGTTCAATCAAAAATTTAATTGATTTTCCTCGCAAACCAATTAATTTTCGAACTATGTCAAACAATTTCACAAAGATTATTTAGGTTTTTAAGGTTATTTGGGACGCTGAATCCAAATATGCACTTGTTTTTTTTGTATCAGCTCGAGATATACCTTTATGGTCAAAATTATTGGTATAACTTGAAAACGGTTCACCATATTAAATTTAAAAAAATCCGAAACTCCCAAGCAATATTCTATTTAAGCCGTGCTTACATTGTTTTTCAATTTTCCAAGTAGTTTTAGAGATATCGTTCAAGTTTAAAAAAAAAATTGAAAAACAATGTAAAAATGGCTTAAGGAGAATATTATTTAAGATTTTCGGATTTTTTTATAATTTAATATGGTGATCCGTTTTCAAGTTATTCCAATATATGTAGCGGAAGTGCCTTAATTTTGAACATAACGGTATATCTCGAAAAGTCGATCTGATAGAAAACAAGTATATACGGATTTTTGGTAGAATTCTCGATGTTTTGGAAGATTTTGCAAAATATTCCTCTACTTCCTCTTCATAAATTTTGCTCCTTCAAGAGGCTCCGGATGTCAAATATGGGCATCGGTTTATATGGGGGCTATATATAATTATGGACCGATATGTACCGATCCTGACATGGTTGTTAGAGACCATATACTAACATCACGTACTAAGTTTCAATGGGAACGGAGGAATTTTGCTCCTCCAAGAGGCTCCGGAGGTCAAATCTGGGCATCGGTTTATATGGGGACCGATATGGACCAATTCTGGCATGGTTGTTAGAGACCATATACTAACACCACGTACCAAAGTTCATCGGATGAAATTTGCTTCTCTTAGAGGCTCCGCAAGACAAATCTGGGGTTCGGTTTATATGGGAGCTATATATAACTATGGACCGATGTGGACCAATTTTTGCATCGTTGTTAGAGACCATATGCCAACACCATGTATCAAATTTTAGCCGAATCGGATGAAATTTGTTCTCTTTGAGGTTCCGCAAGTCAAATCTGGGGATCGGTTTATATGGGGATATATATAATTATGGACCGATGTGGTGCAATTTTTGCATGGTTGTTAGAGACCATATACCAACACCATGTATCAAATTTCAGCCGGATCGAATGAAATATGCTCATAGAGGCTCCGCGAGCCAAATCTGGGTTCCGTTTATTCGTCCGTTTATATGGGGGCTATACGTAAAAGTGGTCGGATATGGTCCATTTGCAATATCATCCGACCTACATCAATAACAACTACTTGTGCCAAGTTTCAAGTCGATAGCTTATTTCGTTCGGAAGTTAGCGTGATTTCAACAGACGGACGGACGGACATGCTTAGATCGACTCTGAATTTCACCACGAACCAGAATATATGTACTTTATGGGGTCTTAGAGCAATATTTCGATGTGTTACAAACGGAATGACAAAGTTAATATACCCCCCATCCTATGGTGAAGGGTATAAAAACCAAGTGCAAATATGGATTCAGCGACCTCAAATTACTAAAAATTTGTATTTTGTATTTGTATTTATTGAGTTTGGTTCCTGCACGACAAGACTCAAGGTCCTATAATTTACAGTACAGGCATTTGATTGTATGCGAACAGATTTATATCATAACAAAATTTAATAAAATTAATTTAACTAAAACGAAATTTAAAATTATCGTTTAGATAGATAAATGAGTGACACATGAGGTAAAAAGAAATGATTGTTTGCTACGAAAATAAAAAGCATAAATAAATAAATAAATAAAATATCAAAATTGAAAGTTAACTTAAACAGGGTCAATTAATATGCTATAAATTTAAAATCAACACAAAAAAGTTCATTTTTGTTCCCCTGTGTTACTTATTATATTATTATTTATTTATTTATAATATTTTAACTTCAGATCAAACAATTTTCTTGTAATTTTATAAAAGTTTATACTTTCTGACGAATTTTCTTATTATAATTATAGTTGGAGTTTTCTATCGATTTGAGTCAAAATTAAATGAGTCATTTTATATAGAACCAAATTATTTCCCAATATATATTTTAATTATATTTTTAATTAGAAATATATTTTATTTAAGTAAATTGTTAATAAGGATAATTAATGTTTTAATGGAAAACCTAAAAAAATTTCAATTATTTCTTAACTGACTTTAGTTTTTAATTGAAAATTTCGATCAATTAATTTAAAAGCGAGGAGTTGACAAACAAAATTTGGATTTCTATTCTTTTTATAACCACCACCACGGAATGGTGATGGGGTATAAAAATATTGCCATTCCGTTTGTAATACATCGAAATAATGATGTTTGGCTATATAAAGTATATATAGGTATATATTCTTGATTAGGGAGAAATTGTAAGACGATATAAGCATGTCCGTCTGGCCGCCTGTCTGTCCGTATTTTCTATTCGACTTGCCTGATATTGGAAATCTAAAGGTATTTTAGGACCACAAATAGATGTGCCGAAAATGACGTGTATCGGTCCATATTTTGTATAGCCGCCATATAGATCGATCTCGCGATTTTACTTCTTGGGCTTTATGTTAAAATTTGTGAACAGTGTTAACATTGAAATACAGTCTTAAGGAGCTCCTGAGAACAGTGTTGCCAGTATGGGGGATTTTCCCCCAAATTGGGAATATCTTTTGCGAACGGGGCCGACATTTTTGAGTTGGAGCCTTGGGGATTTGATGGGAAATTTCCATAAATTTGTCAAAATTCTGTTTCTATAGACAATTTTGCAAGAATTTTATTTCTATAGAAAGTATTGTCGACATTTTATTTCTATAGAAAATTTTGTAAATTTTTTTTGTATAGAAAGTTTTGTCAAAATTTTATTTCTATAGACAATTTTGTCAACATTTTATTTCTATACAAAATTTTGTCAAAATTTTATTTCTATACAAAATTTTGTCAAAATTTTATTTCTGTAGAAAATTTTGTCAAAATTTCATTTCTATAGAAAATTTTGTCAAAATTTTATTTCTATAGAAAATTTTGTCAAAATTTTATTTCTAAAGAAAATTTTGTCAAAATTTTATTTCTAAAGAAAATTTTGTCAAAATTTTATTTCTATTGAAAATTTGCTCAAAATTTTAATTCGATAGAAAATTGTGTCAAAATTTTATTTCTTTAGAAAATTGTGTAAAAATTTTATTTCTAAAGAAAAATTTGCCAAAATTTTATTTTTATAGAAAATTTTGTCAAAATTTTATTTCTATAGAAAATTTTGTCAAAATTTCATTTCTATAGAAAATTTTGTCAAAATTTTATTTCTATAGAAAATTTTGCCAAAATGGCCAGAGGAGGAGTATGATCACCTCCAATTGCTTTTGTAAGCTGGTACACTATAAAATGACCGAGCGGTTTAGAAGTAACAGCAAACTAAAGTTGGATGCAATCTTTTTCTGGTTCAATCACGAAATGAATTGATCCAATTAATTTTTTAATTGAAGTGTCTTCAATCACAGAAATGATAGTATCCATTAAAAAATTAGTTGAAAGTCAATTAAAAACTAAATTGATTCAATTAAAAAATTAATTGAAACTATTAATTTTTGTGATTGATTTTTGTTTCAATTAAAAGATTTGTTGAATCAATTAAATGTTTAATTGAATATTTTTTAAAACTCAATGAAGACTTGGAAAAATTTTCGTGAATTTTTTTCTGTGTACACTGTGTCCTTCACTCATTTATTTCCATCCTATTTCTGGTATCTCCTCATTTACCCTATTCTCAAAAAGCACATGTTAGCACTTGCCAGTATATGGTTCTAGTTACGAATATTCCAATACTATAGCTCAGGTTCTAACTCCAAATATTCCTATACTTTATGGCATTTGTCGAATTGTAATCTTATACTTTACTGCTATAATTTTGTTAAGCTTCTAGCTTACTGTTGCATTATCCTTTGGCTAGGGGCTAAAGCCCGTTTACTACAGTTTGTGAAAAAGGATAATGAAGCCATATATAAATAAGTAAATGTTCGTTGAGATAAATACCTTTCGAAACTGATTTAAATGAGTTCGTTCACAGCAGATTTAAATTACATGAGGAGTTTTAAAATTCGAAAATTGTTTACCATGTAAATTTTAGTAAAAATTGTGTAAAGACATGAATATTCTGTTTGGGATGTCAATTTAGAATTTAAAGCGTACCTAAAATGCCAATTTTTAATCCAGAATATAATGTTTGGATTCTATTAAATTCTAGATTCTATCATTAGATAATTTCTGCACCATATCGAAATGACTTAAATACATGATGAAGGGCATTGGCTGAAGAGAAATCCCTATCCTGACTCTATGTGGATATTATACAATAATATATATTTTTTAGCTGGATTGGACTACGGTGAATATATGCTTGCATAGGTAATACTTATTTTTTTATCTTTTTGCAAGAGAAGCCGTACACATAGCAGTACAAAATTAGGAGAAATTAATAACATTCGCATATGTAAGCAAATATTAAGCTTATGTCCTTTTAATACTGTATAACGAAGCTACACAGAAAAAAAGTAGCTCATAATTTATGAAAAGGTTTAAACTTCAATTTATTTAATCGCACTTCTACCCTGTTAGTTAAAATTTCAAGAAATTTATGAAAATATCGTAATACTTATTATTTTGAAATCTTCTTCTATAGAAATAAAATTTTGACAAAATTTTCAATAGAAATAGAAATTTGACAAAATTTTCTATAGAAATAAAATGTTAAAAAAAATTTTCTATAGAAATAAAATTTTGACAAAATTTTCTATAGAAACAAAATTTTGACAAAATTTTCTATAGAAATAAAATTTTGACAAAATTTTCTATAGAAATAAAATTTTGACAAAATTTCCTATAGAAATAAAATTTTGACAACATTTTCCATAGAAATAAAATTTTGACAAAATTTTCTATAAAAATAAAATTTTGAAAAAATATTCTATAGAAATAAAATTTTGACAAAATTTTCTATGCAAATAAAATTTTGACAAAATATTCTATAGAAATAAAATTTTGTCAAAATTTTCTATAAAAATAAAATTTTGACAAAATATTCTATAAAAAAAATGTTTGACAAAATATCCTATAGAAATAAAATTTTGCAAAAATTTTCTATAGAAATAAAATTTTGCAAAAATTTTCTATAGAAATAAAATTTTGACAAAATTTTCTATAGAAATAAAATTTTGACAAAATTTTCTATAGAAATAAAATTTTGACAAAATTTTCTATGGAAATAAAATTTTGACAAAATTTTCTATAGAAATAAAGTTTTCACAAAATTTTCTGTAGGAGTAACATTTTGACAAAATTTTCTATATAAATAAAATTTTTACCAAATTTTCTATAGAATTAACATTTTTACCAAATTTACCAAATCAAAATTTTCTACAGAAATTAAATTTTGACAAAATTTTCTATAGAAATAAAATTTTTGCAAAATTTTGTACAAAAATAAAATTTTTACAAAATTTTCTACAAACATAAAATGTTGACAAAACTTTTTTATAGAAATAAAATTTTGACAAAATTTTTATACAAATAAGATTTTGACAAAATTTTCTATAGAAATAGAATTTTGACAAAATTTTCTATAGAAATAAAATTTTGACAAAATTTTCTATACAAATAAAATTTTGACAAAATTTTCTATACAAATAAAATTTTGACAAAATTTTCTATAGAAATAAAATTTTGAAAAAATTTTCCATAGAAATAAAATTTTGACAAAATTTTCTATAAAAATAGAATTTTGACAAAATTTTCTATAGAAATTTTCCATAGAAATGAAATTTTGACATAATTTTTTATACAACTAAAATTTTGACAAAACTTTTTTATAGAAATAAAATTTTGACAAAATTTTTATACAAATAATATTTTGACAAAATTTTCTATAGAAATAGAATTTTGACAAAATTTTCTATAGAAATAAAATTTTGACAAAATTTTCTATACAAATAAAATTTTGACAAAATTTTCTATACAAATAAAATTTTGACAAAATTTTCTATAGAAATAAAATTTTGAAAAAATTTTCCATAGAAATAAAATTTTGACAAAATTTTCTATAGAAATAAAATTTTGACAAAATTTTCCATAGAAATAAAATTTTGACAAAATTTTCTATAAAAATAGAATTTTGACAAATTTCTGTATAGAAATAAAATTTTTACAAAATTTTCCATAGAAATTAAATTTTGACAAAATTTTTTATAGAAATAGAATTTTGACAACATTTTCCATAGAAATGAAATTTTGACAAAATTTTTTATGCAAATAAAATTTTGACAAAATTTTCTATAGAAATAAAATTTTGACAAAATTTTCCATAGAAATTAAATTTTGACAAAATTTTCTATAGACATAAAATGTTGACAAAATTTTCAATAGAAATAAAATTTTGACAAAATTTCCTATAGAAATAAAATGTTGGCGAAATTTTCTGCAAAAATAAAGTTTTGACCAAATTTTTTATAAAAATAAAAATTTGACACAATTTTCAATAGAAAAACATTTTCGATAGAAATAAAATTTTGAAAAAATTTTCTACAGAAATAAAATTTTCTATAGAATTAAAATTTTTACCAAATTTTCTATAGAAATAAAATTTTAACAAAATTTTCTATATAAATAAAATTTTAACAAAATTTTCTATATAAATAAAAAATTTTCTATAGAAATAAAATTTTGACAAAATTTTCTACAGAAATAAAATTTTGGCTAAATTTTCTATAGATATAAAATTTTAACAAAATTTTCTATAGAACTAAAATTTTTACAAAATTTTCTATAGAAATAAAATTTTGACAAAATTTTCTATAGAAGTAAAATTTTGACAAAATTTTCTATAGAAATCAAATGTTGACAAAATTTTCTTTAGAAATAAAACTTTGACAAAATTTTCTGTAGAAATAAAATTTTGACAAAATTTTCTATAGAAATAAAATTTTGCAAAAATTTTCTATACAAATAAAATGTTGACAAATTTTCTATAGACATAAAATTTTGACAAAATTTTCTATAGACATAAAATTTGGACAAAATTTTCTATATAAATAAAATTTGGACAAAATTTTCTATAGAAATAAAATTTGGACAAAATTTTCTATAGAAGAAAAATTTTGACAAAATTTTCTGTAGAAATAAAATTTTGGCAAAATTTTCTGTAGAAATAAAATTTTGATAAAATTTTCTATAGAAATAAAAAATTTGACAAAATTATCTATAGAAAAACATTTTCGATTAAAATAAAATTTGGACAAAATTTTCTATAGGCATAAAATGTTGACAAAATGTTCTATAGAAATAAAATGGTGATAAAATTTTCTATAGAAATAAAACTTTGACAAAATTTTCTACAGAAATAAAATTTTGATAAAATATTCTATAGAAATAAAATTTTGACAAGAGAAATAAAATTTTAATAAAATTTTCTATAGAAACAGAATTTTGACAACATTTTCTATAGAAATAAAATTTTGACAAAATTTTCGATAGAAATAACATTTTGACCACATTTTTTACAGAAATAAAGTTTTGACAATTTTTTCTATAGAAATAACATTTTGACAAAATTTTTTATAGAAATACAATTTTGAAAAAAATTTTCTATAGAAATTTAATTTTAACAAAATTTCTTATATAAATAAAATTTTGACAAAATTTTTCTATAAGATAAAATGTTGACAAAATTTTATATAGAAACAAAATTTGGACAAAATTTTCTATAGCAACAAAATTTGGACAAAATTTTCTATAGTAATAAAACTTTGGCAAAATTTTCTATAGAAATAAAATTTTGGCAAAATTTTCTATGGAAATAAAATTTTGACAAAATTTTCTATAGAAATAAAATTTTGACCAATTTTTCTATAAAAATAAAATGTTGACTAAATTTTCTACAGAAATAAAGTTTTGATAAAATATTATATAGAAATAAAATTTTGACAAAATTTTCTATAGATATAAAATTTTGACAAAATTTTCTACAGAAATAACATTTTGACAAAATTTTCTATAGAAATAAAATTTTTACAAAAATTTCTATAGAAATAAAATCAATTTCAACACTTGCGAGATAAAAAAAAATAAAACAATCAAACCAATTGAATTTATATCAGCAATCGTGTTCACAATACCAGATACAAGATCTGTGAGCTTCTTCCCCTTCCTATCTCATCTGATAGAATAAATATTACGATCACTTTTCGTAATTCAAAGTGTATTTTATCAGGTCAACTGCATCACATTCCAAGTGTGCCAAAAATATTTAAGTTTACTTCATTAGAGAAAGGTAAAATTAATTAATTTATATGCATTTTACATATGTAAGTGATATAATAAAAACACCCAAAGAAAAGTGTTTGTCGTCTACATTTAGCGAACAAAGAAAATGCCAGTTTGTGGTTATCATATTCGAAAAGCATCCTATTTTATGATGTGAGCATTTACGTTTGGCTAGTGAAAATTATCGCAATCGAAATGTTACGATCTCAAGTTTTTTTTCTCACTTCCACGAGGCGTCGAAACTGTGCACAGAGGTAAAAGAAAACGTAAGACTACGCCAAATGTAGGTCGTAAATTTGGAACAACTTGGACTTGAACTGGATATATCAACCATAACGATCAGACGTCGAGCCTTAGAAGTCGGTGTGCGATTTTACAAAAATGTGAAAAACCACTTATTTCCCAAGAAAAATAGATTAGCGCGCCCTCAATATTCGCAAAAATACCTCGAATGACCTAAGTAGCAGAGGAAATGTGTTATATATTCCTACAAATGTTCTCGATGACAGAAGTTTAGTACGAAGGCCCAAAGGAAGGTCTTAATCCAAGAAATACAAGAAGTTTCGTCAATCATGGTTCACCCATAGAAAAAATCATTTCGAAACGATCCATTCATGAAAGTGAATCAACACACATGTGTTGTCAAACGGAGAACTGAGATGGGGTCAATCTGACAACGTAAAAATGATACCAGAGGTTGGCAAAACAACAACCAGCGTTCATGATCTGAAAACGTTATGGTTACGAATTTATAAACAAAATTGAACAAAGATTTCCGCTACCGTGACTCGAACCTGTGTTGCCTGCACAATACTCGTTAACAGTCGCCTTAGTACATTGCACCAACGGCGGAGTTGCCATAATAATGTCTAACGATTATTTTAAGACTTTTCATGGCCAAAGAAAACGAATGCCGTTCAGGAAATCGTGAACGTCCGTGGACGAAATCGTGGACATTCCGTTTCGATTTTTTGTGAACGTTTCCGTTTAATTTTGACAACGTCCGTTCTCGATTGTGAAACGCAATTTTTGTGCACTCCACCATAGGATGGGGGTATATTAACTTTGTCATTCCGTCTGTAACACATCGAAATATTGCTCTAAGACCTCATAGGAGAAGTTCACCAATGTGGTATCACAATGGACTGAATAGTCTAAGTGAGCCTGATACATCGGGGTGCCACCTTTTTATAGCCGAGTCCGAACGACGTTCCACATTGCAGTGAAACCACTTAGAGAAGCTTTGAAACCCTCAGAAATGTCACCAGCATTACTGAGGTGGGATAATCCACCGCTGAAAAACTTTTTGGTGTTCGGTCGAAGCAGGAATCGAACGGCGGGCAAGCTAATCATTACACCACGGTGGCTCTCTAATAAGACCCCATAAAGTATATATATTCTGAGTCGATCTGAGCATGCCCGACCGTCCGTCCGTATGTTGGAATCACGCTAACTTCTGAACGAAACAAGCTATCGACTTGAAACTTGGCACAAGTAGTTGTTATTGATGTATGTCGGATGGTATTTCATATCGGTCCACTTTTACGTATAGCCCCCATATAAACGGACCCCCCAAATTTGGCTTGCGGATCCTCTAAGAGAAGCAAATTTCATCCGATCCGGCTGAAATTTGGTACATGGTGTTAGTATATGGTCTCTAACAACCATGCAAAAATTGGTCCACTTCGGTCTATAATTATATATAGCCCCCATATAAACCGATTTGGCTTGCGGAGCCTCTAAGAGAAGCAAATTTCATCCGATCCGGCTGAAATTTGGTACTTGGTGTAAGTATATAGTATCTAACAACTATGCAAAAACTGGTTCACATCGGTCCATAATTATATATAGCCCCCATATAAACCGATCCCCCGATTTGGCTTGCGGAGCCTCTAAGAGAAGCAAATTTCTTCCGATCCGGCTGAAATTTGGTACATGGTGTAAGTATATGGTCTCTAACAACTATGCTGAAATTTGGTACATGGTGTTAGTGTATGGTCTTTAACAACCATGCAAAAATTGGTCCACATCGGTCCATAATTATATATAGCCCCCATATAAACCGATCCCCAGATTTGGCTTGCGGAGCCTCTAAGAGAAGCAAATTTCATCCGATCCGGCTGAAATTTGGTACATGGTGTCAGCATATGATCTCTAACAACCATGCAAAAATTGGTCCACATCGGTCCATAATTATATATAGCCCCCATATAAACCGATACCCAGATTTGGCTTGCGGAACCTCTAAGAGAAGCAAATTTCATCCGATCCGGCTGAAATTTGGTACTTGGTGTAAGTATATAGTATCTAACAACTATGCAAAAACTGGTCCACATCGGTCCATAATTATATATAGCCCCCATATAAACCGATACCCAGATTTGGCTTGCGGAACCTCTAAGAGAAGCAAATTTCATCCGATCCGGCTGAAATTTGGTACATGGTGTCAGCATATGATCTCTAACAACCATGCAAAAATTGGTCTGCATCGGGCCTTAATTATATATAGCCCCCATATAAACCGATCCCCCGATTTGGCTTGCGGAGCCTCTAAGAGAAGCAAATTTCATCCGATCCGGCTGAAATTTCACAACAGACACCGCTGTGTTATGACCGGTGTAATAAATTTTAAATAAATGTAGCGAAGTGATTAATAATACCTATTAATTAATTAATTTTGAAATTTTTTTATTTTTACAATTGGAATACCGTAGTTGCATTTTCTTGTATTAGTTATGGTAGCAATTTCATAAAAAAAAATATATTTCTGGGTTTGCATATGAACTAATTTCTTCGAGTGTAACCAATCACATTAACCCAAAATGCGTATTGTAATTTATAATTTGTATAAATAAAAAAAACCAAAACAAAACCACAAATTGGCAAGGTGATAAAAGCATTACAAAAATGAAAAGTTGCATTTCTTCACCAAGAAAGAAAACAGTTAACCAGCGAAAGTTTAACGACTAAGATGTATTTAAAAAATTCAATCATCTGTTTCATATTCGTTATTGGATGTGGCAAAGGACTTGAGAATTCTGGTGGCAATTCAACAGAACTACAATTGAGGACAACATCCAAATTCATCAGAGATAATTGTCAATGTAAATCACAATGGCAGTGTGAATGTTGTGCCAAAGTTAATAATGATATGTTTAATATCCATCAAAAATGTGAGTTTTAAAAAAAGAACAAGTGGAAATAAGCAACTATGTTATGTAATTGTTTTCTTCGGTGTGTCGTACAAAAGTGTGAGGTCATTCTAATACTCCCTAATATATGGAGAATGTACAGTGTCCGATAAGTACTTACACTCAAAAAAAAAAGTTTACTTGAATCCAAAAATTGTGACCTTCCCATAAGGATTTTGGTATTGATTCCTACCCAAAGATGCGGCTTCTTTAATATAAATACATTTTTTAGCGACCTATCTGGCCTTAAATCCAGGATCAATAAAATTAAAATTAGGATACAGATCGCATTTATCAAATGTTGTTTCTCTTTTCGCGGTATATTAATAATGCTATTCACGTACAAACAAATAGCTGTTAAAAATCCAAATTATAACAAATAATAACCTCAAAGTAAAAAAAGTTTTCTTGATTACAAAAAAAACTTTAAACCTAAGATGCTAAATCCTCAAAATAAGTCTTAGCCTATATTTGAAGCGTGATATTGTATCGGATGTGATATTGTATCGAAAATTTAGATCTACAAATTGGTGCAGGGTATAATATAGTCGGCCTCGGCCGACTTTTGACTTTTCTTAGTTGTTATACCCTCCATCATAGGATGGGGGTATATTAACTTTGTCATTCCGTTTGTAACACATCGAAATATTGCTCTAAGACCCCATAAAGTATATATATTCTGGGTCGTGGTGAAATTCTGAGTCGATCTAAGCATGTTCGTCCGTCCGTCCGTCCGTCCGTCTGTTGAAATCACGCTAACTTCCGAACGAAACAAGCTATCGACTTGAAACTTGGCACAAGTAGTTGTTATCGATGTAGGTCGGATGGTATTGAAAATGGACCATATCGGTCCACTTTTACGTATAGCCCCCATATAAAGGCACCCTCAGATTTGGCTTGTAGAGCCTCTAACAGAAGCATATTTCATCCGATCCGGCTGAAATTTGGTACATGGTGTTGGTATGTGGTCTCTAACAACCATGCAAAAATTGGTCAATATCGGTCCATAATTATATATAGCCCCCATATAAACCGATCCCCAGATTTGGCTTGTAGAGCCTCTAACAGAAGCAAATTTCATCCGATCCGGCTGAAATTTGGTACATGATGTTGGTATATGATCTGTAACAACCATGCAAAATTTGGTCCATATCGGTCCTTAATTATATATAGCCCCATATAAACCGATCCCCAGATTTGGCTTGTGGAGCCTCTAAGAGAAGCATATTTCATCCGATCCGGCTGAAATTTGGTACATGGTATTGGTATACCATGAAAAAATTGGTCCATATACAAAATATCGGTCCATAATTATATATAGCCCCCATATAAAACGTTCTCCAGAGCCTCTTGGAGGAGCAAAATTCATCCGATCCGGTTCAAATTAGGAACGTGGTGTTAGTATATGGTCGCTAACAACCATACCAAAATTGGTCCAATCACACAAAAATTGGTCCATATCGGTTCATAATCATGGTTGCCAATAGAGCAAAAAATAATCTACCAAAATTTTATTTCTATAGAAAATTTTGTCAAAATTTTATTTCTAGAGAAAATTTTGTTAAAATTTTATTCAGTTCATAATAAAATTTTCATCATTGTCAAAATTTTATTTCTATAGAAAATTTTGTTCAAATTTTATTCGGTTCATAATCATGGTTGCCACTCGAGCCAAAAATAATCTACCAAGATTTTATTTCTATAGAAAATTTTGTCAAAAGTTTATTTCTATAGAAAATTTTGTTAAAATTTTATTTCTGTAGACATTTTTGTCAAAATTTTCTTTCTATAGAAAATTTTGTGAAAATTTTTATTTCTATAGAAAATTTTGTAAAAATTTTATGTCTACTTTGTCAAACTGAATTATATACGTATTGGATCGATCTTTTTTGATTTAATATATACCACGTATGGACTTACATACAATTTAGAAGATGGTGTTAGGAGGTTTTAAGATACCTTGCCATCGGCAATCGTTACCGCAACTTAAGTAATTCGATTGTGGGTGGCAGTGTTTAGAAGAAGTTTCTACGCAATCCATGATGGAGGGTACATAAGCTTCGGCCTGGCCGAACTTACGGCCGTATATACTTGTTTTTTACTAACATTGTGTTCCACCCTAGTGAATTAGCCGACTTAATTTTTGAGTCTATAGATTTTGTAAAAGTCTATCAAATTCTGTCCAGATCGAGTGATATTTAAATGTATGTATTTGGGACAAACCTTTATATGTAGACCCCACACATTTAACGGATGTGATATTGTATCGAAAATTTAGATCTACAAATTGGTGCAGGGTATAATATAGTCGGCCTCGCCCGACTTTAGACTTTCTTTACTTGTTTCCATTAAATTTAGGACACAAATCTTGAAATTTTGCGTCTCTCCGCTTAAGTTGTAGATCTTTGAATTAAGGCAAATTTTCCTTAAAATAAAGAAAAACATTTTTAATTTAACTCAACTAACATATTGAATTTTTAAATTTAAGATAAAAACGCTTCAAATATAGGCTAAAACTTATTTTAAGGATTTGCATCTTTAGCTTAAAGTTTTTTAGCATTAAGAAAACTGTTTTTACTTTGAAGAACCTGGCATAATTTGGATTTTGAAATTGGAATTTGTTTGTACATAAATACCTTTATTAATATATCGCAAAAAGAAAATAAAAACTCGATGAATGAGATCTGTATCCAATTTTAATTTTATTGATCCTAAAGCCAAGGAGGTCCGTAAAAATGTCTTTATTTTAAAGAAGCGGCATCTTTAGCTCGGAATCAATACCAAAATCCTTAAGGGAAGGTTAAAGTCTTTGGATCCAAGTAAACTTTTTTTAGTGCACGTAAAACCATATGCCATTTTAAAAATTCAAATTATAATGGATACTTCAAAGTAAAAAAGTTTTCGTAATTCCAAAAAAACTTTAAACTTAGCCTATAATTGAATCTTTTTTGATCTTAAATCTAAAGATTCAATATTTCAGTTAATTTAAGGACGATTTCTTTAAATCCAAAATGTGTTTCTTTATTTTTTTCTTTTTTTAAATTTTTCCTTAATTCAAAGACATGCGACTTTAACGGAGGGACGCAAACAACTCAATAAACGTGGTCTACCGCTGCTCCTACATTTCCAACCCGTCTGACAAATATATTGCCTTGAGGCCAGTAATACAAATCCCCGGCGATTCTCATATTCGCTCTATTTTACGTGCAAATTTTGTTAAAAAAAATGCATTCGATTCGAGCAAACAAGATTTTCTTAAAAAAATCGATTTTTTTCAGGATTTGGATGGTATTTTAGGGGTGATCACGAATTGAGCTCCTTTTCGCTCCCGGGTGCATAGTTTAAAAGATATGAACAAAATAAATTTTTCATATAAAAATTTAGATTTATTGTAGATTTTGATAGAGTTTTTAAAGCTTTTTTTTTGCTCTAGGGCACATAAGGGATTGGTCTCTACACGACAACATACTTACTCCCAAGAGCAGGATTATTGATCTACACTTTTCTTGAAAACGGCGCCTTTATTAGCGGATTCAAAGATTTTGATCTTCACTTTTGTGGGGCGATGAGGAATTAAGGTATTTTTTGCTCTTGGACGGAAGGTGTAGGAGATACGAGCAAAATACATTTTTCATTTGCATGCCATTTTCGACTTTATGGAGTTGATCACGAATTACGCACTTTTTCGTTCTCGGATGCATAGTTTAGGAGATATGAGCAAAGTAAATTTTTCATATAAAAATTTATATATTTTTTTAGAATCAGGATTTGGATGGATTTTAGATTTTGTAGTGGTGATCCCGAATTAAGCTCCTTTAGAACGCATAGTATGGGAAATATGAATAAAAAAAAATTTCATATACAAATTTAGATTATTTCAAGATTTGGATGGAATTTTTGTTTTTTTGGAATCACGAATTTAACCTCTGTTTCGCCCATAATACGGGAGATATATACATTTTACATATTAATTTTAGATATTTTAAGGACCTGAATGAAATTTACTAGTTTTTTAGCTGATCACAAATTAAGCCGTCTGTTGAAATCACGCTAACTTCCGAACGAAATAAGCTATCGACTTGAAACTTGGCACAAGTAGTTGTTATTGATGTAGGTCGGATGGTATTGCAAATGGGCCATATCGGTCCACTTTTACGTATAGCCCCCATATAAACGGACCCCCAAATTTGGCTTGCGATTGCTCTAAGAGAAGCAAATTTCATCCGATCCGACTGATATTTGGTACATGGTCTTAGTATATGGTCTCTAACAACCATGCAAAAATTGGTCCATATCGGTCCACTTTTTCGTATAGCCCCCATATAAACGGACCCCCAAATTTGGCTTGCGATCGCTCTAAGAGAAGTAAATTTCATCCGATCCGGCTGAAATTTGGTACATAGTGTTAGTATATGGTCTCTAACAACCATGCAAAAATTGGTCCACATGGGTCCATAATTACATATAGCCCCCATATAAACCGATCCCCCGATTTGGCTTGCGGAGCCTCTAAGAGAACCATCCGATCCGGCTGAAATTTGGTACATGGTGTTAGTATATGGTCACTAACAACCATGCAAAAATTGGTCCACA
This sequence comes from Haematobia irritans, assembly GCF_050003625.1. Taxonomy (NCBI): domain Eukaryota; kingdom Metazoa; phylum Arthropoda; class Insecta; order Diptera; family Muscidae; genus Haematobia; species Haematobia irritans. Next base: position 177,893,242 of record NC_134397.1, on the reverse strand, counting down.
TCGGTCTATAATTATATATAGCCCCCATATAAACCGATCCCCCGATTTGGCTTGCGGAGCCTCTAAGAAACGAAAATTTCATCCGATCCGGCTGAAATTTGATACATGGTGTTGGTATATGTTCTCTAATGACCATGTAAAAATTGGTCCATATCGGTCCATAATTATATATAGCCCCCATATAAATCGATTCCCAGATTTGTCCTCCGGAGCCTCTTGGAGGAGCAAAATTCATCCGATACGGTTGAAATTTGGAACATGGTGTTAGAATGTGGTCTCTAACAAACACGCAAGAATTGGTCCATATCGGTCCATAATTATATATAGCCCCATATAAACAGTTCCCCAGATTTGATCTCCGGAGCCTCTTGGAGGAGCAAAATTCATCCGATCCGGTTGAAATTTGCAACGTGGTGTTAGTATAAGGCCGCTAATATCCATGCCAAAATTGGTCCATAACGGTCTATAGTTATATATAGCCGATCCCCAATCACACAAAAATTGGTCCATATCGGTTCATATTTATGGTTGCCACTCGAGCCAAAAATAATCTACCAAAATTTTAGTTTTATGGAAAACATTGTCAAAATGTTATTTCTATAGAACATTTTGTCAAAATTTTATTTCTATAGAAAATTTTGTAAAAATTTTATTTCTATAGAAAATTTTGTAAAAATTTTATTTCTATAGAAAATTTTGTCAAAAATTTTATTTCTATAGAGAATTTTGTAAAAAATTTTATTTCTATAGAAATATTTTTCCAAATTTTATTTCTATAGAAAATTTTTTCCAAATTTTACTTCTATAGAAAATGTCAAAATTTTATTTCTATAGAAACTTTAAACTTAATTATATACGTATTTAATCGGCCTTTTTTAGTTTAATATATACTACGTATGGACTACCTTGTAATTTAGAAGACGGTGTTAGGAAGTTTTAAGATACCTTGCCATCGGCAAGTGTTACCGCGACCCAAGTAATTCGATTGTGGATGACAGTCTTCAGTAGAAGTTTCTACGCAATCCATGGTGGAGGGTACATAAGCTTCGGCCTGGCCGAACTTACGGCCGTATATACTTGTTCTCATAAACATATGTAGTTTGGAAGGTATAAGCAAAATCATTTTTTCATATAATAATTTCGATTTTTGCGGGATTTAGATAGACTTTTTTTGGTAATCCTTTTCACTTTAGGGCGCACAGTTTAGGAGATGTGAACAAAATAAGGAGCTTTTGAGGAGCTACTTTTCTCACTAGGGGGCAGAGTTTAAGAGATATGACCAAAATAAATTTTTCAAATAAAAATTTACATTTTTCGGGATTAGGATGGAATTCACGAGTTTTTTGAGGCTATCGCTTCTTTTCACTTTAGGGCTCTTGGGCAAAGTTTAGGAAATTTGAGTAAAGTCTGATTTTCATATACCAATTACAATGGTTAGCATGCCCGCCTTGCATACACAAGGTCGTGGATTCGATTCCTGCTTCGACCGAACACCAAAAAAAAATTCAGCTGCGGATTATGCCACCTCAGTAATGCTGGTGACATTTCTGAGGGTTTCAAAGCTTCTATAAGTGGTTTCACTGCAATGTGGAACGCCGTTCCGACTCGGCTATAAAAAGGAGATCCCTTGTCATTGAGCTTAACATGGAATCGGGCAGCACTCAGTGATAAGAGAGAAGTTCACCAATGTGGAATCACAATGGACTGAAAGTCTAAGTGAGCCTGATACATCGGGCTGCCACCTAACCTAACCATCTTTTCAGAATTTGACTTTTTTGGACGTGATCACAATTAAGTTCTTTTTAAGTTTTATGTGTGATATAAAAAAAAATTTTAGATTTTGGTAAATTTTGCCAGTTGGGCTGACCACAAACTAAGCTTCTTTTCGCTCTATGACGCATATTTTTGGAGATATGGGCAAAATAGTTTGTGTTTGCAATTCATCAACAAATCAATATCATCTACTTCAATGTGCTACAAGTTAAATGTCAAATTTATTTTACGTTTTCTTTTTTCTTGCATTCTTTCAGTATGTGCTGATTGGTTTATTTTCTCCAGAACATGGGATATACGCGCTAATGTCCGTCTCAACGAACGCGTTCTATACACAAACGTTTTTTCCGCCTTCAACATTCCACCATTCTGTTTTCCCATTTGGCCAGCACTAGCCTTGAGTAGCTGTTTCCAGGTGCACAGTATCAGTCAGCATGAATTTAATACCCTGCATGCATGCGGAAATGTAACAATGAATTTTATCACTTTTAATATATTCAATTGGTCCCTTGGCTGCATGGATATAGGAACGGGAGGAATACAAACGGTAGAACCGAATCACGATATAGTCAATTCTAATACCGAAAAGCCACCAGAAATTGAATTGGAAACTAGTGATTCAATTAATAATAAAAATTAGAATTTGAATAACTGAAGGCACTGAGTTTTATTTGGAATAAAAAGACAAATACTCAAAGTAAATCTCAGGTACTACACTAATATACATACCCCCATGGTCCGATATTCATGGATAAGCATGGACCGATACCACGATTGCCACTCGTGTCAAAAATAATAATACCAAATTTTGAAGAAAACCACAAATCTACCAAATAAAAAAACGTATTTTTAACGTATCTTTGATCAAATTTTTGTGGTTAGTATGAAAAATATATTTTTTCTTCGAATCAATGAATTACCCATCCCATCAGCGAAAATTGTTTGGCTATGAAACAACACAAATATTGGATTTGACAGAAAATGTTGCCAAAACGCTATTTTTATAGAAAATTTTGTAACGCTTTTCTATTAAAATTTTGTAAAAATATTATTTCTATAAAAACAAACATTTGTCAAAATTTTATTTCTATAGAAAATTTTGTCAAAATTTTATTTCTATAGAAAATTATGTCAAAATTTTATTTCTATAGACAATTTTGTCAAAATTTTATTTCATTACAAAATTTTGTCAAAATTTTATTTCATTACAAAATGTTGTCAAAATTTTATTTCATTAGAAAATTTTGTCAAAATTTTATTTCTATAAAAAAGTTCTCAAAATTTTATTTCTATAGAAAATTTTGTCAACATTTTATTTCTATAGAAAATTTTGTCAAAATTTTATTTCCATAGAAAATTTTGTCAAAATTTTATTTCTATAGAACATTTTGCCAAAATTGTATTTCTATATAAACTTCTGTCAAAATTTTATTTCCATAGAAAATTTTGTCAAAATTTTATTTCTATAGAAAATGTTGTCAAAATTTTATTTCCATAGAAAATGTTGTCAACATTTTATTTCTATAGAAAATTTTGTCAAAATTTTATTTCTATCATATAGAAAATTTGGTAAAATTTTATTTCTATAGAAAATTTGTCAAAATTTTATTTCTATAGAAAATTTTGTCAAAATTTTATTTCTATAGAAAATTTTGTCAAAATTTGTTTCTTTAGAAAATACTGTCAACATTTTATTTCTATAGAAAATTTTGTCAGCATTTTATTTCTATAGAAAATTTTGTCAAAATTTTATCAAAATTTTATTTATTTATTATTATCATCCGATCCGGCTGAAATTTGGTACATGGTGTGAGTCTCTAACAACCATGCAAAAATTGGTCACCATCGGTCCATAATTATATATAGCCCCCATATAAACCGATCCCCCGATTTGGCTTGTGGAGACTCTAAGAGAAGCAAATTTCATCCGATCCTGCTGAAATTTGGTACATGGTGTTAGTATATGGTCTCTAACAACCATGCAAAAATTGGTCCACATCGGTCCGTAATTATATATAGCCCCCATATAAACCGATCACCAGATTTGACCTCCAGAGCCCTTTGGAAGAGCAAAATTCATCCGATTCGGTTGAAATTTGGTACGTGATGTTAGTATATGGTATCCAACAACCATGCAGGAATTGGTTCATATCAGTCCATAATTATATATAGCCCCCATATAAACCCATCCCCAGATTTGACCTCCGGTGCCTTTTGGAGAAGCAAAATTCATCCGATCTGGCTGAAATTTGGTACGAGGGGGTAGTATATGATATTTAATAACCATGCCAAAAGTGGTCCATATCAGTCCATAATCATATATAGCCCCCATATAAACCGATCTCGAGATGTGGTTTTGGAGCCTCTTGGAGGAGCAAATTTACATTGTGCTAGTATTATATGGCCGTTAACAACCATGCCTAACTAGGTCCATATCGGTCTATAGTTATATATAGCCCTCAGATAAATCGAGCCCCAATCACACAAAAATTGGTCCATATCAAGTACATAATTCTATATAGCCTCCATATAAGCGACCCCCGTATTTCAATTCTGGCTCTCTACGTACCGAGCAAAAAGCCCATATTGATTCGTAATTATTTGTAGACTTAACTATACACAACTTTTTTGTCTAATATATACCACGTATGGACTAACTCACAATTTAGAAAACGATGTTAAGAAGTTTTAAGATACCACAACCCAAGTAATTCGATTGTGAATGACAGTCTTTCGTAGAAGTTTCTACGCAAACCATGGTGGAGGGTACATAAGATTCGGCCTGGCCGAACTTACGGCGGTATATACTTGTTTTCTATTAGTGTATGGATAACAAGCCGATAGTCTAAATTGCTAGTTTGATTTAATATATACCACGTATGGACTTACTTACAATTTAGAAGACGGTGTTAGGAGGTTTTAAGATACCTCTCGATCGGCAAGCGTTGCCGCAACTCAAGTAATTCGATTGTGGATGGCAGTGTTTAGATGAAGCTTCTACGCAATCCATGGTGGAGGGTACATAAGCTTCGGCCTGGCCGAACTTACGACCGTATTTAACGGCCATATAATACTAGCACAATGTACCAAATTTCAACTCACTCGGATGAAATTTGCTCCTCCAAGAGGCTCCAAAACCAAATCTCGGGATCGGTTTATATGGGGGCTATATATGATTATGGACTGATATGGACCACTTTTGGCATGGTTATTAAATATTATATACTACCCCCACGTACCAAATTTCGGATCGGATCGGATGAATTTTGCTTCTCCAAAAGGCACCGGAGGTCAAATCTGGGGATCGGTTTATATGGGGGCTATATATAATTATGGACTGATATGAACCAATTCCTGCATGGTTGTTCGATACCATATACTAACATCACGTACCAAATTTCAACCGAATCGGATGAAATTTGCTTCTCTTAGAGGCTCCTCAAGCCAAACCGGGGCATCGGTTTATATGGGGGCTATATATAATTATGAACCGATGTGGACCAATTTTTGCATGCTTGTTATAGATCATATGCTGACACCATGTACCAAATTTCAGCCGGATCGGATGAAATTTGCTTCTCTTAGAGGCCTCGAAAGCCAAATTTGGGGGTCCGTTTATATGGGGGCTATACGTAAAAGTGGACCGATATGGCCCATTTGCAATACCATCCGACCTACATCAATAACAACTACTTGTGCCAAGTTTCAAGTCGATAGCTTGTTTCGTTGGGAAGTTAGTGTGATTTCAACAGACGGACGGACGGACATGCTCAGATTGACTCAGAATTTCACCACGACCCAGAATATATATACTTTATGGGGTCTTAGAGCAATATTTTGATGTGTTACAAACGGAATGACAAAGTTAATATACCCCCCATCCTATGGTGGAGGGTATAAAAATAGGTCCAGAAACAGTTACCTAAATGTATTTCGAATAAAATGAGCTTTATTTCATTACAATCGGTGCACTTTTTGTTCACGATTTACTGAATTGATATAAATCGCGATTTCCGTACAAAAATTTCCAATTTCAAACAAATTGGCATGAAACCAAATCGTTGGTCGGTTTATATGTGGACTATATCAATATATGAACCGATATAGCCCGTCGTCGAATTTACCCTACTTGCAGACAAAAACGAATCTTCGCCAAATATCAGGACGGTAGCGCCGTTACTGAAGGCTTAAACGTGATTACAACTGACTGATGGACGACCATGGTTATATCGTTTTAGAGTTTCTTCGTGATCAATAAACGGAATGGAAAATTTTTTATACACCCCCATCACCATAGAATGATGGATATAAAAAGTGAATTTTTGACTTTTGTATATTTATACACTTCGTGTATATAAATTACTTTTGTCAATGCTACACTGGCCAGAGACTGAACACACCAACTTTGGTATCGACACATCAGTTCCATAAAATTCTTAATTGAATCTTTCAATTTTGCTTTCCATTTGTGAAACACTTACTTTGTAGCGGCTCTTAAACCGAAACATACTTAATATAAATGCAAATGGAAATAAAACCCAAAATTATAGTGCTACTAAAATTAAAAACTTTTTAATTTATTTTCATACAATTAGTTAAATAATTAATATATTACACATTGATCAGGAAATACTGTGACAAACAAATGATTACATTATTTTTGTTTTTTTTTTCTCCATCATATCAAAATCATCGTCATATCTACAAAAAAAATAAAGACAACATTTCTGGAAATTAAAAAAAGAAGCAAAATCAAAGCGAAAGCCACAAACGAACGTACATACATAAATATTAGAACATAAACTTCAACAAAAAAATATAATATATATAAAAATATATGTTTAAAGTGAGGCCTAAATATTATACATTAAAAAATATCAAATTTATTTGTGGTATAGAAAATCTAGTTTGGCCATAAATTCGATTAGCAAAATTTATGAATTTATCGTCGCATCATCATTTACTTTAATATCAATCAATTGTTTTTTTGTAACGATTTTTTTCCCATACATAATCATTCAATGAGACGTTTTAATAATAAATAACAAAATATATAGTATATGTATATGTGAATGTGTATATAGCATACAATTTAGAATAACGAAATAAAGATGTTATCATTTAATCCACTATCACTTCTTCTTCATCATCATTCGTACCATTTCAATCGGCTATCGCTGTGTAGGGCAAGCTACTGTGTTTGGGTTTGGTCTTATTAATAAAGACCTTAATGGCTCCATTGAAATCTGCACTAACCATAACATAGCCACAACCTTTTTTATGCTGTTCAACCAAAGGATCTGGTTGATTATTAGTTTGCTATGGAAATAAAACCAAAATAAAATTAAAAATATTTGATAAAAATAAAGCATGACATCTTTTCGTTACCTTTTCTTTAGAAATCTCGTCAGGTTCTGGTTTAATAATGGCCTCTGGATGTGGAGCAAATATTGCACAAGTAACGGTAGCATTGTGAGCTTTAATGCCTTCCCAAAAATCGCTGCGATCACGACGGACCTATATTGGTGAATAAAAAGGGGTAAACCGTAAGCTCCACTCAATTGATCATCTACCCACATACACACTTACCGAACTTAATTTCGAATAATCATGATTAGTTTTCCATATATAAATACACTGATTTTCCGAACCAGCTATTATATATTTGCCATCATGACTGAAGGAGGCCTTTATTTGCGACGAGGCATTTAAATAGCCCTTATATTTACACGACAAGTTCAAATCTCTCAAGTCATACAAACGCACTCGACTATCATTCGATGTCACCACAATTTTATCCTCGCCAGGCATTGGTTCTATACCACTTATCTTACGACCAATACGATTTTTTCCCCGTGTCGAACGTACATGAATTTGTGTGTGATATTTCAATTGATCGGTATTGTAGAAAATACAACGACCATCATAGGAACCTACAACAGCAAATTGTCCATTTTGACAAAAGTTGGCAGCTGTGATTAGTTTCGTTTGGCCATCCACTTCATTCCACAAGGCTACCTTCTTATCGGGAATATTCCACAAACGTAATTTACCATCTAAACTGCCACTAAGAAAATACCGATCATCACGTGGATGAAATGCTATGGCCGTAACAAAATCAATGTGCTGAAAGCAACAAAGACACTCTTTTCGTGATATATGCCACAAGCGTACGGTTTTGTCCATGGAACTAGATAATATGAAATAATTCTTAGACCAGGAAACATCAAGTAAGTCGGAGGTATGGCCTATATAGGTACAAAAAGATTTTGGCATAAACGGACCAGTACATTTTTCAGCGGCCGTAGCCATGGCAATAGCATCTTCAGCCGAATGCTGTGAGACCAACGATTCTTGGGATGGAGTGGGTGAAGATTTTTGATCAGCATTATATTTAGTTCGCATATCCTTAAAATGTGGAAATATGCGCCAGTTTATTTTTTTTCAAAGAAATTTAGTAAATTTGATTAATTACCTGGAAGAAAGGATAGGCATCTTTAAGAACCCAAATGCGTAACACTTTATCTTGACCAGCAGTGGCTAATAAACGTCCACAGGAACTAAATTTCATACACCAAACAGCTCCAGTATGTTCCCCAGACAAGTCCTAAAAGTAAAATAGGCAGCAATATAAGATATGGTTAAATGAACTATTTTTTTTCTCTGCAAACGTTTTTACTATAAAACTAAACATGACCTCAACTTTGCTGTAAAAACTTAATAATTTAAAGATCGGAAACAAGGAACTTAAAAGATATTTACTTGCAGGCTTAAAAACGTGTCCAAATCAATTTACAAAATTTTCTTGCAAATTTTTCTTCTTAGTCAGAGATATTAATGTCTATTTCAAATAAAATAAAATTCAAGCACAATTGGCATTTCGAACAATATAGCTATAACCTATCTTCGTCCCATTATTTTGCGGTATCACAAGAAACCTTGTATTTCACACAAATCCAAACCACGGTTGCCACCCAAAAGAATCTACCAAATTTTGAAGAAAATTTTACCAAAAAAAAAAACAACTAAACCAAAAAATTGTATTTTGCAAATTTTTATTTGTTTAGAAAAGTGTTTCTATGGAAAATTTTGTCAAAATTTTATTTCTATAGAAAATTTTGTCAAAATTTTATTGCTATAGAAAATTTTATTTCTATAGAAAATTTTTGCAAATTTTTTTATAGAAATTTCTTACAACATTTTATTTCTATAGAAAATTTTGTCAAAATTTTATGTCTATAGAAAATTTTGTCAAAATTTTATTTCTATAGAAAATTTTGTCAAAATTTTATTTCTATAGAAAATTTTGTCAAAATTTTATTTCTATAGAAAATTTTTGAAAAATTTTATTTCTATAGAAAATTTTTGAAAAATTTTATTTCTATAGAAAATTTTTGCAAAATTTTATTTCCATAGAAAATTTTTGCAAATTTTTTTTTCTATAAAAAATTTTTGCAAAATTTTATTTCTGTAGAAAATTTTGTCAAAATTTTATTTCTATAGAAAATTTTGTCAAATTTTTTTTTTCCATAGAAAATTTTTCCAGAATTTTATTTCTATAGAAAATTTTGTCAAAATGTTATTTCTATTGAAAATTTTATTTCTATAGAAAATTTTGTCAAAATTTTTTTTCTATAGAAAATTTTGTCAAAATTTTTTTTCTATAGAAAATTTTGCCAGAATTTTATTTCTATAGAAAATTTTGACATAATGTTATTTCTATTGAAAATTTTGTCAAAATTTTATTTCTATAGAAAATTTTGTCAATATTTTGTTTCTATAGAAAATTTGGCAAAATATTATTTCTATAGAAATTTTTTGCAAAATTTTATTTGTATAGAAAATGTTTGCAAAATTTTATTTGTCAGAAAATTTGTTCAAAATTTTATTTCTATAGAAAATTTTGTCAAAATTTTATTTCTATAGAAAATTTAGTCAAAATTTTATTTCTATAGAATTTTTTTGCAAAAATTTATTTCTATATAATTTTTTTGCAACATTTTATTTCTATAGATTTTTTTTTGCAAAATTTTATTTGTATAGAAAATTTTTGCAAAATTTTATTTCTATAGAAAATGTTGTCAAAATGTTATTTCTATATATTTTTTTTGCAACATTTTATTTCTATAGATTTTTTTTTGCAAAATTTTATTTGTATAGAAAATTTTTGCAAAATTTTATTTCTATAGAAAATTTTTGCAAAATTTTATTTCTATAGAAAATGTTGTCAAAATGTTATTTCTAGAGAAAATTTTGCCAAAATGTTATTTCTATCGAAAATTTTATTTCTATAGAAAATTTTGTCAAAATTTTATTTCTATAGAAAATGTTGTCAAACTTTTATTTCTATAGAAAATTTTGTCAAAATTTTATTTCTATAGAAAATTTTTCCAAAAATTTTTTTTTTCTATAGAAAACTTTTGCAAAATTTTATATCTATAGAAAATTTTGTCATAATTTTATTTCTATAGAAATTGTTTTGCAAAAATTTATTTCTATTTAATTTGTTTGCAAAATTTTATTTCTATAGATTTTTTTTCTAAAATTTTTTTTGTATAGAAAATTTTTGCAAAATTTTATTTCTATAGAAAATTTTTGCAAAATTTTATTTCTATAGAAAATGTTGTCAAAATGTTATTTCTATATATTTTTTTTGCAACATTTTATTTCTATAGATTTTTTTTTTGCAAAATTTTATTTGTATAGAAAAGTTTTGCAAAATTTTATTTCTATAGAAAATTTTTGCAAAATTTTATTTCTATAGAAAATGTTGTCAAAATGTTATTTCTAGAGAAAATTTTGTCAAAATGTTATTTCTATCGAAAGTTTTATTTCTATAGAAAATTTTGTCAAAATTTTATTTCTATAGAAAGTTTTGTCAAACTTTTATTTCTATAGAAAATTTTGTCAAAATTTTATTTCTATAGAAAATTTTTCCAAAAATTTTTTTTTTCTATAGAAAACTTTATGACAAAATTTTCTATAGATATAAAATTTTGCCATAATTTTATTTCTATAGAAATTGTTTTGCAAAAATTTATTTCTATATAATTTGTTTGCAAAATTTTATTTCTATAGATTTTTTTTCCAAAATTTTTTTTGTATAGAAAATTTTTGCAAAATTTTATTTCTATAGACAATTTTTGCAAAATTTTATTTCTATAGACAATTTTTGCAAAATTTTATTTCTATAGAAAATTTTGTCAAAAATTTTATTTCTATAGAAAATTCTGTCAAAATTTAATTTCTATAGAATATTTTGTCAAAATTTAATTTCTATAGAAAATTTTGTCAGAATTTTATTTTTATAGAAAATCAAATTCCTGGAGAAAATTACAACTTCCAACTCATTAAAACTCACCTGCACATGTTGTAACTTGGTGAATTCATACGGTCCTTTGTTCGTCGATGATGCTTTTATTTTAATATTTTGCTCAGGATTCATGACATCAACAATATCGGCCACATCTTCTTTATGACGAGCATGGCTAACCTCTGAGGCCAAGGATTTTGCTTTGTCCACCGTCTTTCGCATAGTTGAACCGAAAAATCGCTTAATTTTTGCAGTTTTCTTCTTCAAACGGCTACCATCTTCAGTCTCACCCTCGTCCTCCTCTTGTGGCTGTCCCTCACTACTTGGTGGTATACCAATGACACTCTCATCATCAGATTCCTTTTGTGTCACCTCTAAATGTGATGTTAGCTTATGAATATGCAACGATAAAGGATTCCAACCCTCTGGCACAGGAGGAGACCGAACTTCGGACAATGGCATTGTTTCGCCAGTTTCAAGATTTGTTACTGGCACTTGTTCGAGTATTTCTATATCGGATAATTGTTTACCAGAATTCGTTCTTATACGAACATCAATATTCATTTGTTTTAAAACGTCTTCATCGCCGGCAGATTTGCGGCGTTCCTTATCACTACTGGAACGATAAATTAATGAGGGATACCTAAATGTGAGAAGAAAAAAAGACAAACAAAAAGAACAATTTAGTTATATAGTGAGAATTCGTATATAGTTACATACATAGCCGAATTCACTCTGCAAATTGTAGCATTTAATTTTCAGTTTGAATTCGAGATACATTTAATTGATGTTTAACTATTTTCTAAATGAACTTTAGTTGGAAACAATCACTAAACATTGCAATATGTGTTCCAATAGAGTTAAGTATTACCTTCTATTTAAAAATCAGCTCCCGTATTAGCTGTCTTTTTAATGGGACCTCAATTTAATTGGATCAATTAATTAACTACAGCATTTAATAGAGTGAACGGCGTATATTTGGCCAAGATTATGTTGTAACATATTTATTTTATTGTTATTAGATTTTCTTCGGCAGTTTCGGAAAAAAGTAGATTAGTTAACAAACAACCAAATTATTTTAGCAGATTTTTTTGTAGTCTCTATTAATAGAATTAAATAATTAATAAGTATTTGAAAAAAGACAATTGTTGGTAAAACCATTTCGAGAACTGATTTGAAAACGTCCACAAGAAGGTAAATAATTGAATTTTGATGCGATTATGATGAACCAGCAATACTTAAAGCTCTAACATGGATATTATAAAACAAAAAGACAACACAAACTTGATTTGCAAACACCACGGCTTATTTACTAAGGTTGTCAATCTATAAACAATGAAAATATCGAATAGATTGCTGCAAACAAAAGATAAGTAATAGACATACATTTATTGTGGCTAAAGTTCATTTATATATGTATTCGATATATTGTTATTTTTTATAGTTTTCTCTTAGTATTATTTTCATTGTGGTTCTTAAAAAGACAAAATTTAAGATAAAATCCACAACTGATTTATTTTTTTATCGTTCTAAAATCATGCATTTCATTTTATGTATTGCCAACATTCTCATATCAATTAGTATATCCCGTTTCTATTTTCATTAAAATTAAAAAGGATCTTGTATAGCTTAGTTCGAATGATTTGGCCATCCTCTCTCTAGCCGTATACAAATGGCGCGAATAGCGGAATTATAGTAAGGTCAAATGTTAAGAAAATTCGCCTTCTAAGGGATTTAATCGCTTTTGACTAATGTTTTTAGTGTATTGTCGGAGTTGAATAGCATAACCCATGAAGTTCAATCGTTGCGAAACGGGAGGTGTGATGCTCTGCGTTATCACGAAAAGGCATGTTTTTAGGCAAAGTTAAGCCTATTCTTTCAATTGAATCGACACAATAATTCGATATAGGGAATCAGCCTGATAATTCGGCCTTATCGATCTTAGAAAATGGTAGACATCACCTGTCCGACGGGACACTCTTCCCATTCTTCGAAAAACTTTCGTCAGGTGTAGTCCATTGAACGGTTGTGAAAAAGTCTCACCATTGCGTTTGTTCTATGGAATGAGCATATTTTGGAATGCTTACTGTCTAAGCTAACTCGCGCGCACTTTCAATCGGATGCCTGCCTATAAAAGATCATGGATCTCTATGGCATTAACTGGTACTCATCAAAAACCGACAGCGACTACGAAACTTATTAAAAAACAAAATCGAATCCAGTTATTTCACTGCTAGAAATTTGAGAATATCCGCCACAAAATCCCCAGAAACACTATTCACTAGAGTGACCGCAACTTAATGGGGCAAAAAAATGTCGGAATCTTGTTCGCCTTAACCCCACAAAACGAATCCCCTTTCCAGATATTGGTATAGCCAATTTTGAGCCCGATTTAACGACGTTAACACGTGCCTCTCGTCGCTCAAAATTTGAACAAACTAATGTTTTGGACAAAAAGTTGACGTATTGAGCCATAACTCGAGAACGATAAATAATAAAAAACACGCACGATATCACAAACGATAGGTTATTTTGTCCTTAAAAATGTATGTTATGAACAAAATTGTTGTAACTCTGAGTCAAACCGAGTTACGTACTTTGGTACTTCAACTGGTGTCCAGATCTAACGACTCTACGACAAGGGTGGGGTGCGTCCAGAGTGATCTGGTGGTGAGTCGGGTAGGTTTAGCTGGGTAAGCGAAAAGGTGACGAGTGTCATGTGGGACACACATCAGCAACGCTGCTATCAATCACTGATAAGTAGGAATTGAGGAGGCTGCACTTGCCTGATCTTAATTGTGCTAAAACCACCCTTGTCTGCCGTGAGAGGTCTCTTCCCTCCGGTGCTATGGGCGGTGGTCGGACTCCGATAACAGGATTAACCTTGTAGCTTCTCACCGCTTCAGCTACAGTATCCTCATGAATCCTGTTCAGAGCTGTCTGATATGCTGCCTGATCTAGAGGCTCACTTTTGTAACGCTGGATCTCGCACTCTAGAAGGTGAAGATCAACCCTTACATTCCCGCGAGGAGGTTGCCTATACACAAAATGTGGATTTGGATGACAACTTCGATAGAAACCCAAGAGGTACTGCTTTGACAACATGTAATTGTGCCGACGCACCGGGATGATCTTGGTCTCCGCATAAAGGTAATCCAGGGGGGGGGTGTACTGCGGAGACATCCTGTTGCAGATCTAAGGGCAGCGTTCTGACAGGTTTGGATGTTATTCCACTGCATGTCGCTTGTTTGAGGTGTCCACACTGGCGCTTCATAGCCAATTGCCTTATAAGTAGTCAAAAAGGTTTTTTTGTCCTCACCCCAAGTGCTGCAGGCAAGCGACATGAGGTCCTTGTTTCTACAATTTGTGATAAGCTCGGACGTATAAACAAGTTCCCCACGTGGCTGGGTTGTTACCACAATAATCATCCTTATGGATAGACAACCACAAATAATGTAATGGTGGACCTACATTATCTAGAGCGTGAGATCCAGCTTTATAAAAGAGAGCCTCTAGATCAGGTACCACCAAGAGCTCGACCAAGGGCAGCCGCCTCAATTCCTACCTATCAGATTAGTTGACGTGTGTCCCATCTGCAACCAAGGTTACATGACACGCGTCATAATTTCGCTTGCCCAGCTAAACCTAATCGACTCACCATTGGATCACTCTGGATACAAACTGATGTACCAAAGCATAAAATAAAAAATGTATGAAATCACAAATAACTGTTACAACAACAACTCTTTTCCAAAATTAAAAAAAAAAATTTTTGATTTTTATTGCAATCCTTAGAACAAAGGAAAACTTTGTCGAAAACACGTTCTCGTACTAAAGAATATCAAAAAAGTTCAACTGGCAGCGAAATATTCTGATCCTGAAATAATTACACATATAGACAATCATCGAATAGATCGGATTTTGGAGAAAAAAAACATAAAGTAGATTTCTAAATTCTTGGAAAATTAAAAAGGGTGGTTCCTACGAAAGGGGTTAATTTCTGGAATAATATAAAGATGAAAATCAATTTTTCGACCAAAAACCCCGAAGACGACCAACTGGCTATGGAATTTTTGAAAATCGGTCTATACTAAAGATTATGAAATGGCCACTAGAATTGGCTGACAAATTTAGAATTAGGCTTGTATAGATTTGAATCTAGCATTTTCTTTTCAATGAAACAATTAATAAAGATTCTTAATCTACTTTGCCAAAAAAGAGCTGGAATATGTATTCTGACGTAAATAGCATGTTTCGATATCAGGCTAACAGAAAAGCTCTTTTTTTCTAAAATGTCACTAAAATGCCGCGATGCCAAAGGAAGGATTTTTAATAATTGTAAAAATCGAAAGTCGACACGAATTTTTAAAAAGATTCGAAAAATCGATTTTCCCAATCTGGAAGTGTTGAAAAGTTGTAAAAAATTTGATTTAAATCGTAAAACCTTTGGAAACAATTAAAACTTCCACTTGTTTGATATCGAATCACTTTCTTATGAAATAAAGAAAATGTGAACGGATGTGAAACTCAAAAAAACAACAACAAATCGAATGCATATTCATACCCATGCCATTGGTTTTAAATTATGACAAATATTTCGTTTAAATAAATGATATGTCTTACCTTGTACCGCTTCCCAAACTGTTCGATCCGGTGCCTAATTTCGGTCTTGGACTATTATTATCACTAAATATACGTTCAATGCGTTCCATTTCTTCCAAGGTTGGGCCTTCAGCCTTATTGGATTGCTCATCTCGTGGTTTGACCACATACCCACCTTGGGTGGCTTTATATAGATTTAAACTCTGTGAAGGATCAATGGAGCTATACAAAGAAGATATTTAAAAAAATTAGTAAAAAATCTGAGCTTCGTTACTTTCATTATTTTGCAACCTACCTTACGCGACCAGGTGCAGAATTACTTTTAGCAGAATTCGATGGACTAGGCTTAGAGTAGACAGATGTGGAACTATTACCAAGAGAATGTGATATACGATTTATAGAACCTCCTATGGCTGCGGTAGTTACTGGACGTGCATTACATATTGACATTTGACTCAAAGAAGTGCCTGATGCGGATACTACGGTATTACTGGAAACATTAACAGACGAACAGGCTGAGGAAACATTACCGCCTAAGGCACTAATACTAGTAAGGACACCTCCCGCGCCACCCAGTGTCATGGGCATAGTAGCCGATGTTGTTATACCACCGCTACTACCGCCAGCGCAAATGGCAGCATTTCCAACTCCAGTTGTTATGCTTGTTGTACCACTTCCAGCGATGCTATTTTGTAAGGAACTCGTTTCATTCCAACTTTTTTCGATTTCCTTCACCAAATCGTCTCTTAATCTTTGTTGGACATCGCGAACACTTTTAACAGACCGTGTATCACTATCCGTATCTGTATCTACTGTTGGCAAACGCATGCCATCATTCATATTAAAATGATCCGACGAACTTGAAGATCCTTTTTTCGACTTCTTTTTTCGTCTAGGTGGCGCAACGGGTCCACTAGATGTAATAGAATCCGTAGTTTTAGAATGGGCCAATTTCGTACTTGCTATTACGTCAGGTTCTTGCAATGTTACGGGGGCGGCATCAGTGGCACCCCCAAAACTAGAAGTTGTCGCTGGTGGTGTTGCAAATGCACGACTACTGCTTGTTTCATTTTGACTAGGTGGAATGCTTGCAGACTTTAGGCTGCTAAGAGTCGACGAAGACCCACTATTCACCAATTGGTTCTGCTGAAGGCGTTGCTGTTGCTGGCTACTATTAGCGAAATATTCACGATCAATGCTCATCGAAGATGGATCAATGCTCCCCGCTAATATTCGCCCAACCCGACCTAAAGATGTCATACTTTGTACACTCATGGCATCATTTTCCACCACCTTAAATGGATGAGTGGGGCGATTCGCAAATACCCCATCTGTTGAACTATTCTGCTCCGCCAAAAAATATACCATAGAAGAAAGAGTTATAGGTTTAGGAAAAAGAAAGAAAAGAAGAAAGTTAAAAGAAAATACAGAATTAAATTCGATGTAGTCAAACATTGAGTATACCTGAGAATCAGGCGTTAATGTATTTCCAGGATTATCATCTTCATCGTTTTGCATGTATTGACGTAATTCATCAAAACGCTGTCTACCATACTGTCGGACCGGTCGATTATGATTGTAATACGAGTGAAATGTCAATGGACAAATCATATATAAGAAGACAATCACAAGGTGGTCAAGGTGAATGGTTTACATGAAAAAAAATAAGGAAAGCAAAAAGTTTACACATAAATACATACGGAAATATGCTCTAACAAAATAATATGAAATACAAAGGAAAACTATAAGAACAAAAGAAATGAGAAAATAGAATAAACGTAAAAGTTATCTACACACATATATATACTATCTCAAACAATTGTCCGTACACCAAACGATTAAAGCTATATTCCATTGTATCTCAGAAACTATAGGGCTCATTCGTTTCAAGTAAATTTTATATTAAATATCAAGCTTGAATAATTATTTTCTATTTCATACCAAAAAAAACAAAGATCGAATAAAATCAATTTATCTATTTTCTAATATACGATGAAATATATTTTCAACGGTTTGGTGTACGGACAATTGCTTGAGACAGTGTATGTATAATAAATATACCACCCCATAGGTAATGAAAAACTTGTCAATATTTTCGGAAGTAACAAAAAGATGAATTCCAATTCCAACTTAATATGGATATGTCACATGACAGATGTACTTCACTTAAGCAATATTTTTATCGCTTATTACCATTGAAATATTCCAACAGGAATTGAAATATGATCGAAAGTCGACATTTTGCAAATGGAGGTAGAATTTTTAGAAAGAGTTGAAAAGTTTGTGATTATGAATAGAAAGAAAATTCAACAAAAATTCTTTAAATAAACGTAGTTGTTTTTTTAACTCAATTATAAATTAATCTTCTTAGACGTTGGTTAAAGTCGGTTAGTCAACATTTGATATAGTCTAAAAAGTTTCACGTATAACATGTTGGTCAAAATCTACACACCAATTTTCAATGCCATTAAAATCAAAAATTTGACTTTAAAGTCTAAAACTCTATTTTAGTTATCTACCCTAGGGGGCAGTAATCAGAATTCTAAATTTAACCCTTAGGACAAGTCAACTTTTCATAAAGACAATTTCCGGATTATGTAAAGGTTGAAGTTTGAAACCTTTTAAAAAGTCGACTTTTAACTTTAATTTTGGAGAAGTAGACTTTCGACCTTTCCGATTATTATGCCCTACACCATCGAGTATAACTTTGTCATTCGAATAGCAATATTGCTCTTAGATCCCATATATTATATACATTCTTGATCATGGTGAAAATCAGAGTCGATGTAGTCATGTCCGTCCGTCCGTGTGTTGACATTATGGTAGCTTTCGAACGAAGCAATCTATCGGCTTCAAACAAGGCGCAAATAGTTGGTACTGATGTAGGTCGAATGGAACATATTTACGTATAGCCCTCCTATGAAAAGATTTCCAGATTTGACTTTTTGAGCCACCTGGCTCATCCTGTTGAAATTCGACACGTGATGTCAGTAGACGTGATCTAATTAACACGGAGATATTGTTCCATATTAGAGGTGTGCACCTGACGTGAAATTGTCGTGCCTGAAGGCTCAAACGAAAAAGTTTCCGTAGTCAGTGTATTCGTGAGTAAAATATTACTCAATTACACCCTCTAGTCCATTTTAGTCCATTACTATACATAGCCCCCACATGATCCATCCTCAGACTTTTTTTGTTTTTGTATGCAATACATACAAAAAATGGTCCAAATTGGTAAATAATTAAAAAATTGTATCCATAATTAGCAGTCACATACAAATTCATCCATTTGATTTTCAAATCTCTTATACTATCAGAAAATAATATTTTTCAATAACGAATCATCTATTTAATTTTTAATTATAAATTATAATAGTAAGAAACCCACTCAACAGACATTAATTCAAAATATTGTACTCTTAGAGGATTATTGGCTTGTGAAAAGCAATGATTACTACAAGAGTTCCTCGATCTGGCCACAAGCTGAAGTACCAAAGCGTATAACAAAAAAATGGATGAAATCACAATAAACTGTTACAACAACAACAACAAGAGTTGCAAGTTGACTGTAAATTGTGTGCTTAAAATACCTGTCAGAACTCTACACTCAGTAGAGTGATAGGATGTCTCCACAGTAATTAAATACAATTAAAGTAAACGTGTTGATTTTCAATTCCATTTATTTTTAATAGAAATCCTTCAAGGCCAATGTATTTTATTTAGCACCAAACTTAGGTAACAGTTGTGTCGAAATTTGAATGATCTTTGGACACATAATGTCAACGTTGTTCCAATTGTATATCCCGGATGTTGTTATTGCCCTAATGTAGATGTCTAAATCATTTCCCGATTCAAATTTATCATGTATTTTGATTTTCCAAGTCAACATTGGATTACAACAAACAGCATTTTAAACGCAAATAACTAAAATTCAGGTTTGCACATCAGCTGATTGTTTTCTTTCACGATGATCCTTGTGTCATTGATCTCAGCGTCGTCGCCATTTTTGTAGTTTTGGAAGCTTTAACTGTCCTCGAATATATATCCACAATTTTCCGCGTCAAATTAAATATATTTTCTTGATTTTCCGATTTAGAATTGCGTCAGAAATAAAAATGTTTTAAACCGAAAAAATCATCTGATTGTTTTCTAGTGATATCGGCCTTTTATTACTCAGTATTGTAATTGGTACAAAAAGTAATCGTCGTCTTCGCCGTCGCCATCACCACTTCGCAGGAATACCAAATGAATGACGAGACGACTTAAAAGCGACAGACGACAAAAAGCGACGGCGAGAGCGAGGGTGACTTCAGGAATAAGGGTGAATGTTTCGACATGATCGTCACTCTTATTCGGCATACCTGTTTCTAGAATCTTTAGAATTCTCATGGTCCTATACTCATTCGGGTCATCTACAGGGTTTTCTTCTCGCTCTTCTTGTGCTCTCAGTTCCCATTCCTCCCTATTGGACTTTACCTCTAAGTTTAGCTCATCCTCACTGAATGAACGACAACGTCGTGCACTATGAGAACTACAGCTTTTAGACACGCTTAAACTTTCGGAAATATTTCTATGATTGCTTGAGGTGATATACCTTCCCTGTACTATCTTGACAATTGACGGAAATCCATCGGAAATTTCCGTCCATATAGCGGATAGATATCCACTTTTCAGTAATGAGTCACGAGAATACTGAACCAAGCGGTGAGATATATTCTGTTTTGCTCCCTTGGTACAGCCGTCCAATCTCCTACGTAGCATGATTAATAGCAACGTAAGTGTCGTGACAAAATCATTCTGAGAACAGGTAAAAATATCCAACGTGAAACAGTATTGTTAAAGCACAACAAGGGCAGAGGATTATTGAAATTTTCACAAATGTTATCAGTGTTGGCGACAACCATTGTATTAGTTCTTGCTTTTTAGAACTGATTGTAGAAGATTTCTAAGAACCGAATTAACCACACTAATTACACTCATTAAAAATGTGTATGTTGGTCTTGCCAATTATTTTCGTACGTTTAGAAACGATAGTGTTGTATAGTTTGTTTGTTTTTTTTTTAATAGCAATAGTTTTGGTCAAATTCATTTGGCGAAGCATTGTGAACTTTCACTGAAATACCTGCTGTGTCCATAAACACCACACAAAGACTCCATTCAAATCATTCCCCCCTCTCTTGATTGTGTTAGGAACGAAATCACAAAGGCTTTTTTACATTGTAATCGGGGCCTACATGTCAACGCTATTGTCTATTTTCGAAAATGACATCAAATACTTACAGTGGCCTGCACTGGTTTTGGTTCAACGAAAACATCTTGCTTTGTGCATCGTGCACTCAAACTACTGCTGGGACTACTTGTGGCCGGAGTGACAGTGCCAATGGGTGTGGCGTCACTGTCCGAAGAAGCGACTCTAACCGCAGGATCGGGGTATATAAATTCCTGAGGTGCTTGAGAGTTGTCAATGATAGATTTGCGGCTGAAATTATAAATATGGTGTAACAGAAGTGAGTTAACTTTCCATAGACAGTATGCATATGTAAAGAAATAAATAATTGCTAAACATCGTATATGGAATATGCAAGTGTATATGTACGCATGTATGTTCTTTTAATGAAAGGACAGACAGACATATCCAAACACACGCATGAATGGATGAATACATTCATTGTATGATTGGTGATTTGCACATATATCATTCTTACCTTAGTGTTGACACCCTATTGGGTGTAGAATCTTCCGCATCGAAAAATTCTTCGGAGCTGTCGGAATCGGTTCCTTGTTTACTCATATTTTTGTTTCGTTTACACTTGAAATTTGCAAATAAATAACAAAAAGCATCTGGTTGACTCGAAAAGGGTGATGGTCTGTTTTGTTTAATTTTTTTCAGCTTCTTCTTCTTCTTGCTTTGTTTTACGTCATTGTTTCTTTTCTACGTCGACCACATCAATCAAAGTTAATAAAACAAACATTTGCAAATCGAAAATTCAATGTTCTCAATGTATTATGTTGCTCTTCCACGTATTTAATAGTTTTTTTAGTTTTTGCAATGATAAGTAACAACAAACTTTTCAATTAAATGGTAGTGACTATGAAAGATGCTCGCAGCTTGAAGTACACCACTGGTTTTTTCAGTGTTGTTAAGTGACACTAAATTCCAGTAGAATGTCAAAACAAAGCAAATGTATACAAACATCACAATCAAACATTGTAGTCGGTGTATTTTCGGCAACGGCGACGAAAAACTTCAAATAAACACAGGGTTGAGCATTTTTCATATGGCAGGGTATACCAAAAAGGTAAAATTGGTAGCCAGCTGATTGCAATTCTGTTTTATTTTGACAGACCATTCCTGTCATTCCTGCGACGAAAAACTTCCAATAAACACAGGGTTGAGCATTTTTCATATAGCAGGGTATACCAAAAAGGTAAAATTGGTAGCCAGCTGATTGCAATTCTGTTTTATTTTGTCAGACCATTCCTGTCAGTTGTTGCGTTTATGTTGTAGTAATTCGTTTTATATATATATATATATATATATGCCGCAAAAATACGTTTGATTTCTCTTACTTTGTTTGAAAGAAAGAACTCTGCCAACATTTTTTGAATTTGGGGGCGCTTCTGAGAATCCCCACTACGTCGAAAACAGTCGTATAGGATATCCAAAACTTCTCGGAAAAGCGCCGTCACTATTGAGAAGTTGTACCACGCCAAGTTACTACAAAAAAGTATCGCATGAGTGCAATTATTAGTTGCCGTTCTGGATACATTTAGAAGGACGCCAATAAGAGCCCCTTCAAACAATCAGACAAAGTGCATTTTAAGATAGTTGTAAAAGAATCATTGTGGTCAAGTAAAACACGATTTTTTAGATGTTTATTATTTTATTAAACATTTATAATTTCTCATAAATATAACATTTATACGTCTATCACATTACATTTAACATATTTTTATGCATTAATAAAAGATTGATGTTGAGTTACAAGTTGCAAGTTATATGTTGTAGTGTCTATCAGCCAGTGCTTGTATTCCCAATGGAGGCAGCGTGTCTGGAAAAATATTTGAAAACCTATCACTTTATTCCATTTAGAAAGTCAAAAAATTTTCACCAATATACCTTTCACTATTTTAAGCGAAATAACTATGTTTTCAGCACTTCATTATCATTTTTATTTAAATAAATTATAAGAAGCTAGTTGTGCTTGGTGTTTCACAAAATATAAAATGGCTCTTGTACCAATAGTGATGGCAAAATACTTTCATGCGAATAGTGATTGCAAAATACTACCACAGTTGGCATTTGTTGCAGTGTCACTTACGAGTCTGTGGTTGCGATGAGGATAAAATGGAACTTTGAAATGCTGGCAGGGTAGATACAAAACAACAAATATATCCCCCCTACGTCGAAAACAGTCGTATACGATATCCAAATCAGTGCAATTATTAGGTGCCTATTTATATCAATTTCGAAGGACGCCAATAAGAACCCCTGCAAACTATCAGAAAAAGTGCATTTTAAGGTAATTGTAGAAGAATCATTGTGGTCAAGTAAAACACGATTGTGTAGATGTTTATTGATTTGATTAAACATTTATAATTTCTTATAAATATAACATTTTTCGGTTTATCTCATCACATTTAACATAATTTTTCGCATTAATAAAGGAATGATGTTGAGTTTTAAGTAGCAAGTTACATATTGCAGCGTCTATCAGCCAGTTTGTTTCGATTTTCGATGGAGACAGCGTGCCTGGAAACAAATTTGAAAAACGATCACTTTATTCTATTTGGAAAGTCGAAAATTGTTCACCATATACCTTTCACAATTTTAAGCGTAATATCTATGTTTTCAGAACTTTATTTTCGTTTTTATTTAAATAAAATATAGTAGAGCGCACGGTTACAGCGGAAGTAGAACTCTTTATTACTAAATGTCAATAACATAAGGAATACAATAAATGTCATAATACATAAATATATACAAATAGGGATATAATAGGATATGTAGATTACATGATAGTATAATCCCAATACTCCTCCTTAATCTGGATATTCTATTGAAGCCCCATTGCCTTTCTGAATAATTCCAATTTATTCTTTTCAAGCGGTTTTGTTAGGATATCAGCAACCTGTTCGTTTGTGCTTATGTAGTTCACTTTAAACTTTCCATTTTGTAATTGATCTTGCACAAAGTGATGACGAACATCAATGTGTTTAGTTCTGGAATGGTCTCCACTTGCTGATGCAATCGATATGGCACTTTGATTATCGCAAGCTATTTGCATCGATTTTGGACTCGGGTAAAAATGTGATTCTATACCACTCCACCATATTGCTTCTTGAACAGTTGCTGAAAGAGCAATGTATTCAGCTTCACACGATGAGAGGGCTACGGTTTGTTGCCGTTTTGAGCACCAGGATATGGCTCCCCCTTGAGCGATAAAGACATAGCCTGTCGTAGATTTCCTATCATCAACACTACCAGCCCAGTCTGCGTCAGTGTATCCGATGATATCACTTCTCTCATCTTTCAAGAAATTCAATTTTAATTTTGAGGTGCCACGCAAATACCTTAAAATATGTTTTACTGCTAACCAATGATGGGTTCCAGGATTTGCGTTGAAGCAACTCAATTTATTTACAGCGAATGTAATGTCTGGTCTAGTACATTGAGACAAATACATAAGACATCCGATAGCTTCCTGGTACGGAATATTTTCCATTTTCTTCATTTCCTCGGATGTGGTGGGACAGTCATCTTTTGAATATTTTTCACTTGCATTCATAGGTGTGCTGACTGGTTTTGCATTCTTCATTCCAAATTTTTCAAGAATGCTCTCAATATAGTGTTCTTGATCAAGAGAAATTTTACCTTCTTCACGAGTGATTCTCATTCCAAGAATTTGTTTCGCGGCTCCAAGGTCTTTCATGTGAAATTTACGGTTAAGGTGACCTTTTATATTCTTGAGCCATTTATCATTGTTACAGAACAGTAAGATGTCATCCACATATACAGCTACTATAAGTAGTTTGTTGTCTTCGAGTTTGTAAAATACACATGGATCATATTTTGACTTTTGTAGTCCACTAGCTTCTAGTACCTTGTTTAATTCTTTGTTCCAAACTCTGCTTGACTGTTTTAGCCCATACAATGCTTTATTTAGACGACATACTTTTGACGCATTATAATGATCCGTGTATAGCGGTGGCTGTTCCATGTAGATCTCCTCTTCAATATTGCCTTGTAGAAATGCTGTGATGGCATCCATTTGTTCAACTTGTAGATTTAGTTTCGCCGCGATTGCAAAAAGGTATCGTAGGGAACTATGACGTATAACTGGCGAGTACGTTTCATCATAATCCACCCCCTTTCGCTGCGAGTATCCTTTTATGACCAATCGCGCTTTATAACGATCAATGCTACCAGTGACGTCACGTTTGGTTCGAAAAATCCATTTACATTTGATTGCCTTGCGGTTTGGTGGCAATTCTGACATTGACCAAGTATTGTTTTGCATCAGAGATTGATATTCCTCTTCCATTGCCAGCTTCCAGTGATTCGCATCTGGCCGTGCCAATGCTTCTTCTAGCGTCGCCGGATCATCCATGTATGTCTGAAACAATTGTGATGCAGTATTTTGTTTATTTTTAAAATTAATTTCAAAATACTTGCCTTTAAATATGCGCCCCTCATCGCCGTGCTTAACCTTTTGTTGGGGAAACAATTTTCGGCTATTTGGTTGCAATGGAGGCGCCGCCAATCCAGAAAATCCAATAAAGTTGACTTCAGAACTACATGTTGAGTTACCATCTCCTTGTTCATCATTTCGTAAAATATTTTGTTGTTCATCATTTCGCAAAACAGCTGTTTCATACTCATCTGATGATGTACTTTCATTGCCAGTGACGTATTCATATAATCTAACGGGTTTCTTTCGGTTTCTTCCACTCCGTCTTAATGACTGTGTTGCAGTATGCTGCTGCTGAGAAACTTGTTGATTTGTTTTGTTTACGTCGTCCGTTGAATCAGTTGGGGTAATTTCAGTTTGTTGTTGTTCTGCCACTTCATTTCTGTTTATAATTTCAGTTTGACTTTGTTCTTCTAGTGCATTTTCTCTTAAATCTAGACCGACTTTGCTATGTTTTGTCTTGATCGCAAACTTCGCAGGAGTATCTGTAGATATGTTTTCATCAATGAATGATACATTACGGCTTTTGAACACCATGTTTTTATCCGGATCATAAAAACGGTAACCTTTTGTGTGCTCATCGAAGCCTACTAAAACACATTCTTTTGCTTTTACATCCCACTTTTTACGATTTGCATTGGGTATATGGACCATAGCATTTGTTCCAAAAACTTTTATATGTGACAGATCAGGTTTCCTGCCATTCCACGCCTCTTCAGGAGTGATGCCAGTGCCTTTCGATGGTGACCGGTTAAGTAAATAAACCGAATATGCTGCAGCTTCTGCCCAAAATATTTTTGGCAAATTTGCATCTGCTAACATACATCTCGCTTTTTCAACAATTGATCTGTTGTTGCGTTCGGCAACTCCATTTTGCTCAGGTGTATGTACATTTGTTGTTTGGTGATTTATCCCATTCTCTTTTACTATGCGCCGAAAGGTTTTGTTTACAAACTCCGTTCCATTATCGGTGCGTATGGTTTTTAGTTGTTTACCACTTTGCCTCTCCGCAAAACACAAAAATTCTTTAAATTTGGCAGCAACTTCACTTTCACTTTTCGTTGGAAGAAAATAAATAAAAATTTTTCGTGTTTTGTCGTCGATAAATGTTAAAAAATATCGACTTCCTCCAAGAGAATGTTCTTCCATTGGGCCGCAAACGTCACAATGTACCACCTCGAGTATCTCCGAAGCTCTATGTGCATTTTTGTTGAATGGCAATCTAATTTGCTTACCCATTGGACAAATTTTACAATCATTCGCGTTGTCATTCGAAAATTCTATGCCAGTTGCTAAACCATTTTTTAGTTTTTGTAAACTTTTGAGGTTAAGATGACCCATACGTCTGTGCCATAAATTGTAACTTGCAGTTGCCCCACATGCAAATGCTTTATTAGTGGTTTTACACTCCAATTTAAACAGACCGTTTATATGTTTTCCTGTAGAAATTACTTTGTTTTCCGGGTTCAACACCTCAACACCGTTTTTGCTAAATATAACACAATGACCTCTCTTCACAATTTGACTTACCGAGAGTAAATTAGTTGACAAATCAGGAATGTGCAATACATTATTTATTTCTATGTCTGTGTCATGACAATCAGGACGTATTGTTGATGTACCAGACGCTTTTATTTGCATTATCCCTTTATTTGCTGTTGAAACTGTTCCAGTTTTTGAATTAATGTTTGTCAACAAATCCGAATTGAACGTCATATGTGATGTAGCACCAGAGTCAAAGTACCAATCGTTGTTGTTGGTTGTGTTTAGCGTCGAAAGAGCAACAGCTGAGTACGCATCATATTTTCTATCACTGCTGTCAGATGTTGGGACTTTCGTGTGACAATATTTTGCTATATGACCATATTTCTGGCATTTCCGACATTTCGGGCCTTTTTTGTTGTTTACTTGTTGGAACTTTCTTTGTGAAGCTTTAAATGCAGATGTTTCGCATGCACTTGGTATTTCTTGCAGAAGTTTTACCTTTATGCTATCTCCAGTGATGCTAATTCCTGAGTTTTCCAAAGCCATAATCATTGGTCGGTATTCATCGGGTAGTCCAGCAAGTAACAATGAGCCAACCCATTCTTCACTTATCGTGAAACCAATACCGTTCAAAGATTGTGCAGTCGTAACAATTTCTTTTACATATACTTCCATCGATCCACAGCTTGCAAGAGACGTTGTGATCAGCTTTCGCAATAATGCTACGCGTCGAGTCAGTCCAGAATCTTCGTATGCTTTTGCTAGCTGGTTCCAAAGGTCTTTTGCTGTTTTTACATTTTGTATGTGAACATAACATACCGGGTCGATTATCAACGTCAGCTTACTTTTCGCTCTCCTGTCTTGATCTGGATTCACATCTTTTTTTGGATTTCCCTGTTCATCGACTTCATAATCGATCGTGGTAGTCCAAAGATTATCTAAATCCAAATAAGCCTGCGCAGCAATTTTCCAGGTGGGATAATTTTCTCTCCCAAAAAGTCTTTCGATAGACAATCCTCCTGTATTACTTTCCGGCTTCGACATGTCGAGATTAGATTGATAATTTAGGATGAATTATAATTTTATTTCTAAGCTGGGAACATAACCTATAGTAGAGCGCACGGTTACAGCGGAAGTAGAACTCTTTATTACTAAATGTCAATAACATAAGGAATACAATAAATGTCATAATACATAAATATATACAAATAGGGATATAATAGGATATGTAGATTACATGATAGTATAATCCCAATATAAAATATAACAAGCTGGTTGCGCTTGGCGTTTCACAAAAAAATAAAATGGATCTTCTGACAGTAGTGATGGCAAAATACTTTCATGTACATTTTGTACTTTTTGATATGCTTCCCCCATCACAGTTCGCGATGGTTGTGGTGACATTTACGAGTCTGTGGTAGCGATGAGGATGAAATGGAACTTTGAAATGTTGGCAGGGAATAACGTCACATCAGAGTAGGCTTTTCAGACAAATTTTTTACTTAAATTTTCTCGTTAAAATGCATTTTCCTACCCCCTTTCTTTACCAACTTTTGCTAAAGTAGATTTGTTCTGTTCTCTCAGTTTATCCTATGTTACTCCTCAGGCCATACTGCCTGGCGATTAGATATTTCCTTTAATTTTTCCCAGTTTTAAACCAGATCCCAACCCAATAAACACAAGCATTGGAGAAATGCTTATATTCAATACGCTTTCAAACATTTTTTCAAAGAATTACCTTAAAATTCAATTTGGGAAATTGTTGAGAAAATCGCGTTCTCAACAAAAAACAGACATTACCCTCACAAGTAGAATTCAACACGTTAGCAACAATTTCTCAACATATTAGCAACAACTTTTCAAACTAATTTTCATTTTAATGCTTCAAACCTATTAGAAAATTTGTTGAAGGCAAGCACTTTGCAAGGCCATTTGAATTAATGTTGAATATCGGATTCACTATCAAATTGATATGGTGTTAGGGTAGGTACTATGTTCGGTTTTCGAGTTGAAAACAACTTTATTTTCGCGATTACTTTTCCTTAAATAACCAAAATTATAAATGAAAACAAACTTATTCCTGTAAAGTCTTGCCGAAATCTAGAGGAACAAGAGACTACGCATCAATTGAGTTAATTTGTCTGCTTTATATTGAACTGTTTTAATAAAGTAACCACGAAAATTTCTTAAGTCCTAAGTCGAGTATGGACTCATCTGGCAACACTAGTCCAGATGTCATTAGTTTTGTTTTGCTCGACGTTGTTTAACTGAAATCCGCCGGATATCAAAACCAAAATAAATAAATTGAAAGTTTCACTTATTCAGTTATTCTAGATAGAAAAATTAAAAGAAAATGTGTGCTGAAAAAAGTGCAAACGAGCCATATTTCAAAGACAATGGTTTAGAAAGCTTCAATCATCATAAGCACTTAATATTTGATGCTGAAACCACGTTAACAATTGAAGAACTATTCCAAATGCTTGAGAGGACATTTGATGACTACCACAATAGAGAGAAGCTGCGATGTATTCTGCCTCTAATACACAAAAACATTCATCTATTCTTAATACGAGATTACGACAAATATGACATTGGAAATGTGCTATATGAGTTTTATAAAATGCATAAGGAAGATGAGGAGGATATAATGATTGTTGTTCAAATAGTATATCAAGTATTAAATTCAATCCATATGTACAAGGAAAATAAGGACAACATAAAGGTTTCGGGAAAGGTACGTGTATTGAATATCGCCAAATAAAAATGTAAATAAATAAAGCCATGTGAGAAACAGCTGATTCAGGGTTCGGCATTTTGCCAGCTACTGTGCGAGAATTTTGAAGGTGTACCTATCTGGTTCATCAGTCAAAATAACAGTGTCTTTTTCGATTACGACGAAATTTTGTGGCTTAAATCTACTTTAGTACAAGCGGTCCAATTTTGGCCAGTATGTAGACCATCGTGGTGCAATGGTTAGCATGCCCGCCTTGCATGCACAAGGTCGTGGGTTCGATTCCTGCTTCGACCGAACATCAAAAAATTTTTTCAGCGGTGGATTATCCCACCTCAGTAATGCTGGTGATATTTCTGAGGGTTTCAAAGCTTCTCTAAGTGGTTTCACTGCAATGTGGAGCGCCGTTCGGACTCGGCTATAAAAAAGGAGGTCCCTTGTCATTGAGCTTAACATGGAATCGGGCAGCACTCAGTGATAAGAGAGAAGTTCACCAATGTGGTATCACAATAGACTGAATAGTCTAAGTGAGCCTGATACATCGGGCTGCCACCTAACCTAACCTAGAATATTCAATTCTAAACACAAAATGTAATATACCACTTTTTGGCGGAAAGACCTATTTTCGGAGTTACGGGCCCCTAAAGTTTTCATTGTCACGTATAATGGATTTAGTATCCATCGCACGTAATCATCCTAAAAGTAATATATTTAGAATAACATGGACCGGAGAGGTCCTGGGTTCGCGTTAGCCCACTTTAGACTCTGTTCATAGGAGAAAGTCTCAAACCCAGGCCGAAGGCCGGCTTTGGGTTCGCGTTAGCCCACTTTGGACACTGTCCATAGGAGAAAGTCTCAAATCCCGGCCGAAGGTCGGCCACCTATACCCAATTTTTAAGGGTCGGTCTCGATTTCTTTCGATTTGAAATCCCTTCTCCTACACTCAAAAAAATTTTGTTTATTATTAACAACTTGTGCTACATTAGATTTGTTCCATTTTAATAATAGCAACGTTTCAAATCTGACCAGTCGAAAGTTTTAAAGAACTCGAAAATCTTTGATTCTGATTATAATCCCGAGAATTAATTGGTCTTGCGACATTTTATATCACAGCATTATTACACAGACTTGTCGTAATTCCAATGTACGTAGGTGGTTCGATAAATACTTGGCCTCACGCGGGATTTTTGACTAATCTTCTTTTTTTTAAGGTAAATAGCACAGTGAAAAGAAGGAGGGTTTGGATGCTGTCTCCTTCTCTTCGATGGCTAGCGTCAAAAAATGACCGAGATAACTCCAAAAGTACGAAATTTTGGAAGAAAGCACCAGCGTACACGTCTGGACTCGAAACTCTCAAATTGGCCTGTTTTGCTTCCGTGCGACACTATTTTGAGCCCAAACAGATTCTTTTCCAAAACTATTAGCACTTGGTCCGATAAGGTTGTCTATCGGGCCAGCCTCGTATTTCTTCGGAAAATTAGTCATTTTCTCTAAAAACCCTTTAAAACGAATTCTATTGGTGAACACATTTGACCTTGGGAATTTCAAAAAAGTGGCATACGCAATATAAGACGATATACATTAATTTTAAAAAAAGTTAATATAGATGCAAACAAGTAAGGAAAGTCTAAAGTCGGGCGGGGCCGACTATATTATACCCTGCACCACTTTGTAGATCTTAATTTTCGATACCATATCACATCCGTCAAATGTGTTGGGGGCTATATATAAAGGTTTGTCCCAAATACATACATTTAAATATCACTCGATCTGGATAGCATTTGATAGACTTCTACAAAATCTATAGACTCAAAATTTAAGTCGGCTAATGCACTAGGGTGGAACACAATGTTAGTAAAAAAACATGGGAAACATTTAAATCTGAAGCAATTTTAAGGAAACTTCGCAAAAGTTTATTTATGATTTATTGCTCGATATAAAGGGTGATTTGTTAAGAGCTTGATAACTTTTTTTAAAAAAAAAACGCCTAAAATTTGCAAAATCTCATCGGTTCTTTATTTGAAACGTTAGATTGGTCCATGACATTTACTTTTTGAAGATAATTTCATTTAAATGTTGACCGCGGCTGCGTCTTAGGTGGTCCATTCGGAAAGTCCAATTTTGGGCAACTTTTTCGAGCATTTCGGCCGGAATAGCCCGAATTTCTTCGGAAATGTTGTCTTCCAAAGCTGGAATAGTTGCTGGCTTATTTCTGTAGACTTTAGACTTGACGTAGCCCCACAAAAAATAGTCTAAAGGCGTCAAATCGCATGATCTTGGTGGCCAACTTACCGGTCCATTTCTTGAGATGAATTGTTCTCCGAAGTTTTCCCTCAAAATGGCCATAGAATCGCGAGCTGTGTGGCATGTAGCGCCATCTTGTTGAAACCACATGTCAACCAAGTTCAGTTCTTCCATTTTTGGCAACAAAAAGTTTGTTAGCATCGAACGATAGCGATCGCCATTCACCGTAACGTTGCGTCCAACAGCATCTTTGAAAAAATACGGTCCAATGATTCCACCAGCGTACAAACCACACCAAACAGTGCATTTTTCGGGATGCATGGGCAGTTCTTGAACGGCTTCTGGTTGCTCTTCACTCCAAATGCGGCAATTTTGCTTATTTACGTAGCCATTCAACCAGAAATGAGCCTCATCGCTGAACAAAATTTGTCGATAAAAAAGCGGATTTTCTGCCAACTTTTCTAGGGCCCATTCACTGAAAATTCGACGTTGTGGCAGATCGTTCGGCTATTCATGATGAAATGTCAAAGCATACTGAGCATCTTTCTCTTTGACACCATGTCTGAAATCCCACGTGATCTGTCAAATACTAATGCATGAAAATCCTAACCTCAAAAGAATCACCCTTTATATGTATTAGAAGGTTAGGAAAATTAGAGTCATTTTTACAACTTCTCGACTAAGCAGTGCCGTTTTTACAAAGAAAATGTTGGTATTTTGACCATTTTTGTCGAAATCAGAAAAACATATATATGGCAGCTATATCTAAATCTGAACCGATTTCAAACAAATTTGGCACGCATAGCTACAATGCTAATTCTACTCCCTGGGCAAAATTTCAACTAAATCGGAGCAAAAAAATTGGCTTCTGTGGTCATATGAGTGTAAATCGGGCGAAAGCTATATATGGGAGCTAAATCTAAATCTGAACCGATTTCAACCAAATTTGGCACACATAGCTACAATACTAATACTACTCCCTGTGCAAAATTTCAACTAAATTGGAGTAAGAGATTGGCCACCGTGGTCATATGAGTGTAAATCCTGCGAACGATATATATGGGAGCTATATCTAAATCTGAACCGATTTCAATAAAATTGGGCACACTTGAATACACTTCTAATTGTACTCCTAGTGCAAAATTTCAACCAAATTGTGGTAAAATATATGGCAGCTATATCTAAATCTGAAACGATTTCAACCAAATTTGGCACGCATAGCTACAATGCTGATTCTACTCCCTGTGCAAAATTTCAACTAAATCGGAGCAAAAAAATTGGCTTCTGTGGTCATAATAGTGTAAATCGGGCGAAAGCTATATATGGGAGCTATATCTAAATCTGAACCGATTTCAACCAAATTTGGCACACATAGCTACAATGCTAATACTACTCCCTGTGCAAAATTTCAAATAAATTGGAGTAAAAGATTGGCCACTGTGGTCATATGAGTGTAAATCCTGCGAACGATATATATGGGAGCTATATCTAAATCTGAACCGATTTCAATAAAATTGGGCACACTTGACTACACTTCTAATTGTACTCCTAGTGCAAAATTTCAACCAAATTGTGGTAAAATTCTGGCTTCTGGGACCGTATTAGTCCATATCGGGCGAAAAATATATATGGGAGCTATATCTAAATCTGAACTGATTTCAATAAAATTTGGCACACTTGACTATAGTACTAATTGTTCTTCTTGTTCAAAATTTTAAGCAAATTAGGTAAACCTCTGGCTTCTGGGGCCATATAAGTCCATATCGGGCGAAATATATATATGGGCGCTATATCTAAATCTGGACCAATTTCTTCCAAAATCAATAAGGTTCTATTCTGAGCCAAAACACATACTTGTGCCAAATTTGAAGTCGATTGGACTAAAACTTTGATTACAAAAACGTGTTCACAGACAGACGGACGGACGGACAGACGGACATGGTTATATCGACTCAGGAGCCCACCCTGAGAATTTTTGCCAAAGACACCATGTGTCTATCTCGTCTCTTTCTGGGTGTTGCAAACATATGCACTAACCTATAATACTAATAATGTTTAATATAAAAAATATAGCAGAATATTAAAATTATTTTTTCTATCCACTTAATCGAAAAATCACTCCTTGGATTTGACAGTTTCTGATTTATCCACTATATAACATTTTCTTTGCATACTTTCAGGCGCGATTTTATGTTAAAACACCGTCACATCCCTTATACTAACCGCATGTGGTATTCAAATCTTTAACAAATGTTAATGTATAAAAAGAATTATTTTATGAAAAAGTATTACAAAAAGTGAGATGTTTGTTCAAAAAATTATTAAGGCAAACTCGGCTATCAAAAACCTTCTTTTAGGGAGATTCTGAGTGTAATGAATTATACGAATTTACTCGGATAATTGTTTGATAGTTTTGCTACAAGTAGAGGATGCAGATGAGAAATGTGATAATCCCATCGCAGCTTATTTAGGACTTTACTTTTAGCATACAACAGCTGATTAGAAATGTACCTTTACTAGTCATAATATAAATTTGAGTTTTATTTTTCAGGTCTTCATAGAACTGGCGAAGAGACTGCTGAGCGCCAGTGACAGACAGCTAGTATCAAATATTATAGCATGCATTCAATTATATGCGAATACAAATACGGAAAACAACAACTTGTTTCATCAAATTTGGTCAAGTTTAAAGGCTAATTCGATATCAGGAAAAACGCATATAGATATCTTTATCCAATTGTTTGATGAATTTTCACAAATACAAGCAGACTTGTGCTCTGATATGGCTGTCATTACAACAATTCAATCATTGCTAAAGTCCAGTCAAAGAGACGATCGTAAATGTGGTTATTATTTGTTCAAAAAAATTCTACAGAGTTTCATGATTTCCTCGAAGAAGGCAAACTCTCAACAAATCGAAAAATCTTGGTTAACTTATATAACAATTTTAGAAAATCTAGAAGAAAATCAATCACATTTAATATTACCCTCCTTGAAGAATTTACAAGATTTGATTGTGGGAAAACAAATGGAATCATCGTGGATGGATATATTGTTCAGTAGAATAATAAACCATAAAAACAATCTGGCATTACGATGGTCATTGGAATTCTTTCTGACAACTTTTACTTCCAATGATTTACACATGAACGTGCTCAAGGAGTTATTAGAGGCTTGTAATTCGAATATTTTGTATAACTGTGAGGGATATTTCCTGGATAAGAAATATTTCTTGTCATTTTTGAAAGGGGATTTATCACATCTGTATGTGTTATTGGGTGATATAAACTGGAAATCGGTACCATTACACAATTTACTAAGCATTTTGGAAAACAACGATCTACCGCCATCAATCACCTATGATCAAGTATTGAAAATTGTATCCAGAGTACGAGCTTTACAAGACTGTCATATACGACAAGCAAGTGTGATTATAGTAAATCGATTATTCAGAGATATCGTTGAAAAAATGACTTTGATGGAATATATTATGTATGTGGAAACATTGTACAACACCTCTGATAGACACAATATATATGAACAGTTCTATAAAAAGATACCAGGTCACATAGAAAACTTACAACAAGCTAATGGAAATATATTTAAAGGTAGATTTTATGAAATTTTGGTGGCCAACATAGAAGACACTTCTCCCATGGAGTTAGCAGACGCTCTCAAAAAAATACCCCTCTCAAAACATGGATGGCTTAAATTTTTACCTTTTCACTTTGATTTAAAATCAGGAAATGATCTCCAATTCACTGCGTTGTATGGAATAAATCTAAATGATTGCATTTCTAGTTCTTTAAAGCAGATTTTTGAATATTTCGATTTCCATTTGAGCTGTAATCCAGATGATAAAAATGAAATTGAGCAACGTCGAATATCAGCCATTGCATTTTACATCCACCAATTACAAACACTTGATCATGTCGATGAAAATACATTGAAAGTACTCTTCAATTATAAACTGACTGAAAAAATGATTGAAAAACTGTGTATGTGCTTGGAGACAACGAATAAATGTTTAGATAAATGGATTATTGAGAATCTTATAGATCTAGTTGCCAGTGTACGCAATGAAAATGAGGGGTATGTTGTTTAAGAAAAGAATTAAATTATTTTTTTTATTTAATTTCTCTGTTTTTTAGCTGTTACAGTTTGTGCTCATATTTAGAAAGAAATGAATTGTGCAATGAATATATTTCTAATATGCTAGAGAAATGCCCAAGATTCGTTACGAAATGTAAATCAAATATTTTGAAGCATCTGAATAGCACAGATTTTTATTGTAGCAACGTGAAAAAGGGAGAATCAAGGTATGTATTTCAAAATTAAAAGCTTCCGAAAGACAATTGAAACCACAAAAGTGAATTGCTGAATTAGTGGTGACACTACTGCCACTGCAATTTCCATCGGTTGAAAAATATATTGGCAATTGGGTCTGTATAAAAACCAAAGAGGAAAATATGATTACAGAAACTAACAATCAACAGAAGCATTTGTATTGTGCGCATTAACTTACATTTCTAACCACTAGGTCACTATTGTCGTATTCTATTCAGTTGTTGTTGTAACATTGTGTATTTTTTATCGCCCTTAATTTCAAAAAGTATTCAGTTAGGTAAAGAGTTACGAGAAACGTCCTGTGACAATTTTCTTTGTCAATGGCCGATCTATATTTAGTTTAATGACAAGGTCAATGCCAGGTATAGTTATTTTCAGGCTCACTTAGACTGTGATTTTCAGAATCATTTAGACTATCCAGTCCATTGTGATACCACAGTTGTGAACTTCTCTCTTATCACAGAGTGCTACCCAATTCCAAGTTTCGCTCAATAACAAGGGACCTCTTTTTTAAATGTCACCAGCATTACTGAGGGGGGTAAACGACCATTGAAAAAGTTTTGGTGTTCGATCTAAACTAGGATTGAACCCATGACCCTTTGTATGCAAGGCGGGCATGCTAACTATTGCACCCCGGTAGCTCCCTTCGCAGTTACAAAAAAACCTCCTTTTGTTAGCCAGGCCGGCGTTTCACATTACGGTGAAACCACTTAGTAGAGGTGTGCACGTGACACGAAATTGTCGTGAATCACAAAAAATTTCGTGACACGCGTGAGTTGTGAGTCACGCTGATGGCAACGGCGTGAGTGTGCGTGAGCGTGATTATCAAACCAAAAGTCGAGCGTGAGCGTTAGTCACGAAAATAATTTCATCGTGAGTGTGCGTGAGAAACGGAATTCAGAAAAATACGTTCACGAAAAAAATCCCGCCACGGACATGAAACGCTTACGAGATGAATTCATTTACAATTTTAGTGACACCTGGAATGTTAAGAGTTTAATAACGCTCTCGATTTTAATCATACTCATGTTTTCAAACACGTCTCTAAGGTAAATTAGTCATAACATTTTTCGTGAGTCACGATATTTTTTTGTGAGTCACGGTATTTTTCGTGAATCACGACATTTCGTGCGTGAGTCCTACCAAACAATATCTTGCGTGAGTAAGATTTTTCCGTCGTGGGTGTGCGTGAGTAAATATTACTCACGTGCACACCTCTACCACTTAGAGAAGCTTTGAATCACAGAGAAATCTCACCAGCATTACTGAGAGGATGGGCAACAGCTGCAAGTCTGTTTAGTGTTGGTCAAAACTGAGTTCAATACACATGCAAGGTGGGTATGCTAACCATTGAACCACGATGGCTGACAGCTGACAAACTCCCCAATATACTTGAGGAGACTAATACTTCTGCCTTGACTATTGTAGAATGTAGATCGGTCTGTACGATAGCATCGGGAAGAGTAATGTCTCAAGTGTCTTGGCTACTGATGAAAGAATGAAGATCGGTCTGTACACACAAAAAATTGTTTTTCTGATTCAATAACGAAATTAATTGATCCAATTAATTTTTTAATTGAAATGCCTTCAATCACAAAAATGATAATATCAATCAGGGTTTTAATTGGGTTAACAAAAAAATACTTGATTAAAAAATAAATTGATCTTTGAAAATTTCTATTAATTTTTTAATTGATTTTATTAAGCATTTAAATAATGTTGATTGCAAAACTATTTTCTATTACTTTGTGTTTTTAATTTGTTTAAAAAATTAATTGTTGGAAATAAATTTATTAATTAAAAATCGAACAACAAATCTTCCGAGTTTGATTAAAAAGTTAATTGCATCAATTAATATTTTAATTAAAAAATTAAAAATTTTGAATCATTGACTTAATTAACTTGATATTACTATCTTGATTTAAAAGTCAATTGTATGAATTAATTTATTAATTGAAAAAAAATTCAACTTCAATCAAATTTTAATTGGAAATATTTTGATGATATTTTTCTGTATACGATTCACTATTACTCGAATATTTGGCGAAATTACTCTAACTCTATCCAAAGATAACCTGTGCATCTGGTGTAGCTATTGAAATTCCGGTATGACCAGATGCTTCAACATCGCATCACGATCGGATCACCAAAGCCTTGTGGGTTTTATCGCTTTGGGTGACATTATTAACTTCATCTGCAACAACTGAGTTCTTACGGCGATTGAAAATTGTAATTCTGGAATGGCTGATGTCAGCGTCAATTCCCTCTACCATGCATATTGCCCTCTTGTCGTTATCTATGAGAGTATGCCAAAGCTCGCAGATGACGTTAAAGTTTGCCCGCACAACAGCCACTCTATGCGCGTTATAACCTGAAACACAGCTCATAACCAATGGAATGTGTTGATTACGTTGCAATAAAATTTCATATAAATGAACCTTTCGCAACAAGTTACAATACAATTCTTTCGACCCCCTGCTCGGCAAAGACCATAACATCCAGCCACATTGTAATTCAAAGCATTCCAAGTGTGGAGTAACCACATCTTCCCAATACCGAACACTCGTGAACCAAACGACTTGTAGACGAAAGAAAACCATGTTCAAAGGTTTTTCCGAAACCTCTTCTCGGGGCCTTCATCATTCCAAAATGATGAAAAAGAACTACCATTTGGTATAGTTCTTTGAAAGCGTCGAAATATCCCATATGTCTAATATTGTCCAAATAAATAAATAAATAAAACTTTTTTGTCTTTCAGAATTGAAGAATCCTATCGGGTTAAACACATTGGTCAGATTGACACAAGTCTTCGAAAAATTTGGCTCTTGCAAATATCGCTGCATAGCGATGTACATTATCTTTTTTCCTTAATAAAGAGGCATAAAGATATTAGCAGAAAAAAGACAAGATATTTTGCTAATTCATATGAACATCGAATAAAGATGAGAATAGCATTGGGTATTGCCGCTTGTATTTCATCAGGCCGTGTACACATAAGCCATGAAATATTCGATGAGTTATGGGATATTTTATTGAAAGAAAATAATCAACTAAATGTCAACTACATTTATGAATATATTATAGGGATAAGAGATATGCGAAAAGAGGTCTTTCTGAAAAAGTTGCAAGAGGTAAGACCATATTTCTAAATAAATCTCAAACGTGTACATTGTGTAAAATGTATGTATAATTTCAGTGTCATTCCCTAACTTCCAGCCAACAGGTATCAATTTTATCTGCCTTTTATACGTTCTGCATGAGCCAACATGATTTACTAACATCTGATGATAGAGGATTAATTGTCATGAACCTAATGGCTTTAACTATGGGTGCTAACTTTCATACAAGACTTTTTGCTCAGATGGTATTGCAAAATCTCTTAGAAACTGATGAATTCAATGGGTAGGTAATTAATAAAAATTAATTTTTTATTTAAATTTTGAAGTATTATCACTTTTGCTCGTTTCTTATATAGGTTACCTTGTGGTAGACAAATTATGCAGTCAATTTCAATAGCCACTCAAGGAAAACTTGAAGAACAATTAGATGACATGCGTTTGCTCTTGTATAAATTTGCACATGCTACTACAGCATGGAGTGTAATACTGTATGTTACTCATGCTCCATATGATGAAATTATTGATCCATCGAATTCTCATAAACATCCAACTGAATTGCAAAAACGTATAGACAATTTGAGATTGTCTTTTTTGAAAAAGATTGAAAATACACCAGAAGATGTATTAGAACAGAACTCAATCGACCAAGTACAAAGAAAAATGAATCCAATAACTGATGTTTTAGAGACGAACAATTTAATTGTCTACCCCGAGAAAGAAAATCATAACCAGGTAGGTAATATTCTTTTTTTGTGGTGTAATAGTCTGCGTGATATAGGCCTTACAATATACATTTTTCCAAAATTTTAACAAAGTGGAGTCAGTATATTAGACGTATTTATTTACAAAACTACGTATTTTATAAGCAAAACAAAAAATTGTGTCTTCACAAATTGTGTTTATATTAAAAGTGTTGTACTTCACATTTTAGAATTACAAAAAATACCGAATTTTCACCAATTTTTTCAAGAAAGCTATCTGCTTTCTTGCTGTCTAAACTTTCATTTCTCCGAAATTTGTTTGCTTGTTTCTTATAGAACACTAAATAAGGATACGTGTTATGCTTTATATCAACCATTTTTGTCAATTCATAACAAACTAATTTTTAAAAGAAACTTTTTTTATTTCACAAAATTCCCAAATGGCAAAGCACCGACTGCTAAGCCGATCTCCATTAAAAAACTCACATGTCTATCAACTAACTGTAACAGGTTTCAACAGCCCACCTGCAAACATCTTAATATGATGATTTTTTAACATATGTCCCTATTGGGGATTTTCGGTATTTTTGATAGGGATTTTGGGAATGACACATTAACAATATTTCTTAAAACAATTTTCCCTGTAAAAGTCTGTGAAAAACGTAACGATATCATAATTAGATTAAAAGTTATAAAGGTTTTAATTCTTATTTTTAATTCAAAAAAATGTATTTTTTTACAAAAGCTATCAATTTTCGTAATTTTATTATATTTAGACCGTTGCTTAAAATACGCCAAAGACATAGACAATAAACCTCACTAACTCTGGTGATATAGTGCATTTCTACACTTATATACCTAAATCTGAACCGAGTTCATCCCAATTTGACTTATCTGACGATACTACACACAAAAGAAAATTTCATTAAAATTGAACCAACCAAAATTTTTCATTGATACAACGAAAAATGTTCATTTCGACAATGAAAACTTGCGTTAAAAGTACGAAACGTTTCATTGTTTACCAG
This sequence comes from Haematobia irritans, assembly GCF_050003625.1. NCBI lineage: Eukaryota > Metazoa > Arthropoda > Insecta > Diptera > Muscidae > Haematobia > Haematobia irritans. The sequence goes on along the minus strand of NC_134397.1, from coordinate 177,852,207 downwards.
AAGTGCGAAAATTTTGACAAAATTTTATTTCTATGGAAAATTTTGTCAAAATTTTATTTATGTAGAAAATTTTGTCAAAATTTTATTTCTATAGAAAATTTTGTCAAAATTTTATTTCTATAGAAAATTTTGTCAAAATTGTATTTCTATAGAAAATTTTGTCAAAATATTTCTATAGATAATTTTGTCAAAATTTTATTTCTATGGAAAATTTTGTCAAAATTTTAATTCGATAGAAAATTTTGTCAAAATTTTATTTCTAGTGGTAATTTGTGAAGTACATCGTAGTTGAAGATGAATATTTATATTTATTTTCTCAAAATTATATTTCTATAGAAAATTTTGTCCAAATTTTATTTCTGTAGAAAATTTTGTCAAAATTTTATTTCTATAGAAAATTTTGTCAAAATATTTCTATAGAAAATTTTGTCAAAATATTTCTATAGAAAATTTTGTCAAAATTTTATTTCTATAGAAAATGTTGTCAAAATATTTCTATGGAAAATTTTGTCAAAATATTTCTATAGAAAATTTTGTCAACATTTTATTTCTATAGAAAATGTTGATAAAATTTTATTTCTATGGAAAATTTTGTCAAAATTTTATTTCTGTAGAAAATTTTGTCAAAATTTTATTTCTATAGAAAATTTTGTTAAAATTTTATTTCTATAGAAAATTTTGCCAAAATATTTCTATAGCAAATTTTGTCAAAATTTTATTTCTATAGAAAATTTTGTCAACATTTTATTTCTATAGAAAATTTTGTCAACATTTTATTTCTATGGAAATTTTCTCAACATTTTATTGCTATAGAAAATTTTTTTCAAAATATTATTTCTATAGAAAATTTTGTCAAAATTTTATTTCTATAGAAAATTTTGTCTAAATTTTATTTCTATAGAAAATTTTGTCTACATTTTATTTCTATAGAAAATTTTGTCAAAATTTTATTTCTATAGAAAATTTTGTCAAAATTTTATTTCTATAGAAAATTTTGTCTAAATTTTATTTCTATAGAAAATTTTGTCTACATTTTATTTCTATAGAAAATTTTGTCAAAATTTTATTTCTATAGAAAATTTTGTCAAAATTTTATTTCTATAGAAAATTTTGTCAAAATTTTATTTCTATAGAAAATTTTGTCAAAATTTTATTTCTATAGAAAATTTTGTCAAAATTTTATTTCTATAGAAAATTTTGTCAAAATTATATTTCTATAGAAAATTTTGCCAAAATATTTCTATAGCAAATTTTGTCAAAATTTTATTTCTATAGAAAATTTTGTCAACATTTTATTTCTATAGAAAATTTTGTCAACATTTTATTTCTATAGAAAATTTTTTTCAAAATATTATTTCTATAGAAAATTTTGTCAAAATTTTATTTCTATAGAAAATTTTGTCTAAATTTTATTTCTATAGAAAATTTTGTCTACATTTTATTTCTATAGAAAATTTTGTCAAAATTTTATTTCTATGGAAATTTTCTCAACATTTTATTTCTATAGAAAATTTTGTCAAAATTTTATTTCTATAGAAAATTTTGTCAAAATTTTATTTCTATAGAAAATTTTGTCAAAATTTTATTTCTATAGAAAATTTTGTCAAAATTATATTTCTATAGAAAATTTTGTCAAAATTTTATTTCTATAGAAAATTTTGTCAAAATATTTCTATAGAAAATTTTGTCAAAATATTTCTATAGAAAATTTTGTCAAAATTTTATTTCTATAGAAAATTTTGTCAAAATATTTCTATGGAAAATTTTGTCAAAATATTTCTATAGAAAATTTTGTCTACATTTTATTTCTATAGAAAATTTTGTCTACATTTTATTTCTATAGAAAATTTTGTCAAAATTTTATTTCTATGGAAATTTTCTCAAAATTTTATTTCTATAGAAAATTTTGTCAAAATATTTCTATAGAAAATTTTGTCAAAATTTTTTTTCTATAGAAAATTTTGTCAAAATATTTCTATGGAAAATTTTGTCAAAATATTTCTATAGAAAATTTTGTCAACATTTTATTTCTATAGAAAATGTTGACAAAATTTTGTCAAAATTTTATTTCTGTAGAAAATTTTGTCAAAATTTTATTTCTATAGAAAATTTTGTCAAAATTTTATTTCTATAGAAAATTTTGCCAAAATATTTCTATAGCAAATTTTGTCAAAATTTTATTTCTATAGAAAATTTTGTCAACATTTTATTTCTATAGAATATTTTGTCAACATTTTATTTCTATAGAAAATTTTTTTCAAAATATTATTTCTATAGAAAATTTTGTCAAAATTTTATTTCTATAGAAAATTTTGTCTAAATTTTATTTCTATAGAAAATTTTGTCTACATTTTATTTCTATAGAAAATTTTGTCCAAATTTTATTTCTATGGAAATTTTCTCAACATTTTATTTCTATAGAAAATTTTGTCAAAATTTTATTTCTATAGAAAATTTTGTCAAAATTTTATTTCTATAGAAAATTTTGTCAAAATTTTATTTCTATAGAAAATTTTGTCAAAATTTTATTTCTATAGAAAATTTTGTCAAAATTATATTTCTATAGAAAATTTTGTCAAAATTTTATTTCTAAAGAAAATTTTGTCAAAAAAATTTTATTTCTATAGAAAATTTTGTCAAAATATTTCTAAAGAAAATTTTGTCAAAAAAATTTTATTTCTATAGAAAATTTTGTTAAAATTTTATTTCTATAGAAAATTTTGTTAAAATTTTATTTCTATAGAAAATTTTGCCAAAATATTTCTATAGCAAATTTTGTCACAATTTTATTTCTATAGAAAATTTTGTCAACATTTTATTTCTATAGAAAATTTTGTCAACATTTTATTTCTATAGAAAATTTTTTTCAAAATATTATTTCTATAGAAAATTTTGTCAAAATTTTATTTCTATAGAAAATTTTGTCTAAATTTTATTTCTATAGAAAATTTTGTCTACATTTTATTTCTATAGAAAATTTTGTCAAAATTTTATTTCTATGGAAATTTTCTCAACATTTTATTTCTATAGAAAATTTTGTCAAAATTTTATTTCTATAGAAAATTTTGTCAAAATTTTATTTCTATAGAAAATTTTGTCAAAATTTTATTTCTATAGAAAATTTTGTCAAAATTTTATTTCTATAGAAAATTTTGTCAAAATTTTATTTCTTTTTTATTTTATTTCTTTTTTTTTTATTTCAAAGTATTTCTATAGAAAATTTTGTCAAAATATTTCTATAGAAAATTTTGTCAAAATTTTATTTCTATAGAAAATTTTGTCAAAATTTTATTTCTATGGAAAATTTTGTCAAAATTTTATTTCTATAGAAAATTTTGTCCAAATTTTATTTCTATAGAAAATTTTGTCAAAATTTTATTTCTATAGAAAATTTTGTCAAAATTTTATTTCTATGGAAAATTTTGTCAAAATTTTATTTCTATAGAAAATTTTGTCAACATTTTATTTCTATAGAAAATTTTTTCAAAATTTTATTTCCATAGAAAATGTTGGCAAAATTTTATTTGTATGGAAAATTTTGTCAAAATTTTATTTCTATAGAAAATGTTGTCAAAATTTTATTTCTGTAGACAATTTTGTAAATATTTTATTTCTATAGAAAAATTCTGCCAACTTGTATTTCTATAGAAAATTTTGTCAAAATTTTATTTTTATGTAAAATTTTGTCAAAATTTTATTTCTGTAGAAAATTTTGTCAAAATTTTATTTCTTTAGAAAATTTTGTCCAAATTTTATTTCTATAGAAAATTTTATTTCTATAGAAAATTAAAAAAAATTCTATGGAAAGTTTTTTCAAAACAAAAAAAAATCTATAGAACATTTGTGCAAAATTTTATATCTATAGAAAGTTTTGTCAAAATTTTATTTCTAGGGGTAATTTGTGAAGTACATCTTAGTTGAAGATGAATATTTTGCAAAATTTACCAAAACGTCAAGAATGCTTCCAATCTACCACACACTAAAAAATCTACCAATTTTGGTAGAATTCTACCAACTGTGACAACCGAACATAATACAAACAAAAGTTAAATATTAGTCTAAGAAAGGCATAACAGCAATAAAGAAAAATCTCTGCTAATCGCATTTAGGAGCTTTCAAGGTTATTAGAGTGCTAAAAAGTACAGTAAATTTTGTTTTTTTTTATTTGCTTTGGGTTACAAAATAACATCTAAAAATTTTACAATTTGTTGTTCGCTAGACTCTGAAATACAAAATTTTAACAAAAGACACCGACTGATATAAAGGGTGATTTGTTAAGAGCTTGATAACTTTTTTTAAAAAAAAAACGCCTAAAATTTGCAAAATCTCATCGGTTCTTTATTTGAAACGTTAGATTGGTCCATGACATTTACTTTTTGAAGATAATTTCATTTAAATGTTGACCGCGGCTGCGTCTTAGGTGGTCCATTCGGAAAGTCCAATTTTGGGCAACTTTTTCGAGCATTTCGGCCGGAATAGCCCGAATTTCTTCGGAAATGTTGTCTTCCAAAGCTGGAATAGTTGCTGGCTTATTTCTGTAGACTTTAGACTTGACGTAGCCCCACAAAAAATAGTCTAAAGGCGTCAAATCGCATGATCTTGGTGGCCAACTTACCGGTCCATTTCTTGAGATGAATTGTTCTCCGAAGTTTTCCCTCAAAATGGCCATAGAATCGCGAGCTGTGTGGCATGTAGCGCCATCTTGTTGAAACCACATGTCAACCAAGTTCAGTTCTTCCATTTTTGGCAACAAAAAGTTTGTTAGCATCGAACGATAGCGATCGCCATTCACCGTAACGTTGCGTCCAACAGCATCTTTGAAAAAATACGGTCCAATGATTCCACCAGCGTACAAACCACACCAAACAGTGCATTTTTCGGGATGCATGGGCAGTTCTTGAACGGCTTCTGGTTGCTCTTCACTCCAAATGCGGCAATTTTGCTTATTTACGTAGCCATTCAACCAGAAATGAGCCTCATCGCTGAACAAAATTTGTCGATAAAAAAGCGGATTTTCTGCCAACTTTTCTAGGGCCCATTCACTGAAAATTCGACGTTGTGGCAGATCGTTCGGCTATTCATGATGAAATGTCAAAGCATACTGAGCATCTTTCTCTTTGACACCATGTCTGAAATCCCACGTGATCTGTCAAATACTAATGCATGAAAATCCTAACCTCAAAAGAATCACCCTTTATTATTAGCAAACTTTTTATATATGAGTCTATTTAAAATTATTTTACTCTTTCTACTTTCAGATGTTTGTAATTGCTAGCCTTATCGATAAATTGCCTAATCTAGGTGGTATTGCAAGAACTTGCGAAGTTTTAGGTATTAAAAATTTAGTCATGGATTCAAAAAAAGATATAGAGAAGAATGATTTTAAAAATCTAAGGTAAAGAAAGATATATTTAAAAAACGAGGTTTAATGTGATACTAATCCATGTTGTTCTGTTTTTTTTTCAGTATGACTGCCGAGAAAACCCTTAATATAATCGAGGTTAAGCCCAGAGATTTAAGAGATTTTATAATGGATAAACAAAAAGAGGGATTTGCATTAGTGGGTGCAGAGCAAACTAGCAACAGTGAAAATTTTGTTAACTTTAAATTTCCAGAAAAATGCATATTGCTATTAGGGTAAGTGAAATAATTTTAATTAAAATTGAGCTTTATGGGACAAGGATAAATAGGGATTTTGATTTTCTATTAAGTTTTCAATGTTTCGACTCTATATATAAATATATGTAGACTCTCTTATTGATACAAAACCGTTTGTTATTATTTGTGAAGTCAACTTGATTCGTCTTGGCCTATGTAAGTTTTTGAAAACCTACTACAGCGGTCAAAAAATAGAAAGACTTATTAATTTAAATTTCAATTCTTTTTTTTTTATTTTTTTTTTTTTTTTTTGAGATTTCAAGGTTCCCCTAAAATTCTCGACCAAGTGTGCAAGAAAATCAGGTTAAATCTAAATTCTGTAGAATTTTAACCCCATGAATTTGATATTGTAAGCTCATAAATATTTCATGTTCCTTCTTTTAGGCACGAAAAAGATGGCATACCACCGAATTTGCTAGGATTATTGGATCACGCAGTAGAAATTCCTCAATTTGGTCATGTCAGATCGCTAAATGTACATGTAACCGGAGCCTTATTTATGTGGGAATTCTGCAAACAACGCTTGGTGTAGCTAATTGTGATACTTATTTCATTGTACTCTAATCTGTAATGTGTTCGCCTTTTATAACGCAATAAAATTTATATCTTACAATTAAGGATGAAAATGTAAACATTTCAAAATTTGATACGAAAAACTTATTTTGCGTCCTAGAGCGAAAGGGACGTTAACTCGTGACCACTCCCTAAAAAATAAAAATTTTCGATGGACATCCTCAAAAATTTCCATTTTTTTAATAACTTATTTTCTTAAATATGCGTCCTAGAGCAAAAATGACATTAATTCGTGACCATTTCCAAATATTCAAAATGTCGACAGAAATCCTCATTTTGGCAATATCTCCTTAAATATGCGACGTTAATTCGTGACCATGACCCCAAAAATCAAAAATTCAATGAAGATACTAAAAAATTTCAAATTTTATACGAAACACTTCATTTGGCCAGATCTCCTTAGAGCAAAAAGGACGTTAATTCGTGACCACCCCCCCTAAAAAATAAAAATTTGGACGAAAATTCTGAATACCTTAAAATTCTGAAAAAAATAAAATTTGGTCATATCTCCTTAAATATTTGTCATGGAGCGAATATATTCTTATGAAAATCCTCAAAAATATCTCCTTTAATAAAGGGTCGTTAAAATTTCAAGGACCGATGTTGATTTTGAATAAAACACAAACTATTTAGGAAATTATTGTAATTTTATTTTATTATGATATATTGGTATTACTCAATTATGTATGGAACAAAATATCGACGAAATGAGCACCGCGACCTCGGTGGCACACCTCCATCCGATGGTCCAAATTTTCGATGACGTTGAGCCATAATGGAGGTTCTATGCCGTTAATGTGCCGAATTATCTCATCCTTTAGCTCTTGAATTGTTGCTGGCTTATCGACGTACACCTTTTCTTTCAAATAACCCCAAAGAAAAAAGTCCAACGATGTCAAATCACATAATCTTGGCGGCCAATTGACATCGCCATTACGTGAGATAACACGGCCATTGAATTTGTTGCGCAAAAGAGCCATTGTTTCGTTAGCTGTGTGGCAAGTGGCATCGTCCTGCTGAAACCACATATCGTCCACATCCATATCTTCCAATTCGGGCCATAAAAAGTTCGTTATCATCTCACGATAGCGAACACCATTCGCAGTAACTGCCTGACCGGCCTCATTTTGGAAAAAATACGGCCCGATGATGCCGCCAGCCCATACACCGCACCAAACAGTCACTCTTTGTGGGTGCAGTGGTTTTTCGACAATCACTCTTGGATTCTCATTCGCCCAAATGCGGCAATTCTGTTTATTGACGAATCCACTGAGGTGAAAATGTGCCTCATCACTGAAGATGATTTTCTTCGAAAATTAATCATCCACTGTTGCCATTTCTTGGAACCATTCTGCCCATTCACGATTGTGTATCTCTCCATGGTTCAAATTGAGTAAGTCTGAAATAGAGAAATGTCAAATAAAATTCGGAAAAACAACTTGGCGTTTAGGTGTGGTTCACATTCAACATCGGCCCTTACAATTTAACCACCCTATAGCAAAAAAGACTTTAAAAACTTCATTGGAAATTCACAAAAACCCAAATGTTTATATGAAAAACATATTTTGGCCAAATCTCCTTAAATATGCGTCCTAGAGCGACAATGGCCTTAATTCGTGACCACCCCCAAAAAATAAAAAATCCTATGGAAATCCTCGAAAAAATCAAGATTTTGTATGAAAAACATATTTAGGCCATATCTCCTTAAATATGCGTCCTAGAGTGACAATGACCTTAATTCATGACAACCCAGCAAAAACTAGGTAACCACATCTCATTACAATTGACATTACCAGGAGTAAAGCTGTAATTACACGTTGCATTACATTGCGGCGAGTTATAATGACTAACTTGTAATGACAAAAATAAATACTTCTCGGTAATTTTCGAATTGTTATTCTCAAATTTTTAGGCAGTTGTAGTTAACGAGTTAATAAAATAGAATAAATGATGGTACCATTAGGTATAATTATTCACATAATCGAGCACTTACATAAAAAATCAAAAAGAATATGTAATGTAACGGTAATTCTGAGAATTTTTCCCTTAAGAAATTTTTATCACAAACATTTCATAATAATTGTGTTTAATGACATTATCATATTATGTTTTAAATAAATGCTTTTTTATACCTCATTCACATTACACTTCCAAAATGCGCTTAAACTACATTTCAAATAAAAAAGAGACTTAAAATCCACATTTAGTAGATTTCGAACCTTATGTGAATTGGCTATTGCTTATATTATAACGTAATTCACGAATCCATCTCCCTTAAACAACCTACATTTATTTCTATTTTAAGTGTGGAATTAATTTGCATCTTATTTAGATTATTTATTAGATTTTTTGTTTATACAATATACTTTTCTAGTCAAGTAGTTCTTCTATTACAGCATCACTCGCCATATTTTGATCCATTGTAATCGGCCATAGAAATCAATATTTTCGAGATTTGGTTGCCTGAGACAATAAGTGGCTATTTTGCTAGCTTTGGCGTATCTACGAATAAGTCATTACATATTAGGTGATTATATGCTTTAAATGCACTACTTATTTTATGGCCTAAAGTATGCCTGGGGAGAAGTACTTTCCTTCTAGGACGTGCGTATGTAAATGTAATCTGAAGCGATGCCAATTAATAAGTGGTTATTAATTTTTAAATAGGCTTTCCCAGCAAAAACTCTCATTACCTGGTAATCTTGTAGGTAAGCCTATTTAAAAATTAATAACCACTTATTAATTGGCATCGCTTCAGATTACATTTACATACGCACGTCCTAGAAGGAAAGTACTTCTCCCCAGGCATACTTTAGGCCATAAAATAAGTAGTGCATTTAAAGCATATAATCACCTAATATGTAATGACTTATTCGTAGATACACCAAAGCTAGCAAAATAGCCACTTATTGTCTCAGGCAACCAAATCTCGAAAATATTGATTTCTATGGCCGATTACAATGGATCAAAATATGGCGAGTGATGCTGTAATAGAAGAACTACTTGACTAGAAAAGTATATTGTATAAACAAAAAATCTAATAAATAATCTAAATAAGATGCAAATTAATTCCACACTTAAAATAGAAATAAATGTAGGTTGTTTAAGGGAGATGGATTCGTGAATTACGTTATAATATAAGCAATAGCCAATTCACATAAGGTTCGAAATCTACTAAATGTGGATTTTAAGTCTCTTTTTTATTTGAAATGTAGTTTAAGCGCATTTTGGAAGTGTAATGTGAATGAGGTATAAAAAAGCATTTATTTAAAACATAATATGATAATGTCATTAAACACAATTATTATGAAATGTTTGTGATAAAAATTTCTTAAGGGAAAAATTCTCAGAATTACCGTTACATTACATATTCTTTTTGATTTTTTATGTAAGTGCTCGATTATGTGAATAATTATACCTAATGGTACCATCATTTATTCTATTTTATTAATTCGTTAACTACAACTGCCTAAAAATTTGAGAATAACAATTCGAAAATTACCGAGAAGTATTTATTTTTGTCATTACAAGTTAGTCATTATAACTCGCCGCAATGTAATGCAACGTGTAATTACAGCTTTACTCCTGGTAATGCCAATTGTAATGAGATGTGGTTACCTAGTTTTTGCTGGGTACCTACAAGATTACCAGGTAATGAGAGTTTTTGCTGGGAACCCTCAAAAAATCAAAAATTCTTTGGAAATCTTCGAAAAAATCAAATTTTTATACAGAAAACTTATTTTGGTCTTATCTCCTTAAATATGCGTCCTAGAGTGAAAAGGACGTTAATTCGATACCACCCCCAAAAAATCAAAAATTCTATGGAAATCGTACTACACTGAAAAAAATATTGTCGTGAGGTCAAAGATTTCATGTCTTTAAAATACGAATGCAAATTTTGCTTAGCATAGAAGACGCATTTCTCTAGTATAAAGTTTTTTTCCTTGATCAAAGGTCGATAAACTTTTCAATGAAGTCGTATTGTCCTTATAATTAAGTGATTTGATTTAAAAATGGATATCATAACATGAAAGAAAAAATGTTTGGGATAAGTCAAGTTGACTTTAATAATTTAGAAAAAATCTTTAAATTTAATGAAATTGTCTTTAAATTTGTTGTCTTTTTGCATCTTGACTACAAAGCACAAGATCGTTCAAATATAGGACATGTTTTTCAACACTTTATTTTAAAGACATTTTTTATTTGAAACACAGCATAAGTTCTACTAGAAGTCGAGTCTTAATTTGGAAAATAAAGTCGCCGTTAACTTGTTTTTAAAGGACTTTGACAGCATATGAAGAAAAAAAGCTGAAAAAGCGAAAAATTAAAATTTGCTTCCTAGAAGTAAGTACACAAAACCCGATTTTAAAAGAGAATTGTGTCTTAAAAGTATCCTTACTTGTATTCTCCGCTTCTTTGGCTCGGAATCAATACCAAATTTTTTAAAGTAAAGACAAAATCTTTGGAACCGGGTATGCTTTTTTTCAGTGTAGAGAGAAAAGGACGTTACTTCGTGACCATACCCAAAAATTCACAATCCATTCCCAAATCCTCGAAAAATTCAAATTTTTATATGGAAAACTTATTTTGGCGACATTTTCTTAAATATGCATCCTAGAGCGAAAAGGACGATAATTCCTTACCACCCCCAAAAATCAAAAATCCTATGGAAATCCTCGGAAAAATCAAATTTTTGTACGGAATATTTATTTTGGCCATATATCCTTAAATATGCGTCCTGGAGCGAAAAGGATGTTAATTCGTGATCACCCCCAAACAAATAAAAATCCTATGGAAATCCTCAAAAATTAAAAAAAATCAATTTTCTTTAATTCGTTTTTTTATATGAAAAACTTATTTTTAACCATATCTCCTTAACGCGTCATAGAGCGAAAAGAACGTTAATTCGTGACCATTCCCAAAAATTCGAAATTCGTATGGAAATCCTCGAAAAAAACTAATTTTTATATGCAAAACTTATATTGGCCATATCTCCTTAAATATGCGTCCTAGAGCGAAAAGGACGTTAATTCACAACCTCTGCCAAAAAATGAAAAATCCGATTGAAATGCTTAAAAAATCCAATACATCCATACCTCCTTAAATATGCGTCCTAGAACGAAAAGGACGGTTATTTGTGACCATAATGCTTAGATATGCGTCCAGAGCAAAAAAGACGTTAATTCGTGACCATAAAAATTTAAATGGAAATCCCAAAAATTTCAAATTTTTATAAGGAAAAAAATATTTTGACCATACCTCCTTAAATATGCGTCCTACAGCGAAAAGGACGTTAATTCACGACCACCGCCAAAAAAATTAAAAATCCGATTGAAATGCTCAAAAAATCCAAATTTTTATATGAAAGATTTATTTTGGCCATACCTCCTTAAATATGTGTTATTTTTGACCATTTTCCTTAAATATGCGTCCAGAGCAAAAAAGACGTTAATTCGTGACCACCCAAAAAAATTAAAAAAATTAATGGAAATCCACCGAAAAATCAAATTTTTATATGAAAAACTTATTTTGGCCATATCTCTAAATATACGCCCTAGAGCGAAAAAGACGTCAATTCGTGACCATAAAAATTTCAATGGAAATCCCAAAATTTTAAAATTTTTATATGAAAAAAATATTTTGGTCATATCTCCTTAAAAATGCGTCCTACAGCAAAAAGGACGTTAATTCGTTTATTTTTATCGTTTCTTATCTACACACATTCCTTCATATGAAGGCATTAATTTTTTTGTGGTATTATTTGTTTTCCATGACCTGACCAATACAGTAGCTCATCCTATAATGTAAACATAACGCAGAGGCCATATACTATCGAAATTCCTGTGGAAATCCTCGAAAAAATCAAATTTTTATATGCAAAACTTATGTTGGCCATATTTCCTTAAATATGCGTCCTAGAGCGAAAAGGACATTAATTCACGACCACCACCAAAATGAAAAAATCCAAGATTTTTTATGAACGATTTATTTTGGCCATACCTCCTTAAATATGCGTCCTAGAACGAAAAGGAGGGTTATTTGTGACCATAATACTTAGATATGCGTCCAGAGCAAAAAAAAAAAACGTTAATTCGTGACCATAAAAATTTAAATGGAAATCCCAAATATTTCAAATTTTTATAAGGAAAAAAATATTCTCCTTAAATATGCATCCTACAGCGAAAAGGACGTTAATTCACGACCACCGCCAAAAAATTAAAAACCCGATTGAAATGCTCAAAAAATCCAAATTTGTATATGAAAGATTTATTTTGGCCATACCTCCTTAAATATGTGTTATTTTTGACCATTTTCCTTAAATATGCGTCCAAAAAATTAAAAAATTTAATGGAAATCCACCGAAAAATCAATTTTTTATATGAAAAACTTATTTTGCCCATATCTCTAAATATACGCCCTAGAGCGAAAAAGACGTCAATTCGTGACCATAAAAATTTCAATGGAAATCCCAAAATTTTAAAATTTTTATATGAAAAAAATATTTTGGCCATATCTCCTTAAAAATGGGTCCTACAGCAAAAAGGACGTTAATTCGTTTATTTTTATCGTTTCTTATCTACACACATTCCTTCATATGAAGGCATTAATTTTGGAATTATTTGTTTTCCACGACCTGACCAATACAGTAGCTCATCCTATAATGTAAACATAACGCAGAGGCCATATACTAACTCCGCGTGTCCACATGTCCATTACATATACATGTTTATTAACACTTGAGGCTACCAAAGAAGTTACGGAAATGTAGTACTGGGATATTTGTAGGCGTTGGTAGGTTAATATGCTTGGTGTTGGGGAGAACATATCCATCAGCCATCAACCGAAAACAAGCAAGTAAAGTTGTTAACTTGTCATTAAATTGCACTTTGAGCGACGACACAATTACATGTCACCAACAGCAGGCGTACGAATTTCATCAATGATTCCAGCCTTCTTCAAAACGAAAAACACTCATGCATTGCGACTGGGCCAACGACTACGTGTGCTCCAGAAAAAAGATTAACCAAGAATACCAGGAAAACACGAACGAAGTCATTGCGAATACAAGCGGAAACAAGGAAAATATTCTGCTTGTAACACGAATATATAACGGACGTGTGGACAATGTGTCCAAAAAGCCATGCACATACGGACGCCTATAAACTCAACCTGCGTTTCATATCCGGCCTTTTGGATTTTGGTTTTTTTTTATATTTGATTTTCGTGCCAAATCCTTTCGGGTATTTTTTCGTGACTTTGCAAGGGTCCGGCGAACATTGGACACCTTGCTTCCATGTGGAATATTCTTTCATTTACTGAGTCGCAAGCTGGCATCCGTTATACAGGCATTACAGGAACATGGTTGTTGATATAAAATCCACATTGAATGTCATATGGTGGATGAAATTGCCAAAGCACCATCAACGCTTGCAAAGGCAAAGTTCCAAGCTATCAAGTCAGGATATGACAGATTTATTTAGCCATATATACTTGCATTGTTATAATAAACTTGTCGATGGTGGATAACAACGGTGTAACAATGAGTACGTTTATTTAAAATAGGCCACAGTATATGTTCACTGAAAAAAATATTAACCTTGTATAAAAAAGAGTTAACAGAAATAAAATGTTGACAAAATTTTCTATAGAAATAAAATTTTGACAACATTTTCTATAGAAATAAAATTTTTAGAAAATTTGCTAAAGAAATAAAATTTTGACAAAATTTTCTATAGAAATAAAATATTGACAAAATTTTCTATAGAAATAAAATGTTGACAATATTTGGCATAGAAATAAAATTTTGACAAATTTTTTTATAGAAATAAAATTTTGACAAAATTTTCTATAGAATAGAATGTTAACAAAATTTTCTATAGAAATGAAATTTTAACAAAATTTTCTATAGAAATGAAATTTTGACAAAAGTTCTATAGAAATAGAATTTTCTATAGAAATAAAATGTTGACAAAATTTTCTATAGAAATAAAATGTTGACAAAATTTTCTATAGAAATAAAATGTTGACAAAATTTTCTATAGAAATACAATTTTGACAAATTTTTTTATAGAAATAAAATTTTGACAAAATTTTCTATAGAATAGAATGTTAACAAAATTTTCTATAGAAATGAAATTTTAACAAAATTTTCTATAGAAATAGAATTTTCTATAGAAATAAAATGTTTACAAAATTTTCTATAGAAATAAAATTTTGACAAAATTTTCTATAGAATAGAATGTTAACAAAGTTTTTTATAGAAATAAAATTTTGGGAAAACTTTCTTTAAAAAAAAAATTTTCTATAGAAATGAAATTTTAACAAAATTTTATATAGAAATAAAATTTTGACAAAATTTTTTATAGAAATAGATTTTTCTATAGAAATAAAATCTTGACAAAATTTTCTATACAAATAATATTTTGACAAAACTTTCTATAGAAATAAAATTTTAACAAAATTTTCTATAGAAATAAAATTTTGACAAAATTTTCTATAGAAATAAAATCTTGACAAAATTTTCTACAGAAATAAAATTTTGACAAAATTTTCTATAAAAACAAAATTTTGGAAAACTTTCGTTAAAAATAAAATTTTCTATAGAAATAAAATTTTTTAAAAATTTTCTATAGAAATAAAATTTTGAGAAAATTTTCTTTAGAAATAAAATTTAGACAAATTTTCTATAGAAATAAAATTTTGACGAATTTTTCTATAGAAACAAAATTTTGAAAAAAATTTCTATAGAAATAAAATTTCGACAAAATTTTTTATAGAAATAAAATTTTGACAAAATTTTCTATAGAAATAAAATATTTACAAAATTTTCTATAGAAATAAAATTTTGACATTTTCTATAAAAATAAAATGTTGATAAAATTTTCTATAGAAATAAAATTTTGAGAAAACTTTCGTTAAAAATAAAATTTTCTCTAGAAATAAAATTCTGACTAAAAAAAAGAAGAGGAAGCACGCTCAAAATAAACCCAGCCAACTGCACTTAAATCGGTGATTTGACAGTGGCATAGGAAAAGAGATATGTTTGTTTCGAATTTATTTCGGCATAAGCCAGCTATCATACAAAACCTTTTTTCGGAAGGTTCAAGTGTGGTTCATTGTTGGGTTTAATGAACTGCCTGAATTTATTCTGATAATTGGTTGATAGTTTTGCTGCAAGTAGAGGATGCTGATGAGGAATGCGGTAATTCCGAAACGTGCGTCCATCCAACCATCTTGCAGTCTATAGGGCTTTGCCCAAATAAATTTGACAAAGATTCTTTTCCTCTGTTGGTTAAGCTACACTTGTAGTTTAGTCAATGTATGGCTGAAATAAATAATGCTTAAAGAACAAAATCAAAAATAACAAAACAAAACGAATGGAAAAATAAAATTTAGACAAAATTTTCTATAGAAATAAAATTGTGACAAAATTTTCTATAGAAATAAAATTTTGAGAAAACTTTCAATAAAAATAAAATTTTGAGAAAATTTTCTTTAGAAATAAAATATTGACAAAATTTTCTATAGAAATAAAATTTGACAAAATTTTCTATAGAAACAAAAGTTTGACAAAATTTTCTATAGGAATAAAATGTTGATAAAATTTTCTATAGAAATAAAATTTTGGCAAAATTTTCAATAGAAATAAAATTTTGACAAAATTTTCTATAGAAATAAAATGTTAACAAAGTTTTCTATAGAAATAAAATGTTGACAAAATTTTCTATAGAAATACTATTTTGACAAAATTTTCTATAGAAATAAAATTTTGACGAAACTTTTAACCACAAAAAATTTAATAAAACACTGCGAAATAAGATTTTTCTTTCGATAAAAATAAAATTTGGGGAAATTTTCTATAGTAATAAAATTTTGAGAAATTTTTCTTTAGAAATAAAATTTGACAAAATTTCTATAGAAATAAATTTTTGACAAAATTTTCGATAGAAATAAAATGTTGATAACATTTTCTATAGAAATAAAATGTTGATAAAGTTTTCATTAGAAATAAAATTTTGACAAAATTTTCTATGAAACTTTTACCCACAAAAAAAATGTAATAAAACACTGCGAAATAAGATTTTTCTATTTGGTAGTTTTTTGAGTTTTTTAGATCGGAATCAATACCAAAATATTTAATATAAATATAAAATCTTAGGTATAGATAGCTCTTTTCAAATTCGTAATAACTCGTTATGAGATGCGAACTTCCTAAACATTGTAAACGTTTCTTTTATTGAAAATATTTTGTATTTCGTCAAGAGATTAAAAGCAAATGAATTCTCGGGTTTCAAGATACGTTGAACAAAATGTTCATCTAAATAAAAGATTGTAAAAAATAAGTAAGTAAAAAATTTCTTTAAATTAATGAAATTTTAATTGAAAGAAAGTTCATAATCTAAGCATTAAAAATTGTTTTCAATAAATTTGGTCGTGTCCTAATTTTAAATTTAATGTCTTCGTTAAAGTTGTATGTGTTTGAAATGAAGGAAAATCTTCCCCAAAGTATAAAAAATATTTTTGGTTTAAAGAAATAATTTGTTAATTAATTCAGATATTGAATCTTTGAATTAAATTCAATAATAAGCTTTTTATTTAAAATTTTTATTGAACTTAGGAAGCATTTTTTTTTACATTGAAAAAAAGATAACGTAAATGCAATAAATGAGATATCTCGGCCTAAAAACTCCACAATTTTAAAGAAACAATATCTTTGGCTCGAAATCAATACCACATCTTTGGCTCGGAAGCCTTTTTATACCCTCCACCATAGGATGGGGGTATATTAACTTTGTCATTCCGTTTGTAACACATCGAAATATTGCTCTAAGACCCCATAAAGTATATATATTCTGGGTCGTGGTGAAATTCTGAGTCGATCTAAGCATGTCCGTCCGTCCGTCCGTCTGTCCGGCTGTCCGTCCGTCTGTGGAAATCACGCTAACTTCCGAACGAAACAAGCTATCGACTTGAAACTTGGCACAAGTAGTTGTTATTGATGTAGGTCGGATGGTATTGAAAATCGGCCATATCGGACCACGTTTACGTATAGCCCCCATATAAACCGATCCCCAAATTTGGCTTGGGGAGCCTCCCGGAGCAGCAAAATTCATCCGATCCGGTTGAAATTTGGTACCTGATGTTAGTATACGGCCTCTAACAACCATGCAAAAATTGGTCCATATCGGTCCATAATTATATATAGCTCCCATATAACCGATCCCCAGATTTGACCTCCGGAGCCTCTTGGAGGGGAAAAATTCATCCGATCCGGTTGAAATGTGGTACCTGATGTTAGTATACGGTCTCTAACAACCATGCAAAAATTGGTCCATATCGGTCCATAATTATATATAGCCCCCATATAAACCGATCCCCAGATTTGACCTCCGGAGCCTCTTGGAGGGGCAAAATTCATCCGATCCAATTGAAATTTAGTACGTGGTGTTAGTATATAGTCTCTAACAACCATGCAAAAATTGGTCCATATCGGTTCATAATTATATATAGCTCCCATATAAACCGATCCCCAGATTTGACCTCAGGAGCCTCTTGGAGGAGCGAAATTCATCCGATCCAGTTGAAATTTGGTACATGGTGTTAGTATATGGTATCTAACAACCATGCAAAAATTGGTCCATATCGGTCCATAATTATATATAGCAAAAGTCATCCGATGCGGTTGAAATTTGGTACATTTTGTCAATATATGGCCTCTAACAGCCATGTAAAAATTGGTCAATATCGGTCTTTAGTTATATATAGCCGATGACTTATTACACAAAAATTGGTCCATATCGCCAAAAATAATCTACCAAAACTTTATTTCCATAGAAAATTTTGTCAAATTTTATTACTATAGAAAGTTGTGTCAAAATTTCATTTCTATAGAAAGTTTTGTCAAACGTTTATTTCTATAGAAATGTTTGTCAAAATTTTATTTCCATAGAAAGTTTTGTCAAAATTTTACTTTTATAGAAAATTTTGTAAAAAATTTATTTCTGTAGAAAATTTTGTCAACATTTTATTTCTATACAAAATTTTGTCAACATTTTACTTCCATAGAAAATTTTGTCAACATTTTATTTCTATAGAAAATTTTGTCAAGTTTTTATTTCTATAGAAAATTTTGTCAAAATTTTATTTCTATAGAAAATTTTGTCAAGTTTTCATTTCTATAGAAAATTTTGTCAAACTATATTATATACGTATTTAATCGGCCTTTTTTTGTTTAATATATACCCCGTATGGGCTAACTTACAATTTAGAAGACAGTGTTAAAAAGTTTTACGATACCTTGCTATCGGCAAGTGTTATCGCAACTCAAGTAATTCGATTGTGGATGACAGCCTTTAGTAGAAGTTCCTACGCAATCCATGGTGGAGGGTACATAAGATTCGGCCTGGCCGAACTTACGGCCGTATATACTTGTTTTATTTAATGTGATAATTATTTCTTTAAATCAAAAATGTTTTTCTTTACTTTAAGGTCAATTTCCCTTACTTCAAAGACATACTTTACTTTAACGGAGGGACGCAAATTTAAATTTCAAAGATTCGTGTCTTAAATTTTAAGAAAACAATTCTTACAGCAAAGATTGTTAACTTTTGTTCAATTAAAATTTATTAATTTTGAAAAAAATATCCTTAATATTGTGTATGTCCAATACATACTAAAATTTAGATTGCATAATCTTTCATATTAGATCAATATTTTTTGCAGTGTAACCGCCCAATTTTTTAAGTCGCTCCCGATCATAGTCCAATTGTAATTTGGCTTTGTGGACTTCTTTTTGTTTCCAAACATAAAAAAGTAACTGAATGGGCATAAATATCAGTAGACTAAAGAGTTCATAGCCGATAGGGAGGTCATACAGGTTTTGTTTTGTAGTTAAGAACTTATGGAACGACCCTCACATATTTATTACAATTTCACAAACTTATGAATATTCATTTAAATTTTTTGACCATTTATTCAGGGCGAATTTATTATGAAAAGTATGTGGTTATCAGTCAGATGTTCAACGAATTAACATTTCATTCAAGTGTAAAACGCAATATTTTCCTCTTTTGTTCGCTCAAATGTATATGCAGGATAAGAACTGTGCAATTGTATTAATTCCCTTTTTCAATGTCTATATTCTTTGAAATATTGTCCTTTCAGATTCACGTATGGCTGTGTCTCCATGTCACCATATTCGTATTTATGTGCATTGCTTCGATATTCACATGGGATCAATTTGTATTGCAAACATTTTCCATAAATTTACACGAACCTTTGTATCCAATGGGGAATTTTACATATCCGGCCATATCAATATGTTCGAATAACCGCATATGCCGGAAAGCAGCTGAGAAATAGACCCTTGAACTTTATGCATATTGAGATATTGATACCTTAACAATATGTGAAATTTTATTGAAATTGAGAGATGCTGCAGTGATCATTGTTCATTGCATTGATTCAGATGGTGTTTGGAGGTAATCGAAAGTAAATTTTGATTCGAATAAAAATGCAACACACCACTTTTCCAAAGCTTTTGGATTTACCATATCACACAGTATTAGGAATTGGTAATATCTTTAGAATGGGACTATAAGCACAGTTGCCACCAATATTTAAAAAAAATTACCAAAAATCTACCAAATTAAAAAATCATATTTTGAAGTTTTCGATCAAAATTGTGGGGTTTGTATGAAAAAATATTTTTACTTCGAGAGAAATGTTTTATTATTTTATTTTAGTTATTTCAGTTACTACTTATACAAAAATGTAGAACTTACTCATGATGGACTTTGAAAGTAGGACCTAACATGAAAATTAAAAGTTTTAAAAATATTGAATGTATAGAAAGTTTTGTCAAAATTTTGTTTCTATGGAATTTTTTTTTTCAAAATTTTATTTCTTTAGAAAATTTTGTCGAAATTTTATATCTATAGAAAATTTTGTCAAAATGTTATTCATATAGAAAATTTTGTCAACATTTAATTTTTTTTGAAAATTTTATTTCTTAGAAAATTTTGTCAAAAAATCTTTTTTCTTTTTTTTTTGCCAAAATTTTTTTTTCACAAAAAATTTTGTCAAAATATTGTTTTATATTATTGTTTAATATTGTTTATTGTTTTATTTCAAAATTTTATTTTTTTTTAGAAAATTTTGTCAAAATATTATTTCTTTAGAAAATTTTGTCAAAATTTTATTTCTATAGAATATTTTGTCAAAATATTATTTCTTCAGAAAATTTTGTAAAAATTTTATTTCTACAGAAAACTTTGTCAAAATGATATTTCTATAGAAAAATTTGTCAAAATTTTATTTTTACCAAAAATTTTGTCAAAATATTGTTTCTCTAGAAATATTATTTCTTTAGAAAATTTTGTCGAAATGTTATATCTAAAGAAAATATTGTCAAAATGTTATTCATATAGAAAATTTTGTCAACATTTTTTTTTTGAAAATTTTGTCAAAAAATCTTTTTTCTTTAATATTTTTTGCCAAAATTTTATTTTTTATAGAAGATTTTGTCAAAATATTATTTCTTTAGAAAATTTTGTCAAAATTTTATTTCTATAGAATATTTTGTCAAAATATTATTTCTTCAGAAAATTTTGTCAAAATTTTTTTTCTTTAGAATTTTTTGTCAAAATTTTATTTCTGTAGAATATTTTGTCAATATTTTATTTCTTTAGAAAATTTTTTAAAAATTTTATTTCTACAGAAAACTTTGTCAAAATGTTATGTCTATAGTAATTTTTGTGAAAATTGTCGCAATTTTATTTCTAAAGAAGATTTTGTAGGAATTTTATTCCTATAGAATGTCGATATTTTATTCGTATAGACATTTTTTCAAAATTTTAGTTTTATAGAAAATCTTGTCAACATTTTATTTTTATAGAAGTTTGTTTTCATCTTATCTAAGTGGTTCCAAAACGCTTTTTTTTGGAAAAAAAATTCTGTAAATTTTGAATGGATATAGATATCAAACTATTTTATTTCTTTGTGTCAAAGGTGAGGTGGTTTCCTCTCAGTTTACAAGTTTTTGTGTCCCTATATGGGTTAAAATTGGTCACCGATTTTCACGTTTTTTTTTCTTTGCTAGAAAGAACTTGTAAACCACTACAAATGAGTCGCTTGCGTGTAGAAATATATTTAACAATTCGCGAGATATGGGCCTTACAATTTATTTATTTATTTCAAAAATTTTAACAAAGTGGGATTAGTATTTCGGATCTAGAAGGAATTGCAGAATTTTTCCAAAAAACGCGATTTGGAACCACTGCGCTGGCACATTTTTATTCCCTCTACTACAGAGCTGTCAAGTGATTTTTGATTCTACCCCAAAACTTACGAAAAAACCATTAAATTGGTCTAGACTTTTTTCAAAAACCTCCAAATGTAAGAATGTACACTGTTAGAAAAATATGTTTTTCATATGTTCCGATATAAACAAAATGTGTTTCGGGCACAATTTTTAAACACAATATATTTAAGTGCCAACATGTAATGTTCCTAAACTAACACTAAATGTTTGGGACACATATGTTAATATGTTAAAATATATTATGTTTGGGGCATGAATGTTTCATAAAAATAATATGTGTGAATGTAAACATATGTAAATTTACAAATTTCGAGTAAACATATATATGTTTACAATTTCTGTGAAACGGTTGTATGTTGTTTCGGAAAACTGCTTTATGATAAGGCCAAAAATTTGAAATGCTTAAGTCTAAATATTATTTAATTTGAATATTAGAATGAGTATTCGGAGTAAAGAGAATAGACATTCGGAACCAAGAGCATAGAGATTTGAAAAAAACAGCATGTGTTTTCGCCTTGAGAGGAGAATTTTATGTATGTATGTGTGGACAAGTGTTTTGTTTATCATTTTGGCACTGTGGATACACATTTTTTAACGACCTTAAAGGCAAAAATGAAATTAAGTTCAAAACACAATAAGTTTTAAAGGCATTTAAAATGGTGTTAAATGTTAGTAAAAAACGGTTCACGCCTAAATAAATTTATGTGTACATTATATAATTATTTATGTTTATACTCTTCTTTTGTTAGAGTTTTTGATTTTCTTCCAAAATTTCAAACTTTTATACCAAAAACTGTTTTTTGTTATAAAATTGTTATTTTTGCAAAAAAAAATATTAATATTTTATTCAAAAGCTATTTCGTTTATATCAAGCACTGTTTCTGACTGTAAATCTTTAATAACCCACATTTCGAAGTTTCATTATAAAAATTTAATATAGTATAAATGTCTAAATTACAAAAAAAAAAATTGGTTCGGTCGCAACAGGAATTGAACCCACGACCCTTTGCATGCAAGGCAGACATGCTAACCACTGCTCCACGTGGCCAACAAATGTATGTTTCTTTTAAATAATGTTATATTTGCATGGGCTCGTGGACGCTGCAAACTATGCTATATAAATGTAACTTATAACGATAATTGTCTACTGGTGACTATAACTGCTACGTAGCCCAGTGGATAGTGTGTTGCCTTACAAACTGTATGGTCCCTGGTTCGATTCTCCGTCTAGGCGAAAGGTAAAATTTATAAAATTGAATAATTTTTCAACATTATTTGTATTACATAAAAAGGTACCAAGAACTAAAAATTTCGTGGAAGTGAAAATTATGTTAGGGAATGAGCACAATCTTCTTTGGGGAAAATTCTTCCAAGCATATAATATTTTTGGACTCAAAATGCTTCCAAACATATAATAAAGGGTGATACGGTCAAAATCTGGTCAATATAAACTTGACGTATTTCTTTCAATTTTGCATTTAAAAAACCTGAACACCCCTCATTTTGAAGGTGTGTGTGTGTAGAATGTTGCTCCTATTTTGATTTTGGAATTCACTCTTCAGTTGTCAAAATGCCGTCCAAGCAAGAAGAGCAGCGTATCAAAATTTTGCTTGCGCATCACGAAAATCCGAGCTACTCGCACGCAAAGCTGGCAAAATCGCTAAAAGTAGCCCAATCAACCGTTACAAATGTAATTAAAGTGTTTGGGGAACGTTTGTCGACAGCCAGGAAGTCTGGATCGGGGGGAAATCAAAAACCGGAAGCCGCTGAGACGACAAAGAGAGTTGACGGTAGTTTCAAGCGAAACCCTAACCTCTCTCTCCGAGATGCCGCAAATAAGCTGGGTGTATCGTCTACAACCGTGCATCGAGCCAAAAAACGAGCCGGACTATCGACTTACAAGAAGGTAGTGACTCCAAATCGCGATGATAAACAAAATACGACGGCCAAAGCGCGATCCCGGAGGCTGTACACGACGATGCTGACGAAGTTTGACTGCGTGGTAATGGACGACGAAAACCTACGTCAAAGCCGAGTACAAGCAGCTTCCGGGACAGGAGTTTTATACGGCAAAAGGAAGGGGAAAGGTAGCAGATATTTTCAAGCACATAAAACTGTCAAAGTTCGCAAAGAAATATCTGGTTTGGCAAGCCATCTGTACCTGTGGCTTGAAAAGCAGCATTTTCATAGCTTCCGGGACTGTCAACCAAGAAATTTACGTGAAAGAGTGTTTGAATAAACGCCTGCTGCCTTTCCTGAAGAAACACGGTTGTTCCGTACTGTTTTGGCCGGATTTGGCATCTTGCCATTCCGGTAAAAAGGCCATGGAGTGGTACGCCGCCAACAACGTGCAGGTGGTTCCCAAGGACAAGAACCCTCCCAACATGCCAGAGCTCCGCCCAATTGAGAAGTACTGGGCTATTGTCAAGCGGAACCTAAAGAAGACCAAAAAAACTGCTAAGGACGAGCAGCAGTTCAAGGCAAACTGGCTTTCTGCGGCGAAGAAGGTGGACGAGGTGGCTGTACAAAATCTGATGGCAGGTGTCAAGCGTGAGGCCCGGCAATTAGGATTTGGAAAAGCGAAAGCCTAACTGAATATTTTTCCTGAATTTTATACTAATTGAACTTGAACAAGTATATACGGCCGTAAGTTCGGCCAGGCCAAATCTTATGTACCCTCCACCATGGATTGCGTAGGAACTTCTACTAAAGGCTGTCATCCACAATCGAATTACTTGGGTTGCGATAACACTTGCCGATAGCAAGGTATCGTAAAACTTTTTAACACTGTCTTCTAAATTGTAAGTTAGCCCATACGGGGTATATATTAAACAAAAAAAGGCCGATTAAATACGTATATAATATAGTTTGACAAAATTTTCTATAGAAATGAAAACTTGACAAAATTTTCTATAGAAATAAAATTTTGACAAAATTTTCTATAGAAATAAAAACTTGACAAAATTTTCTATAGAAATAAAATGTTGACAAAATTTTCTATGGAAGTAAAATGTTGACAAAATTTTGTATAGAAATAAAATGTTGACAAAATTTTCTACAGAAATAAATTTTTTACAAAATTTTCTATAAAAATAAAATTTTGACAAAACTTTCTATGGAAATAAAATTTTGACAAACATTTCTATAGAAATAAACGTTTGACAAAACTTTCTATAGAAATGAAATTTTGACACAACTTTCTATAGTAATAAAATTTGACAAAATTTTCTATGGAAATAAAGTTTTAGTAGATTATTTTTGGCGATATGGACCAATTTTTGTGTAATAAGCCATCGGCTATATATAACTAAAGACCGATATTGACCAATTTTTACATGGCTGTTAGAGGCCATATATTGACAAAATGTACCAAATTTCAACCGCATCGGATGAATTTTGCTATATATAATTATGGACCGATATGGACCAATTTTTGCATGGTTGTTAGATACCATATACTAACACCATGTACCAAATTTCAACTGGATCGGATGAATTTCGCTCCTCCAAGAGGCTCCTGAGGTCAAATCTGGGGATCGGTTTATATGGGAGCTATATATAATTATGAACCGATATGGACCAATTTTTGCATGGTTGTTAGAGACTATATACTAACACCACGTACTAAATTTCAATTGGATCGGATGAATTTTGCCCCTCCAAGAGGCTCCGGAGGTCAAATCTGGGGATCGGTTTATATGGGGGCTATATATAATTATGGACCGATATGGACCAATTTTTGCATGTTTGTTATAGACCGTATACTAACATCAGGTACCACATTTCAACCGGATCGGATGAATTTTTCCCCCCCAAGAGGCTCCGGAGGTCAAATCTGGGGATCGGTTTATATGGGAGCTATATATAATTATGGACCGATATGGACCAATTTTTGCATGGTTGTTAGAGGCCGTATACTAACATCAGGTACCAAATTTCAACCGGATCGGATGAATTTTGCTGCTCCGGGAGGCTCCCCAAGCCAAATTTGGGGATCGGTTTATATGGGGGCTATACGTAAACGTGGTCCGATATGGCCGATTTTCAATACCATCCGACCTACATCAATAACAACTACTTGTGCCAAGTTTCAAGTCGATAGCTTGTTTCGTTCGGAAGTTAGCGTGATTTCCACAGACGGACGGACAGCCGGACAGACGGACAGACGGACGGACGGACGGACGGACATGCTTAGATCGACTCAGAATTTCACCACGACCCAGAATATATATACTTTATGGGGTCTTAGAGCAATATTTCGATGTGTTACAAACGGAATGACAAAGTTAATATACCCCCATCCTATGGTGGAGGGTATAAAAAGAAATTTAATTTGAATACTGAAAGAAGAGTTTTATTTTCTGGAAAATTAAATTTTAGACAAACTAAAAAATTGCTAAAAATGCTAAAAAAAATTTCTTTTAAAGTAAATAAAAAAAAATAATATTTGCTCTTTAAGAAAATATTTTAGAACAAAAGGGAATTTCGTTTGTCTAAAATTTCGTCCCTGAGTAAAGTATTTTTTTCTTTTGGAGCAATAATACAACATGTATATCAATTTAAAAAGCAGGCAAAACCATATAATTTCCCTACGGGAAATGGATTAACCACAGAACCGGTACAGGGCTAGTCCCTGGTGTGTATGGACCAGTCCCAGTTCGGGTCAAAACGTATGGAAAGGACTGGTCACTTTAACATGGGTTTGTCATTGACGGGGTAAATATACATTTTAGAACGCGTCTTGAACTCATCCCAAAGGACACGTCCTGGGAGAATTTAGCAGGAGCACCCCATAGATAGGTCCTCTGGAATCACTCTTGGACAAACTCTTAGAAATCTGTTTCGATTTAGGCATCCCAATCGAACCCGAAATGAAAAAAAAAACTTTTGAAATATGTCGAACAAAAGGTTATTCTGATAATTTTATTTCACTAAATATGAAAATTTTTGATTTAAAATTTTTAATGGATCTAAGATTTTCATATCAAGCGGATCTAAGATTTTCATATCAAAATTGATACTACTATTTTTGTGATTGATTTTTGTTTCAATTAAAAAAATTGTTGAATCAATTAAATTTTTAATTGAATATTTTTAAAACTCAATTAAGATTTTAATTGGAAAAATTTTCGTGAAATTTTTGTGTGTGTGTGTTCGGTTAGTAAAAGCTATCTTGTTAGAAAACACAATGACCGAAAATTAACTATGTTCGTGCTATATAAATGCAAATATACAATGTATTCATAACATTTTGCTGCAAGCATATGTTACATATGTTTAAAAACTGGAATCAACTATTTGGGCTTAAAACAAAGAAATGCTTAGAGTGAAAATGTAGGATAAGATATTTACACAGCACAAACAATTGTTTGTTTGTGCTGTGCAGAATATGTTTGGTAGTATATGTTACAGAGGCGATTATTGTTCTGAGGGTGCACACGCTAAACCATGGCGCTGAACAATGCTACCAGTATTATATTGTAATATTTTTATGGTGCGAAACACAAACATTAATCATGAAATGTAAATTCTTCAAACTTGAAGATCTAATTAAAACGTTCTTCGACTATTCGACGATAAAAATTAGGTTGGACGGAAAGACGACATAAGACTTTTGCAAGAGTTAAATCATCGATATTACTCTTCTATGCTCGTAAAAAACGTGCCAGCAAAAAAAGTGTCACCAAAAACAAGTAAGGAAAGTCTAAAGTCGGGCGGGGCCGACTACATTATACCCTGCACCACTTAGTAGATCTAAATGTTCGATACCTTATCATATTCGTCAAACGTGTTGGGGGCTACATATAAAGGTTTGTCCCAAATACATACATTTAAATATCACTCGATCTGGATAGAATTTGATAGACTTCTACAAAATCTATAGACTCAAAATTTATGTCGGCTAATGCACTAGGGTGGAACACAATGTTAGTAAAAAAATATGGGAAACATTTAAATCGCAAAAGTTTATTTATGATTTATCGCTCGATATATATGTATTAGAAGTTTAGGAAAATTAGAGT
Source organism: Haematobia irritans (assembly GCF_050003625.1). Taxonomy (NCBI): domain Eukaryota; kingdom Metazoa; phylum Arthropoda; class Insecta; order Diptera; family Muscidae; genus Haematobia; species Haematobia irritans. The sequence continues at coordinate 177,824,631 of NC_134397.1, read as the reverse complement.
CATTTTTACAACTTTTCGACTAAGCAGTGGCGATTTTACAAGGAAAATGTTGGTATTTTGACCATTTTTGTCGAAATCAGAAAAACATATATATGGGAGCTATATCTAAATCTGAACCGATGTCAACCAAATTTGGCACGCATAGCTACAATGCTAATTCTACTCCCTGTGCAAAATTTCAACTAAATCGGAGTTAAAAATTGGCCTCTGTGGTCATATGAGTGTAAATCGTGCGAAAGCTATATATGGGAGATATATCCAAATCTGAACCGATTTCAACCAAATTTGGCACGCATAGTTACAATGCTAATTCTACTCCCTATGCTAAATTTCAACTAAATCGGAGCAAAAAATTGGCCTCTGTGGGCAATTGAGTGTAAATCGGGCAAAAGCTATATATGGGAGCTATATCTAAATCTGAACCGATTTGGCTGCAAGTTTTTCGAGACTCATAAAATATTTGGATGTACGGAATTTGAGGAAGATCGGTTGATATACACGCCAATTATTACCAGATCGGTGAAAAATATATATTGCAGCTATATCTAAATATGAACCGATTTTTTTCCAAAATCAATAGGGATCGTCTTTGAGCCGAAACAGGACACTATACCAAATTTTAGGACAATCGGACTAAAACTGCGAGCTGTACTTTGCACACAAAAATACATCAACAGACAGACAGACGGACATCGCTAAATCGACTCAGAAATTAATTCTAAGCCGATCCGTATACTAAAAGGTTGGTCTATGATTACTCCTTCTTGGCGTTACATACAAATGCACAAACTTATTATACCCTGTAACACAGTAGTGGTGAAGGGTATAAAAATAGTGAAAATGTTCTTTTTGGATCCGGAAGTGGTGCCAAATTTACGCAGAAGCCATGAATTTAACATGGGCTTGTCAAAGGACGGATGTCCATCATTTCAACAGCCGCTGCACTGGATTTGCATCACTTCTTATGGTATGAGGCAAATTCAGTGTTTTGGATGTGAATTAAGAAATTTTGTGATATTTGGACAAATAAATAATTTTTGTCATCGAATATTTTCAAAAATTCGCAATTTTTCTAGAAAGGATTTACAATTAATTTATTTTTCGGCTAAATTTAAATAATTTGTTCCATTTTATTAATTCTTAATCTGTTTTTAATCTATTTGAAACCAAAAAAAAATCCTATTAAAAATATGAAAAAAGTGAGCTATAAAATAATTGACTCAAATGAAGTTCCTGTGCAGTTAAACTAAAGAACATCTTTGGTAGGGCACTTTGGATGTTCTTTTAAAGTTGTACCTTGAGAAGAACTTCCAAATGTTTTTGCTGGGGTATGTTTGCTGGTTGAAAGTTTTAAGTAGGTATTGTCGAGAACATAATCCAGGGTAGTAAATTGATCATGCAATACTTACTTACTTACGGACCACCATCGAATCTGTAATTGGATTCGTCCGATTCTAGCTTCTTAGTTTCCTCTCACCCATTAAATAACTGAATCAACTGAATGTTCATATTTGGCAGGGGTTTTCATCAGTTCGAGATGCCCTTAATTATCTTACAGCATCATCTGAAAAGAAATTAAATATTCCTCATTTTTTGTTTTTGGTAAAAAAAAGTCCACCCTAGAAGTAACATAATATCGAATATGCATATGATGGGATGGTATTGGGGTTTTAACCTATAAATGTTTATACTCCATATGGGACATGTCTAACAACACGCACCTTTGCCATTCAAATCTTATGGAGCCATTTAAGTTGTTGCTGCACAATGTGTTATGACTCCCAAAGACCACTCCAAATGACTTTAGAAAATTGAGTATTCAATATTATGGCCATCTTTTGAAAATCAATGAAGCCTTTCGACACGGTCTTAGTAGCATAACCCCTTCTCTAATGGGGTTACCGAGGGCGTTATCTTAGACGATGTGTGCCTTCTATTCAATTATAATCGGAAGATGGAAACATGAAATTCATTTGTAATGTCATCCTGCCACACATGCCAGTAATTATACGTCGTTTATCCTTTTAAACTGTGTGATGGGCTGTGTGCTGAGTATGGGTTTTGGGGTCCCCAAAAGGTAATACTATCACCACCATCTGTACAAATGGTTTCAATAAAGGATATTTAATTTTTAAATATGCTACAATGTTATAAACCTTTATAGTGCTCCCTTAGGAAAATTTTATTCCGAAAGAACTCCATAGTTAAAAGATTTTAATTTTTCCCTAAGTAGTGCACGAGTGTTTTACTTTAGATTGGTGAGGAGATGTCAGTTGAAAGGTGTATTATGACATCTAAAAAATTCGAAATTTAATAACGAAAATGGTGAGAATATAGTAAAGAGATGGCCATAGCTGTGTTTCATTTTGTTTATCATCAAATTGATAGAGTTCCACCTAAGGCCCTAGCATTCGAGCCAAAATTTCGAGAAAAACTTACTAAATAAAAAAAAATTATTTCTATAGAAAATTTTGTAATTTTTTTCTATAGAAAGATTTGTTAACATTTTTGTGAAAATTTTATTTCTAGAGAAAATTTTGTAAAAATTTTATTTCTATAGAAAATATTGTTAAAATTTTATTTCTGTAGTAAATTTTGTCAAAATGTTATTTCTATAGAAAATTTTGTCAAAATTTTATTTTTATAGAAAGTTTTGTCAAAGTTTATTTCTATACAAAGTTTTGTCAAAATTTTATTTCTAGAGAAAAATTTGTAAAAATTTTATTTCTATAGAAAATATTGTTAAAATTTTATTTCTATAGAAAATTTTGTCAATATTTTATTTCTATAGAAAATTTTGCAAAAAATAGAAAATTTTGTCAAAATTTTATTTCTATAGAAAATTTTGTCCAAATTTTATTTCTAAAAAAAATTTTGTCAAAATTTTATTTGTTTTTTATCTCAGCTTTAAAACCATTGCGTTGACTAAACTACAAGAGTAGCTTAACCAACAGACGAAAAGAATGTTTGTCAAATTTATTTGGTCAAAACCCTATAGACTGCAAGATGGTTGGATGGACGCTGAGATCAAAACAACAAATATGAATGAAGTACAAACCAACAATAAAAAACAAAAATTTTATTTCTATAGAAAATTTTGTCAAAATGCTATTTCTATAGAAAATTTTGTCAAAATTTTATTTCTATATAAAATTTTGTCAAAATTTTATTTCTATAGAAAATTTTGTAAAAATTTTATTTCCATAGAAAATTTTGTCAAAATTTTATTTCCATAGAAAATGTTGTCAAAATTTTATTTCTATAGAAAATTTTGTCAAAATATGATTTCTATAACAAATTTTGTCAAAATTTTATTTGTATAGAAAATTTTGTCAACATTTTATTTCTATCGAATTTTTTTTTCAAAATTTTATTTCCATAGAAAATTTTGTGAATATGTTATTTCTATAGAAGGTTAGGTTAGGTGACAGCTTGATGTATCAGGCTCACTTAGACTATACAGTCCATTGCGATACCACATAGGTGAACTTCTCTCTTATCACTGAGTGCTGTCCGATTCCATGTTAAGCTCAATGACAAGGGACCTCCTTTTTATAGCCGAGTCCGAACGGCGTTCCACATTGCAGTGCAACCACTTAGAGAAGCTTTGAACCCCTCAGAAATGTCACCAGCATTACTGAGGTGGGATAATCCACCGCTGAAAAATTTTTTGGTGTTCGGTCGAAGCAGGAATCGAACCCACGACCTTGTGTATGCAAGGCGGGCATGCTAACCATTGCACCACGGTGGCTCCCATATAGCATTGAAAATTTTGTCAAAATTTTATTTCTATAGAAAATTTTGTCAACATTTTATTTCTATAGAAAATTTTGTCAAAATTTTATTTCTATAGAAAATTTGATCAAAATTGTATTTCTATAGAAAATTTTGTCAAAATTTTGTTTCTATAGAAAATTTTGTCACAATTTTATTTCTATAGAAAATTTTGTCAACAATTTGTTTCTATAGAAAATTTTGTCAATAGTTTATTTCTATAGAAAATTTTGTCAAAATTGTATTTCTTTAGAAAATTTTGACAAAATTTTATTTCTGTAGAAAATTTTGTCAAAATTTTATTTCTATAGAAAATTTTGTCAAAATATGATTTCTATAACAAATTTTGTCAAAATTTTATTTGTATAGAAAAATTTGTCAAAATTGTATTTCTATAGAAAATTTTGTCAAAATTTTATTTCTATAGAAAAGTTTGCCAAAATTTTATTTCTATAGAAAATTTTATCTCTATCGAAAATTTCGTCAAAATTTTATTTCTATAGAAAGATTTTTCAAAATTTTATTTCTATTGAAAATTTTGTCAATATTTTGTTTTAATATTTGTCAATATTTTATTTCTATACAACGGTTTGTTACAATTTTATTTCTATAGAAAATTTAGACAATTTTTTTTCTATAGAAAGTTTTGTTAAAATTTATGTCAAAATTTTATTTCTAAAGAAAATTTTGTCAAAATTGTATTTCTATAGAAAATTTGGTCAAAATTTTATTTCTATAGAAAATTTTGTCTAAAGTTTATTTCTATCGAAAATTTTGTCAAAAATTTATTTCTATCGAAAATTTTGTCAAAAATTAATTTCTGTAGAAAATTTTGTGAAAAGTTTATTTCTATAGAAAGTTTTCTGAAAAATTTATTTCAATTGAAAATTTTGTTTTAATTTTATTTCTATAGACAATTTTTCAAAATATTATTTCTATAGAAAAATTTTGTCAAAATTTTATTTCTATAAAAAATTTTTTCAAAATTTGATTTCTATAGAAAATTTTAGTAAAATTTTATTTTTTATCGAAAATTTTGTCAAAATTTTATTTCTATAGAAAATTTTGTCAAAATTTTATTTCTATAGAAAATTTGATCAAAATTTGAATTTCTATAGAAAATTTTGTCAAAATTTTATTTCTATAGAAAATTTTGTCAAAATTTTATTTCTATAGAAAATTTTGTCAAAATTTTATTTCTATAGAAAATTTTGTCAAAAGTTTATTTCTATAGAAAATTTTGTCAATATTTTATTTTTAGATTTTTATATTTGTCAATATTTTATTTCTGTAGAACGGTTTGTCAAAATTTTATTTCTATAGAAAACTTAGACATTTTTTTTCCTATAGAAAGTTTTGTTAAAATTTATGTCAAAGTTTTATTTCTTAAGAAAATTTTGTCAAAATTTTATTTCTATAGAAAATTTTGTCAAAATTTTATTTCTATAGAAAATTTTGTCAAAAATTTATTTCTATAGAAAATTTTAACAAAATTTTAATTCTATCGAAAATTTTGTCAAAAATTTATTTCTATCGAAAATTTTGTCAAAAATTAATTTCTATAGAAAATTTTGTGAAAAGTTTGTTTCTATAGAAAGTTTTCTGAAAAATTTATTTCTATAGAAAAATTTGTCAAAATTTGAGTTCTATAGAAAATTTTAGAAAAATTTTATTTCTATTGAAAATTTTAGCAACATTTTATTTCTATTGAATATTTTGTCTTAATTTTATTTCTATAAACAATTTTGTCAACATTTTATTTCTATAGAAAATTTTATCAAAATTTTATTTCTATAGAAAATTTTGTCAAAATTTTATTTCTATAGAAAATTTTTCTCTATCGAAAGTCTTGTCAAAATTTTATTTCTATAGAAAATTTTGTCAAAATTTTATTTCTATAGAAAATTATATCTCTATCGAAAATTTCGTCAAAATTTGATTTCTATAGAAAATTTTTTCAAAAATTTATTTCTATAGAAAAATTTCAAAAAATTATTTCTATAGAAAATTTTGTCAAAAATTTATTTCTATAGAAAATTTTGGCAAAAATTTATTTCTATATAAAATTTTGTCAAAAATTTATTTCTATATAAAATTTTGTCAAAAAACTATTGCTATAGAAAATGTTGTCAAAATTTTATTTCTAGATAAAATTTTGTCAACATATTATTATTATAGAAAATTTTGTCAAAATTTTATTTCTCTAGAAAATTTTGTCAAAAATTTTATTTCTATAGAATATATTGTGAATTTTTTCTGAAGTACCTCTTAGTTGGAAAGGAATGTTTGACTAAATCTACCAAAACGTCAATACCCAGCAAAAATTAGGTAACCACATCTCATTACAATTGACATTACCAGGAGTAAAGCTGTCATTACACGTTGCATTACATTGCGGCGAGTTATAATGACTAACTTGTAATGACGAAAATAAATACTTTTCGGTAATTTTCGAATTGTTATTCTCAAATTTTATGCAGTTGTAGTTAACGAATTAATAAAATAGAATAAATGATGGTACCATTAGGTATAATTATTCACATAATCGAGCACTTACATAAAAAATCAAAAAGAATATGTAATGTAACGGTAATTCTGAAAATTTTTCCATTAAGAAATTTTTATCACAAACATTTCATAATAATTGTGTTTAATGACATTATCATATTATGTTTTAAATAAATGCTTTCTTATACCTCATTTACATTACATTTCCAAAATGCGCTTAAACTAAATTTCAAATGCCATTTGCCTTATAAAAAAGAGACTTAAAATCCACTTTTAGTAGATTTTGAACCTTATGTGAATTGGCTATTGGATATATTATAACGTAATTCACGAATCCAACTCCCTTAAACAACCTACATTTATTTCTATTTTATGTGTGAAATTAATTTGCAACTTATTTAGATTATTTACTAATTTTTTTGTTTATTTATACAATATTCGTTTCTATTCAAGTAGTTCTCCTATTACAGCATCACTCGCCATATTTTGATCCATTGTAATCGGCGATAGAAATCAATATTTTCGAGATTTGGTTGCCTGAGACAATAAGTGGCTATTTTGCAAGCTTTGGTGTATCTACGAATAAGTCATTACATATTAGGTGATTATATGCTTTAAATGCACTACTTATTTTATGGCCGAAAGTATGCCTGGGGAGAAGTACTTTCCTTCTAGGACATGTGTATGTAAATGTAATTCGAATGGATGCCAATTAATAAGTGGTTATTAATTTTTAAATAGGCTTACCTACAAGATTACCGGGTAATGAGAGTTTTTGCTGGGTAATTCTACCAATCTAGCAAACATTAAAAAATCTACCATTTTTGGTATAATTCTGCCACCCTATTTGTCTAATTTAGAAACTCAATTTGATCTCTTCCAGAGCCACCAAATGTAAGAATTATTAAAAATTGTGTTGAGTGAAAAAGTCCCTACATTCTGCCCCTATGTCGCTAAATATTAAAATAAAACCTACATGTAGGGAATTGCCCCTACTTCTGGCAACAATGGCTCAGGACTGCAATACTGTCTTTAGGACATTTTCCCGATATTATTCGAAATTTATTGTGACCCCACAGTCGATGAATACGAGCCGGGAGTGGCAATCGATATTCAGCTAAACTCTTTGACAAGTAAACACTATCATTTTGTTTGCTCAATGTGGAATGATTTCCCATCAATTTGGAATGGCTCTAACTGGGTACTTTCGTGCAAGCAAAGTAACTTCTGGTTTTTTTCAGTCTAGATTATTTGTGCATCTATGAGCTCTTGCACTTGTTTGGAACTTCAGAAGCTTTAGTCCAAGATAAATTTTCAATATGTGTTGCATCCGTTATCGCGATACGTTCAGCTCACGAGCTTATAACATTGCGGCATTTACTCACATTTAAATGATGGAGGGCAATAGAGTAGCTTTATTTGACCCATAACCCTTTTTGTTTTATTTTCCCCCCAATTGTTCAATGACTACAACAAATTGTATACCAATTTTCAATGCTTCAATAACTTTTATTACATTTAATTTTGTGCAGTTTAATTAACAACATAAATGTCATGATTGGAGTGCAGGACAACATCGAATGAATAATTTCCATAAATATTTTATTTAATTTGATGAAAAAAAATTATGTAGTTCTGATTTGTTTTTGCCAACCTTTAGGGTAAAATTATCAAATGTTTTTCTTTCTCCCCCTTTCTATGATTTCCCCTTTCAGTATTTCGTTGTTCATTTCGAAATGCCAGGAATATTTGTTGAAGAACAAAAAACACCACCTCTCCAATGCCAATTAATGAGAAGCCTGCAATAATTCCACAAATGTTGCCAACATAGCCTGCAATTTTTTTTGTAAAATAGTAATTATGTTAGTAACAAAACAAAAAAGCTAATTGATACTTTAAATAGAGGAGCGCTCAAGGGGGAATAAGAAAAATCCTTACTGAATGTTTCAAACCATGAATTTATTAGGAATCGTTGATAATAAACAGCATAGGATACACCAAAGTAAACATGAACCACAGACAAATCGGTAAGATTTTCTTTCGTGTCGCTAAAAAAAAAACATAAGATAGTGATATTAAAATTTTGGGAAAGTATTTTAAGTATATGTAAATAAATGGGAAAATAAAAATTTTATTGGCCACAGAGTTCAGAACTTTCAGATGTTGGAGGCAGTGGGTTTACTCTTGAATTTAATTATTAAAAATTTCCAACTGAATTATAAGAGATTTCTTAAAGAGAGAACTTATATATGGAAGAGACCACAACAATTGTAAATCCCATCAAACCGTGGATCAAATATAATAGCTCGGCTTGCATACAAAGGATCGTGTGTTCCATCCCTGCTTCCACCGAATAGTGATAGATTGTACCCTCTCAGTAAAATTTCCGAGCGTTTTAAAGCTTCTCTAAGTGGTTTCGGACTTGGCTATAAAAAGGGGATAAACATGGAATCGTGCAGCACTCAGTGATAAGAGAAGTTCACCACTGTGGCATCACAACAGAATCGAAAATATCGGGCCACTATATCTAACCTAGACGAATTTCCGTTGCTATCCGCTTAAAGAACACCAAATAAGGATACGTTTTGCGGTTTTCCGTTTTCAGAAAAAAATATATTTTAAAATATTCTCAAGTGGCGAAGCACCAATTACATACCATGCTGATCTTTTTCTGCAAAAAGAAAATTTATTTTTTATACCCTCCACCATAGTAACACATCGAAATATTGCTCTAAGACCCCATAAAGTATATATATTCTGGTTCGTGGTGAAATTCTGAGTCGATCTAAGCATGTCCGTCCGTCTGTTGAATTAACGCTAACTTCCGAACGAAACAAGCTATTGACTTGAAACTTGGCACAAGTAGTTGTTATTGAGGTAGGTCGGACGGTATTGCAAATGGGCCATAGCGGCCCACTTTTACGTATAGCCCCCATATAAACGGACTCCCAATTTTGGCTTGCGGAGCCTCTAAGAGAAGCATATTTCATCCGATTTGGCTGAAATTTGGCAGGTGGTGTTAGTATATGGTCTCTAATAACCATGAAAAAATTGGTCCACATCGGTCCATAATTATATATAGCCCCCATATAAACCGATCCCCAGATTTCACCTCCGGAGCCTCTTGAAAGAGCAAAATTCATCCGATTCGGTTGAAATTTCGTACGTGGTGTTAGTATATGGTCTCTAACAACCATGCATGAATTGGTCCATATCGGTCCATAATTATATATAGCCCCCATCCCCAGATTTGACCTCCGGAGCCTCTTGGAGGAGCAAAATTCATCCGATTCGGTTGAAATTTGATACGTGGTGTTAGTATATGGTCTCTAACATCCATGCAGGAATTGGTCCGATATGCATAATTATATATAGCCCCCATATAAACCGATCACCAGATTTGACCTCCGGTGCCTTTTGGAAATGCAAAATTCATCCGATCTGGTTGAAATTTGGCACATTGCGCTAGTATATGGCCGCTAACAACCATGCCAAACTAGGTCCATATCGGTCTATAGTTATATATAGCTCTCAGATAAACCGATCCCCAATCACACAAAAATTGGTCCATATCGGTTCATAATTGTACAAAGCCCCCATATAAAGCGAGTCCCATTTTGCGATTCCGGCTTTATAATTACCGCGCAAAAGTCCATATCGGTTCGTAATTATTTGCAGACTTAAGTATATATACCTTTTTTGTCTAATATATACCACATATGAACTAACTTACTATTTAGAAGACGGTGTTAGGAAGTTTTGAGATACCGTGCCATCGGCAAGTGTTACCGCAACCCAAGTAATTCGATTGTGGATGACAGTCTTTAGTAGAAGTTTCTACGCAATCCATGGTGGAGGATACATAAGCTTCGTCTTGGCCGAAGCTTACGGCTGTATATACTTGTTTTTCATTCGAATACGTATGAATACGATTTGAATATTGACAGCGGTATATTCTTCAACCTATTTTTCTGCAATTACAATAATAATTTTGATTGAATTTGTCCTGATCTTGGCTTATCACCTTTTATTTGGAATGTTGTCATAAACAACCTTCTGGTTTCCCAAGAAAAAGAAAGGATAAAGGTGGTGGCATATGCAGATGATGTGGCTCTAGCAGTCAGGGGAAAATTCCCATCCACAATTAGAGATATTATACAAAGAGCCCTCCGAATGACTGGAAAATGGGCGAAAGAGAATGGTCTTGTGGTAAATTCTGCAAAGACTGAACTAGTCATGTACTGCAAAATTCCCAAGGTTAAGTCCATAATATGGACGATAATAAGAACGAGTGTCAACACAACTGTTGCTCATCGTATGAAATAGTAAATGCGTTGTGTGTCTTATCTATTTTCAGAAGAGTGGAGTATAGCTTTATATGAGTAGGATAAGTGTCAGTATGGATAGTTATCATACTCCCTTCGACACAGGTATTTTGGGTAGATATAAATCCACACCGGTTTGGGTTCTCTGGTCCATATCCTTAGAGATGATTGGAATTCCCTTTGGTGAGTGTGCAAAATACGTTGGGTTTTTTTTTGGACAGGAAGCTGAACTTTAAGCTTAATATTGAAGAAAGGGCGAGAAAAGCCACGGTAGCTTTGTACTCGTGCAAAAAGGCAATAGGGAAAAAGTGGGGACTAAAACCAAAAATTGTACATTGGCTATACACGGCAGTGGTTAGACCTATAATGCTATATGGTGTTGTAGTCTGGTGGCCGGCACTTCACCAGCCGACAAGTTTAGACAAAGTTCAGCGTATGGCGTGCTTGTGTATCTCAGGTGCATTCAGTAAGATAGGAACAGACTCCCTTAATGTCGTGCTGCATCTATTGCCTTTAGACATTTTGGCCAAACATTCAGCTGCAACAACGGCTGTGCGGTTGCTCAAGCTATCGCTGTGGTTGGAAAGAAGGTACGGTCACAGTTCGGTCCAAACGGATGTGCCAAACGTAGTGGATTACACTCTGGCGAAACCACTTTTCGACAAAAAGTTTGAAATTCTAATTCCCAACAGAGAGGCGTTGTGCACACAGTCCTCAGGGAATAAACATTATATAGATTTTTACACTGATGGCTCCAAATTTGATGAGCAAGTGGGTGGGTTTAGGAGTATATTCTAAAGACCTGGAACTTCGAATAGCGAAAAGATTACCAAATCACTATAGTGTTTTTCAGGCTGAAATATTAGCAATAAGAGAGGTAGCGAATTGACTGAGAAGTAATGTTCCAACAAATGTTGCCATTAATACATACTCAAACCGTCAACCTGCACTAAAATCCTTGGACTCTGTGTTCCTTAACACGAAAACGGCCATCGACTGCCGCAAATCTCTCAACGAGATGGCTGAGCAGTACAATATTGACCTAATATGGGTGCCTGGCTATAGGAATATACCGGGAAACTGCGAAGGGGATGAGTTAGCAAGGCTAGGAACTACCTTACTTATTCCAGGGGAACTAGAATCTGTTGGTAAGCCTCTGGCTACCAGCAAGCTCTTACTGCGTAAGAAGGCTGTTATGATGGTGATGTAGAGAAGGAATGTTCGATGGGAGAATTGCAAGGGTTGTAAAGACACGAAGCCCCATGTAAACTTAAACCGCACACTAGATATGCTAGTGTTCTCAAGACTCAGATATCATTCCTGATATCTGCTATAACGGGTCGCTGCGAGATAGGCCATTTTGCAAAAACTATTGGTGCGAAGTATAATGACTACTGTCATGATGCTAAGGAAAAGGAACCAATTAAACACCTCTTGTGTTAGCGAATTTTTGTACATATAGCTTTAGATTACTGGCGGACCTGGAAAACGTTAACGTAAGCAATCTGTTTTTTAAACAATCTGGTTGGTTTAGCAGAAGAAAATAATGGAGAAGATTCATCGGTTAAAACTAGAAGGGTCCATATGTAATAGGTATTTTTAGTTATTGTAGTATCATAATGGACTGATTAGTCTAAGTGAGCCTGATACTAAATCGGGCTGCCACTTTAACCTAACCTTGGCTTGCGTGCAATCATTTTAGATTATTTTTTAGCTATTTCTCTTTGTTTGTGGGGCCACCGTTATTTTATACAAACGACATAAGTTTGGGAAATTTATTCACAGTTCGTACAATTATTTTCTTTATACCCATGGGGATGCTATATAATGCAAAAAAGTAAAGCGCTCTGTTTTTCCATTTTTTAATTTATTGTTGCAAAGCAATAAATTTCGAAAATAACATCGACTTTTAGAATCCGTGGAGATAAGTTCGAATTGGCGACTAAGTCATCACTGACTGTACGATATTGGCTCTGCGGTATTTTGGTCTATTTCCCGCGAAGGCCAGTCTTGGTATGATCGACACTAGTAATTCTTAGTGCCAACAAAATACCACAGGCGAAAAGTCCAAAAAGATATTGCTAAAAACAAACATACTCGTATTGTCCATTTAATCGAAGAGAGCGAAGCCCATATCATCATCGGATTCCTCAGGTTCCTCTGATAGGTTGATAGCTGGAGATATTGGTAATCATCGTTTCCTTAGAAACACCCAGAAAAAAGTGCCTTCGAAACTAAAGGAAAAAATTTTCATCAATATAGTTTATCCATTTTATTTCCATTAAGGTAAATTTTTGTGAAAAATAATAAAATTTACTCGTTTCAGTAAAAAAATCCTAAATTGTAAGCAGTTAGGAATAGTTCATTAACTAGAATAAGGCATGGAATTTTACTCATACTATTTTCTTCGCTGGGTATAAGAATTTACTACTGAAAAAGAAAATTTTATTCACCGATAACAAAGCATTCGTAAAAATAAACAAAAACCGAACTAAAACCAAGTTTCTTCAAAATTAGTAAAATTTCTTATAAAATGATAACTGCGACTTCCTTTATAATAGAAAGTTTTTCATACATACGAACAACACTTGGCATAGAAAAATATTTTAGTTCATTCGTACTAAGAAGTATGCAATCCTTTCAAAACTTAAGGAAACACACTTGTTAGAATATAGGAAATTTTCCTAAATTTCTATTGTCTACCTGTAATCGATACCTGTCATCGTAATCGATGTGTTTGCGCGTGGGTGTAATCGATATATTTGCGCGTCGGTTGTTTTATAGTTGGAATCGCGTTGTTTTGGTATACGGAGAGATTGTTAAAAAATAATATGGTAAAATAATATAATAAATAACAAATAAAATATTTGTTATTTTAAATTAGTGAGAAAAATTTTCGTTTTTTTAAATAAATCTATCAATGTTCGTGATAGTGTATAAAGAAAACACCAGCAGAATAACAACCCTTTCATTTGTCTTCATTTTGGAATCTTCAATTATCAGGTAATATTCAGTGACGCTAACCTTTTGCAACAAAAATGTTTTATGATTTTTTATATTTGTAGGTATTGAAATTGTAAAAGGAGGAAAAAATCGTTGGGCAGCAACTTATTAAAAGTGAAAAGTACAAGAAGAAGAAAAAGTGAGTTTTACAGTTGATAATATCAAATTGGAAATAGTGGAATAATAAACTAATATTTCAAAGAGATTCGATTCTGTTGATTCTTAATTAATATATTCAATATATTAATAAAACATGTCTTTTATTGAAGATAAAATTGCTTATAGAAATAAATAAAATTGTATTTAAAAACGAAGGTAAGCAGTTCTAATTATGAAGTAAAAGTTTTACCACAAATGTGTAAGATTTGTCGAAATGAATGAAAAAATTTCAATAAAATCATTCCATATATGAATTCAAATTAGTTAAATTTTTTCATTCTGTAGTATAGTGGTATATAAATATAGGAAAATGTTAACTAATATATGGAATGCATTATTCCTAATTTCTACGAAAATCACATCGTTCAAACAAATAAAAATGTCTTTGGCGCTATACGAAGTTCAACTTTCTTCACAATGAGTTCATTTTAACTTAAAGAAGGGGTCACTTTTTTCTGGGTGAATGAAGCGAGGACCCTCCGTTGTAATTCATACATGTTTGAGTGCGAAGGTGCGGGGTCCTGTCCCAGAAAAAAAAACTTTAGCAGTAAGAGTTTAGTTGCGCTTTTTGGTCTACAATAAAGTAGGCAGTGCATCCACACTGCATGAATCGGTGGCAATAACGTAAATGAGTAATCAAACTAACAGGTTGGCTGAAAAGTCCCCGGTCTGACACATAGATGGCGTCGCTAGTATTAAATGCATATTATTTTTATATAGTACCAACCTTCAAATGATTTATGTCAAAATTTGACGTCTGTAAGTCAATTAGTTTGTGGGATAAAGCGTCTTTTGTGAAGCAACTTTTGTTATTGTGAAAAAAAATGGAGAAAAGGAATTTCGTGTTTTGATAAAATACTGTTTTCTGAAGGGAAAAAATACAGTGGAAGCAAAAACTTGGCTTGATAATGAGTTTCCGGACTCTGCCCCAGAGAAATCAACAATAATTGATTGGTATGCGAAATGCAAGCGTGGTGAAATGAGCACGGAGGACGGTGAACGCAGTGGACGCCCGAAAGAGGTGGTTACCGACGAAAACATCAACAAAATCCACAAAATGATTTTGAATAACCGTAAAATGAAGTTGATCGAGATAGCAGAGGCCTTAAAGATATCAAAGGAACGTGTTGGTCATATCATTTATCAATATTTGGATATGCGGAAGCTCTGTGCAAAATGGGTGCCGCACGAGCTCACATTTGACCAAAAACAACAACGTGTTGATGATTCTGAGCGGTGTTTGCAGCTGTTAACTCGTAATACACCCGAGTTTTTCCGTCGATATGTGACAATGGATAAAACATGGCTCCATCACTACACTCCTGAGTCCAATCGACAGTCGGCTGAGTGGACAGCGACCGGTGAACCGTCCCCGAAGCGTGGAAAGACTCAAAAGTCCTCTGGCAAAGTAATGGCCTCTATTTTTTGGGATGCGCATGGAATAATTTTTATCGATTATCTTGAGAAGGGAAAAACCATCAACAGTGACTGTTATATGGCGTTATTGGAGCGTTAGAAGGTCGAAATCGCGGCAAAATCTCGGCCCCATATGAAGAAGCAAAAAGTGTTGTTCCACCAAGACAACGTCATTGAGAACGATGGCAAAAATTCATGAATTGGGCTTCGAATTGCTTCCCCACCCACCGTATTCTCCAGATCTGGTCGCCAGTGACTTTTTCTTGTTCTCAGACCTCAAAAGGATGCTCGCAGGGAGAAAATTTGGCTGCAATGAAGAGGTGATCGCCGAAACTGAGGCCTTTTTTTTTAGGCAAAACCGAAGGAGTACTACTAAAATGGTATCAAAAATTGTAAGGTTGTTATAATCGTTGTATAGCTCTTGAAGGGAACTATGTTGAATAATAAAAACGAATTTTGACAAAAAATGTGTTTTTCTTTGTTAGACCGGGGACTTATCAGCCAACCTTTTAGTTTATGATAATTCGTTTACGTTATTGCAACCACTTCATGCAGTATAGATGCATGAAAGGTAGTGCTGTTTTCCTTCACGCCAACAATGCTATACTCAAGATTATATATCACTTCTGAGCAATATTTCTATTAAAATGAGCAATTATATCAGCGCTATGTAGAAACTGCTCTAAATCGGGACATCGCCCACAAAAATCAGCGCTGATTCGATTGTTTTGTAAGCAGTTGGTACTGCCTCTTCCCTTACAATGCTGCTAAAATAGTGCTCCATTTTTTTTGCTGGGGTTGGAATGTCTATGGCTATTCGAGCCCATTGAAAACACGTCCCTACCGGCATGAACCACGCGATGGATTACTGATTATCTGTGCGGGCGCTAATCGTATGTACGGAATTTAGGGATAGGAAGTCAAGACCCCGTAGAATGAAAAAGACACTGTTTAACCTCTACCTATCCTCCATTCCACAATCCACAGAATCATTGCATCCGGGACCAATGCTGATGACATCTGCGATCGATTAAGAGTCTACCTTACTAATCTTACCAGTTATTTCACATTGAGAAATGTGAGAATATCCGCCACCATATCCTCATCCACATTATTCACTACATGGACGGTAGAAGTACGCAGGCAGTTGAATATTAGTGTCAATGGCGAAACGATTCCGACCATAAATTACCCCAAGATTCTCGGGGTTACATTCGACAGCCAACACGACTAACTTTATTTCTGAATGAAATAGATAAAAATGATTTTTTTAAGAGCTAGTAAATATTAAAATGAATTGAAATAGGTCTGTCAGCGGTCAGATAAGCTGTTGAGAAATGATAGCAACTTAGTAGACCCAGATGTTGCAAAAATGTATTTGCAGGGAAATATTTTGTATGCGATCCATTGTGGTGGATATTTAAAATTTGGAATTTCGACCGTATTTTCATCTTCTTTCCTTCCTTTTTGGTTGATACTTACAAAACATATTGTCATACTTACGGAAAAGATTTCATATTGTAGCTATTTAATGGCAACTCCATTAGTGTTACACTATAATCAATTTCTGTACAGCTAGGCAAACAATCTGGACAATACAATGAGTCTTCCATTTCACGTTCGAGGCCACGGATATTTTTCCGTTGGGTTATAACATTATACCATTTAACTGAGAATAAAAAAAGAAGATGCAATTTTTTCATATAATGAAGCTCTTATGCATATAATAACATGTTATCACGTTTGGCATTAAGATTAGAATTTCGCTTGATTCATATGTCTTGATTTACATTTACTTACAGTCGTAACGCATTAGGCATTCTTTATGCTCCAAGCTGCAATAGGCCACATTTGAAGATAGGTTCATATTATTCATAAAGGGTAGACATTGGCACAATACAACAATGCTGCGTGCTCGACAATATGAAATGCAATTACTGAAGGTATAAGAATCGCCAAATTGTTCTGGTACTTCATCGTGGTAGAGACAGTTTCTCTGGAGGAATAGAGAAATGCATTGGTAAAAAACTTAGTCTATATAGGTCCATACCCAGCAAAATATGGAGCACTATTTCAGCAGAGGCAGTACCAACTGCTTAGAAAACAACCGAATCAGTGCTGATTTTTGTGGGCGATGTCTCGATTTATAGCAGCTTCAACATATCGCTGATATAAGTGCTCATTTTAATAGGAATATTGCTCAGAAGTGATATATAATCTTGAGTATAGCATTGCTGGCGTGAAGGAAAACAGCACTACCTTTCATGCATCTATTACTGCTGAAGTATTTTTTGCTGGGTATAAACATATATAGCCCCCATAGAATCCGATCCCCACATTTGACTATAAAATAGGAAACTCTAGATTAAAATGAACAATTATATCAGCGCTATGTATAAGCTGCTCTAAATCGGGACATCGTCCACAAAAATCAGCCCTTATTCGGTTGTTTTGTAAGCAGTTGGTACTGCTTCTCTCCCTTACAATCCTGCTGAAATAGTGCTCCATTTTTTTCTGGGATATATGTTACCACAACCCAAGTAATTCGATTGTGGATGACAGTCTTTAGTAGAATCCGCAATCCATGGTTCAGGGTACATATGATTCGGCCGTATTTACTTACCACTTTCGGTTTTAAATATCTCACTTCTTCGACGGTTTGGAAAATTCGTGGCTTTATAGCCATATATGTATCGGTGCCGTTTTGTATAAGACGTTCTTCTACACTGCCAGAAGATGGATCCGCCCATATGCGAGGACTATGCAGAAGAATCTGAAATTGAGTGAAAAAATTAAACAACTGCTTGTGAAATAATTTCTTGGAAATGTATACCTCGAAACTATCCACACTCACTGATGGAATAAAATCATCGGCATGTGAGGCATTGAGTAATATAACCAATCCCATATCTGGTCCGAAAAATCGATTGTGAAATGTACGTTCACTAGAATATCTAGAGGTGTTTCTTTTTAATTAAAGTAAGCCATCAGATTAAAATAATCTCTTACTTCCGATTATGATTAAATGTGCAGCATAAACCTTTTGAAGTAAACGTTTCTGTAAATTCTTCGAAGCAATCAAATTCTTTACCCGCTAATCGACAACGTTTGAGAAGTGTACGACAGCTTGGAGTTAGCTAGAATGGAACGGAGAGGCAAATTATAAAAAGGATGGGTGGGCAATGACATTTCTGGGCATTTCAGATATGCAAAAATTTTTTTATGACTAGTGAAGACCACTTCCTATCCTAAAATCACCAATTTAACTTCCTCGAAAAGTGAAAAACAAAAACAAATTTCCCCCTCACATTACCAAGTCCCCAACACAAACATTTCGTAAAAAAGCCCTGAATCTGTCATCACTGGTTTGAACTCGGCTATAAGGAGGTGTCTCATCATCGGGTTGCCCTTGTTGGTGCTGCAATTGAAATACTGTTGCACGGGAAAAGTGCTTGCGATTACTGTTGCGTAGTAGAAGTCATTGCGCTAAAGCATTTTGACAATTTCGTTGGTACACTCGATTGCAGAGGCTTCTCGCTTAAAACAGCATGTCCAAGAATAATACAATGGGAAAACTATGACCACCATGGTGATCTGAGGAACTAAATAGTACCAGGAAATACTACACGAAGGTCTTAACCTAAGTCCACTTGAGGTCCGGATGACTGGATACTAATTTAGAAAAAGTTCAGCGAATGGGGCCTTTTTGAATCTCAAGGGAATTTTAACGTTAATTGATATCTCATGCACAGAGAAATCAGCACAGGATGATGGGTTAAATCCCATTTTTGGCTCGACACTAAAAAGTGTTTTAGCAGTGTTTTATTTTTATACCCTCCACCATAGGAAGGGGGTATATTAACTTTGTCATTCCGTTTGTAACACAACGAAATATTGCGCTAAGACCCCATAAAGGGTGATACGGTCAAAATTTGGTTAATATAAACTTGACGTATTTCTTTCAATTTTGCATTTAAAAAACCTGAACACCCCTCATTTTGAAGGTGTGTGTGTAGAATGTTGCTCCTATTTTGATTTTGGAATTCACTCTTCAGTTGTCAAAATGCCGTCCATGCAAGAAGAGCAGCGTATCAAAATTTTGCTCGCGCATCGCGAAAATCCGAGCTACTCGCACGCAAAGATGGCAAAATAGCTAAAAGTTGCCAAATCAACCGTTACAAATGTAATTAAAGTGTTTGGGGAACGTTTGTCGACAGCCAGGAAGTCTGGATCGGGGGGAAATCGAAAACCGGAAGCCGCTGAGACGACAAAGAGAGTTGCCGGTAGCTTCAAGCGAAACCCTAACGTCTCTCTCCGAGATGCCGCAAATAAGCTGGGTGTATCGTCTACAACCGTGCATCGAGCCAAAAAACGAGCCGGACTATCGACTTACAAGAAGGTAGTGACTCCAAATTGCGATGATAAACAAAATACGACGGCCAAAGCGCGATCCCGGAGGCTGTACACGACGATGCTGACGAAGTTTGACTGCGTGGTAATGGACGACGAAACCTACGTCAAAGCCGACTACAAGCAGCTTCCGGGACAGGAGTTTTATACGGCAAAAGGAAGGGGAAAGGTAGCAGATATTTTCAAGCACATAAAACTGTCAAAGTTCGCAAAGAAATATCTGGTTTGGCAAGCCATCTGTACCTGTGGCTTGAAAAGCAGCATTTTCATAGCTTCCGGGACTGTCAACCAAGAAATTTACGTGAAAGAGTGTTTGAATAAACGTCTGCTGCCTTTCCTGAAGAAACACGGTTGTTCCGTACTGTTTTGGCCGGATTTGGCATCTTGCCATTACGGTAAAAAGGCCATGGAGTGGTACGCCGCCAACAACGTGCAGGTGGTTCCCAAGGACAAAAACCTTCCCAACACGCCAGAGCTCCGCCCAATTGAGAAATGCTGGGCTATTGTCAAGCGGAACCTAAAGAAGACCAAAAAAACTGCTAAGGACGAGCAGCAGTTCAAGGCAAACTGGCTTTCTGCGGCGAAGAAGGTGGACAAGGTGGCTGTACAAAATCTGATGGCAGGTGTCAAGCGTGAGGCTCGGCAATTCGGATTTGGAAAAGCGAAAGCCTAACTGAATATTTTTCCTGAATTGTATACTAATTGAACTTGAAAAAGAAATTTAATTTGATTTTTTAAATAAACGATTTCACCGATTTACACGCGTTTTCCCTTGACCAAATGTTGACCGTATCACCCTTTAAAGTATATATATTCTGGGTCGTGGTGAAATTCTGAGTCGATCTGAGCATGTCCGTCCGTCCGTCTGTTGAAATCACGCTAACTTCCGAACGAAACAAGCTATCGACTTGAAACTAGGGACAAGTAGTTGTTATTGATGTAGATCGGATGGTATTGCAAATGGGCCATATCAGTCCACTTTTACGCATAGCCCCCATATAAACGGACCCCCAAAGTTGGCTTGCGGACCCTCTAAGAGAAGGAAATTTCATCCGATCCCGCTGAAATTTGGTACATGGTGTTAGTATATGGTCTCTATCAACCATGCAAAAATTGGTCCACATCGGTCCATAATTATATATAGCCCCATATAAACCGATCCCCTGATTTGGCTTGCGGAGCCTCTAAGAGAAGCAAATTTCATCCGATCCGGCTGAAATTTGGTACATGGTGTTAGTGTATGGTCTCTAATGACCATGCATATAAACCGATCACCAGATTTGACCTCCGGAGCCTCTTGGAAGACCAAAATTCATCTGATTCAGTTGAAATTTGGTACGTGGTGTAAATATATGGCCTCAAACACCCATGCAAAAATTGGTCGAAATCGGTCCATAATTATATATAGCCCCTTATAAACCGATCCCCAGATTTGACCTCCGGAGCTCCTTGGAAGAGCAAAATTCATCCGATTCGGTTGAAATTTGGTACGTGGTGTAAATATATGGCCTTAAACACCCATGCAAAAATTGGTCGAAATCTGTCCATAATTATATTTAGCCCCATATAAACCGATCCCCAGATTTGACCTCAGGTGCCTTTTGGAGAAGCAAAATTCATCCGATCTGGTTGAAATTTGGTACGTTGTGGTAGTATATGATATTTAACAAACATGCCAAAAGTGGTCCATATCAGTCCATAATCAGCCCCCATATAAACCGATCGCGAGATTTGGGTTTGGAGCCTCTTGGAGGAGCAAATTTCATCAGAGTCAGTTGAAATTTGGTACATTGTGCTAGTATATGGCCGTTAACAACCATGCCATAACTAGGTCCATATAGTGTAGTATATAGTTATATATAACATAGCCCTCAGATAAATCGATCCACAATCACACAAAAATTGGTCCATATAAAGTTCATAATTGTATATAGCCCCCATATAAGCGACCCCCATATTCAATTCTGGCTCTCTACGTACCGTGCAAAAGTCCATATCGATTCGTAATTATTTGTAGACTTACCTACACATACCTTTTTTGTCTAATATATACCACGTATGGACTAACTTACAATTTAGAAAACGATGTTAAGAAGTTTTAAGATACCACAACCCAAGTAATTCGATTGTGGATGACAGTCTTTCGTAGAAGTTTCTACGCAATTAATGGTGGAGGGTACATAAGATTCGGCCTGGCCGAACTTACGGCCTTATATACTTGTTATTCATTATGGTTGGTTATATTTTTGTGTATTTTCGAGTTTCTTGATAAGTTTCACATATAATGTGAATCGCTGTTTGGACCCGGCGGATAAAGACTTCAATCGAGCACTGAGACGTCAATTCTGTGAGACTATGATGTATAGTTTAATCATAGAGACCTCAATCTCCAGTACATAACTATGATTTCTGTTTGCAGTTCAATCACTGAGACTTTAGTCTGTAGCAAAATACACTTAGACTTCAGTCTAGTGGAATCAGGGAGGCTTTGATTATTGAATTGACTCAGACTTCAATTGTCCATTTCTATCAATGAGAGTTCAGTCTGGACTGAGTTCTAAATCCACAGAACATCACTAAGATTTCTGGTTTCAGTTCAACCACTGACATCTAAGTATGCAATGTGCAGTTCCATCACTGAGACTTTAGTCTGTAGCAAATACACTTAGACTTCAGTTCAGTGGAATCATGGAGGCTTTGATTGAATTCAATGACAGAGCCTTCAATTTCCAGTTCATCCAGTGAGACTTTGGTCTTCATTTCAATGACTTCACTCCATTCGACAAAACTTGGGTCTACGGTGTAATCACTTGGACTTCAATCTGCTGTTTGAGCACTGTGACTCCTATCCCCAGTTCATTCACTGATGATCCAATCTACAATTTAATCACAGAGACCTCAAACCCCAGTACATAACTAAGACTTTTGTTGTTAACTTTGGTCTGCCACACAATCACCGAAACTTCAATCCTTCAGTTCATTTATTTAGATTTTAGTCTGTAGCAAAACTCACTAAGACATCAGTCTCCTGTGCAATGATGCAGACTTTGATGATTGAATTGACTCAAACTTCAATCCTCCAATTCATCGGTCTGCAGATCTATCAGTTAGACTTTGGACTTTAGTCGCAGAGACTTCAATCTCCAGTTCATTCACACAAACTTTGGTATTCAGTTCATGGTCCATTCACTGGGACTTAGGTTTACGGCTTAATCACTTAGACTTCAATCTGCGGTTTGAGTAGTGAGAGTCAAAATCCCAGTTCGTTCATTGAGGATACGATCTACAGTTTAATCA
Source organism: Haematobia irritans (assembly GCF_050003625.1). Taxonomy (NCBI): domain Eukaryota; kingdom Metazoa; phylum Arthropoda; class Insecta; order Diptera; family Muscidae; genus Haematobia; species Haematobia irritans. The sequence goes on along the minus strand of NC_134397.1, from coordinate 177,801,739 downwards.
CAGAGATTTCAATCCCCAGTACATAACTAAGACTTTTGTTTTCAGTTCAATAATTGAGCCTTATGTATGCAATATATAATTAAATTATTGAATTTTTAGTATGTAGCAAAACTTACTGAGTCCAAAATCTCCAGTGCAGTCACGGAGCCTTTGATGATTGTAGTGACTCAGATTTCATTCACTGAGACATAGGTCTGCAGATCTATCACTGAGACTTAAATCTGAAATGTAATCACAGAGACTTCAATCTCCAACCCATTTACTGAGACTTTGGTTTTCAGTTCAATAATTGAGACTTAATAAATGGTCCATTCCCGGAGATCAATCCCAAGTTCAGTCATTGAGACGTTTAGTTTCATTTGCAGAAATTCACATTACATGGTGCCAATATAAATGTGCCACTGGTTAGATCCTATACCCAGCAAAAAATTTGAAAGTTGTTGTAGAGGCACAACTTTAAAAGCACTTCGAAAAATGTCCTCCCAAAGATGTTCTTTATTTTAAATACACGGTTAGTTTATTTTCGTTCATTGTTTTATAACTCACTTTCCTCATATTTTTAATGAGTAACTTTATTTTTATACCCTCCACCATAGGATGGGGGTATATTAACTTTGTCATTCCGTTTGTAACACATCGAAATATTGCTCTAAGACCCCATAAAGTTTATATATTCTGGGTCGTGGTGAAATTCTGAGTCGCTCTGAGCATGTCCGTCCGTCTGTTGAAATCACGCTAACTTCCGAACGAAACAAGCTATCGACTTGAAACTTGGCACAAGTAGTTGTTATTGATGTAGGTCAGATGGTATTGCAAATGGGCCATATCGGTCCACTTTTACGTATAGCCCCCATATAAACGGAGCCCCAAATTTGGCTTGCGAGGCCTCCAAGAGAAGCAAATTTCATCCGATCCGGCTGAAATTTGGTACATAGTGTTAGTATATGGTCTCTAACAACCATGCAAAAATTGGTCCACATCGGTCGATAATTATATATAGCCCCCATATAAACCGATCCCCCGAATTGGCTTTCGGAGCCTCTAAGAGAAGCAAATTTCATCCGATCCGGCTGAAATTTGGTACATGGTGTAAGTATATGGTCTCTAATGACCATGCAAAAATTGGTCAACATCGGTCCATATTTATATATAGCCGCCATATAAACCGATTACCAGATTTGACCTCCGGAGCCTCTTGGAAGACCAAAACGAATCTGATTCAGTTGAAATTTGGTGCGTGGTGTTAATATATGGCCTCAAACACCCATGCAAAAATTGGTCGAAATCGGTCCATAATTATATATAGGCCCCATATAAACCGATCCCCAGATTTGACCTCTGGAGCCCCTTGGAAGGGCAAAATTCATCCAATTCGGTTGAAATTTGGTACGTGATGTTAGTATATTGTATTCAACAACAATGCAGGAATTGGTTCATATCAGTCCATAATTATATATAGCTCCCATATAAACCGATCCCCAGATTTGACCTCCGGTGCCTTATGAAGAAGCAAAATTCATCCGATCTGGTTGAAATTTGGTACGTGGTGGTAGTATATGATATTTAACAACCATGCCAAAAGTGGTCCATATCAGTCCATAATCATATATAGCCCCCATATAAACCGATCCCGAGATTTGGTTTTGGAGCCTCTTGGAGGAGCAAATTTCATCCGAGTCAGTTGAAATTTGGTACATTGTGCTAGTATATGGCCGTTAACAACCATGCCTAACTAGGTTCATATCGGTCTATAGTTATATATAGCCCTCAGATAAATCGATCCCCAATCACACAAAAATTGGTCCATATCAAGTTCATAATTGTATATAGCCCCCATAAGAGCGTCCCCCTATACATACCTATACATAACTTTTTTGTCTAATATAAACCACGTATGGACTAACTCACAATTTAGAAAACGATGTTAAGAAGTTTTAAGATACCACAACCCAAGTAATTCGATTGTGGATGACATTCTTTCGTAGAAGTTTCTACGCAATCCATGGTGGAGGGTACATAAGATTCGGCCAGGCCGAACTTACGGCCGTATATACTTGTTTTTTTTTTTTAATAGTTTAAATACGGAGTAATAATTAAGAAGATGGTACAAATTATTTAAATTTTGTAAAAGAAAATTCTAAATCCATTCTAGAAAAATTGTGAATTTTTAAAAATATTTGAAATCAAACATTTCAGAGAGGCGTCCAAATGCATTAAAAATTCAAATGCAAATAAAAAATTATAAAATTTATGTTTTTTTAATTCACATCCAAAACACTGAATTTGGACCACTCCTTAAGAAGTGATGTAAATTCTGTGCAACGGCTGTTGAAATGGTGGACATCCGTCCTACGACAAGTCCATGTAAAACTCATCGCTTTGCGCCAATTTTGCACAACTTCTGGATTCAAAAAGAAAAATTTTAATACTTTTTTGCCGACCCTCTTTTGGTGGGTAGTTAGGTTGAGAAGAGAATCCAGGTTTCTTTTTGATCATATTGGCTTTTGTACACCTAAGTAAGCATTCGACTTGTTATGCGCTCTACTTTGCTCTTTTTATCGTATTCTTCTCTTATTATAGGAACTACAAATCCAATACATGTTTCCAAACTAGGTCGCATTCTGAATTGTCTCTTCCCCCAAGTGGAAGGATCTACTTCTTGTGAATGCGGGCAGTGATATAGGGAGTACTGCAAGGCATCCTTCTCATTACAGCAGACTTTACACATATCGTTTTAAGCTGATCCTATTGGACACATATATGCCCTCTAGTCTAGGTGCTCGATAATGATTCTAGCAGTCTTACTCACTGACAGTCGCTCTATTCTGCTTTAGCAGTTCCTTAGTATTTTCCATGCTTGGGTCACCCCTTACTTTTTTGTTGGCTTTCCGACGGTTGCACAATACGATATCGCTCTATGTATCTCCGGAAGCTTTGTGATTTATATGTCTGCTTAGTTTTTTAGCTCATTTGTTTAGTCCAAGTAGACGTTGATATAGGATTCCAATTGTAGTTTTTGACAGTTATTGCTGTCAATGCCATACTGTTACTATATTCCGTTGTATCCCACACTTCTGTGGTCGGGCTTCCGGAATAGGATCTCGATGTCTCGGTCCAGCAAACTTGCAGCCAGTACTCTCTTTTCCCCAATCCTCGATTCTTCAGCATTGTAATCATACTGAAATCTCTCAAACTTGGACACTGTAAATACCGGACACATCTGAAAAGTGGACCGTTTTTGTGAGACTTTTGGTATATCAGTCCATTAAAAGAAACCTCTTATAAGTGGATACCTCCCAAATGTGGACAAATGTAGGCGACCATGAGTGTCCACTTCTGAAAGGTTTCATTACATTTGCTTCTGGTATCCTTGACCTTTTTTTGGCGTCAGAAATTCAACGCGGATGTACGAACATGTTTTTATGCTTCCGCTCGAATATTTTCCTGGCGAATGTGAGTTAATTGTGATAGGACATTCCATTGTGATACCACAAGTGCAGAACTTCTCTCTTATTAATGAATGCTGCCCGCTTCTATGTTTAGCTCAACAGGGGACCTCATAGCCGAGTCCGAATGGCGTTTCACATTACGGTAAAACCACTTAGAGAAGCTTTGAAAAACTCAGAAATGTCACCGGCATTACTGAGAGGGGACAATACCCCGATGAAAAGTTTTTTGTTGTTTGGTCGATACCGGCATGCTACCAATGCAACACAGTGGCGATAAGACCAAAGGGTTATTGGTTGAGTCTCAGTGATTGAGAAGTAATCAAATCCCTCTGTGATTTTAATAGCTAACCAATCTTTAGTGTGTGAACTGTAGTAAGGTATTTTGTAATTGAGCTAAAACCGAGGTCTCAGAGACTAAAATGCTAACCAAAGTCTTAGATATACACTAACATATGCTCTTATCTCAACTTAGATTCTGCTTCTGTTCTGTTACCCACACTTAAAGAGATTACAAATAAATAGTCTCAAATCTTACCATGGTCATGCGACGTCTTGTATTATAAAACAATTCATCATCTTTGCGATCATAGTTATCCAAAAATCGTTGAAATTTCAATGCTTTTTCATCATCCGGCATATCACCTCTTACATAGTAGATAAAATGTAAAAATTTAATGAGTTCATAAAAGTGGTCCACACTACGATTTCTAGGATCTTTACTCTTACTGTAAAATACAAAAAAAAAAATGTAATTCGCTTTGATCACAATCCTGGAAACTCTTGCATCTGCAATCAATTACAAAACAGAAAAATGAATGCTTACAGTTCTTCCGCATAGCGTTTGGCCGATTCATTCGAAATGTGATTGATGGGGCAAACGGATATGGCCGGAAATCCAACACGACTCACAGGAAACGATGGGTCATATATGGAGGTGGTCAACAAGCGATCCCCATTACCGTGGTAATTCAAAAGGAAAATAATTAGGGCCGACAATGCAAGAACATGGAATACCAACCAAAATATCCTAAATGGAGTAAAGGCAATAGTTAGTAGAATGGGAGTAAATGGCGCAGGAAACTGCAAATATGGAGGCTTAGGTTAATTTAAAGAGCCCCCTAGATGTGGTGTGTGTTCTTGTTTCAAGCGAAGCAATTACACCCACATATGTGGGCTAATTACACCCACATATGTTTAAGTAGAGTTCGCTTTTAATGACCACCATTGTTGGTATGATCCTACACTGAAAAAATACGAATGCTTTTTTAGCGTAACAAACCCACACACACACACAAAATTAATTTCTTTTCTGGGACACGAAATTTCGGACCAATGAGGTTTTTATTTGTTCTAAGACTTGTGAAAATTTTAATTTTGGTGATATCACATTCTTCATCGACAGACATGCATCAATAAAGGCCTAATCTGAACATAACATCGAAGGTACGAGTTCGGAAACTTCTTAGCCTAGCACAAAAAGCGCGGTATAAACAGAAACAGTTAAGTGTTTTGGAAACTTCCATCTCTGTTATGAACATGTTAAATTTTGTTTCGATCTGGCAACTCCTTCATATAGAAACAGGTGTTCAAAAAAGACGCATCTGCAATTTTTTTACAATGGAAAAATTCGAAATGCGTGCTGTCATTAAATATTTACATAAAAAAAGTTTATCGGGACAAGAAATTCATAATGATATGGTGAATGTGTTAGGTGAAAGTGCTCCTTCATATGCAACAGTAAAAAAATTGGGTTGGTCCAAAAACGGCAACAACAACAGAAATTGTAGCCAAAGTGCATAATATGGTATTAAATGATCGACGAATAAAAGTGCGTGAAATTGCCAATAACAGGTTGACTGACAAGACCCCGGTCTAACAAAGAAAAACACATTTTTTTGTCAAAATTCGTTTCTATTATTCAACATATTTCCCTTCAAGGGCGATACAACGATTATAACGACCTTCCAATTTTTTGATACCATTTTGGTAGTACTCCTTCGATTTTGCCTCAAAATAGGCCTCAGTTTCGGCGATCACCTCTTCATTGCAGCCAAATTTTTTCCCTGCGAGCATCCTTTTGAGGTCTGAGAACAAGAAAAAGTCGCTGGGGGCCAGTTCTGGAGAATACTGTGCGTGGGGAAGCAATTCGAAGCCCAATTCATGAATTTTTGCCATCGTTCTCAATGACTTGTGGCACGGTGCGTTGTCTTGGTGGAACAACACTTTTTTCTTCTTCATATGGGGCCGTTTTGCCGCGATTTCGACCTTCAAACGCTCCAATAACGCCATATAACAGTCACTGTTGATGGTTTTTCCCTTCTCAAAATAATCGATAAAAATTATTCCATGCGCATCCCAAAAAACAGATGCCATTACTTTGCCAGCGGACTTTTGAGTCTTTCCACGCTTCGGAGACGGTTCACCGGTCGCTGTCCACTCAGCCGACTGTCGATTGGACTCAGGAGTGTAGTGATGGAGCCATGTTTCATCCATTGTCACACATCGACGGAAAAACTCGGGTTTATTACGAGTTAACAGCTGCAAACACCGCTCAGAATCATCAACACGTTGTTGTTTTTGGTCAAATGTGAGCTCGTGCGGCACCCATTTTGCACAAAGCTTCCGCATATCCAAATATTGATGAATGATATGACCAACACGTTCCTTTGATATCTTTAAGGCCTCTGCTATCTCGATCAACTTAATTTTACGGCCATTCAAAATCATTTGAATGGCCATTTTTTTGATGTTTTCATCGATAACTACCTCTTTCGGGCGTCCACTGCGTTCACCGTCCTTCCTGCTCATTTCACCACGCTTGAATTTTGCATACCAATCAATTATTGTTGATTTCCCTGGGGCAGAGTCCGGAAACTCATTATCAAGCCAAGTTTTTGCTTCCACCGTATTTTTCCCCTTCAGAAAACAGTATTTTATCAAAACACGAAATTCCTTTTTTCCATTTTTTCACAATAACAAAAGTTGCTTCACAAAAGACGCTCAATCTCACAAACTAATTGACTTACAGACGTCAAACTTTGACACGAATCATTTGAAGGTTGGTACTGTATAAAAATAATATGCATTTAATACTAGCGACGCCTTCTATGTGTCAGATCGGGGACTTATCAGCCAACCTGTTACATGGTAAGCATTGGGTTAATGACTGATTATATTTGTAGTTGGTGTCTGGACATGGAGGCAACCGACGACTTCTAAACTTTTCTGTACTAGTGTTAAGCATTATCATTTAGAAGAGATAAAATACTGGGCTCCTTTTTCGCTTGCCTTCATGAAGGTTTCTGGATGTAAGTCTTAGAAAACTCGTTTGTTGAATATGATGGGAGCAATCCTGGCGGAGGATGATAGATGGCGAAGAGGAGAGAACCAACTACGAGTATAAGGAATCACAATCGTCCAGTTTGGTCTAAGTGGAAACCAATACCTTTTCTACGGATTGGTGGTCTATAACCTAACATGTGACGGACTAAAAGAGTACTCGTTTATCCAGGATATCTCCAAAAATATTCAATGCTGTCGTGACAGATGTTTAAAAACGTAACAATTTTCAATCACTTTCTTAATTTACTTTTTGTTTTTATTTTGATTAAGTTGAAATTGTGTTGATTTATCAAAATGTAATCTGGCAACAGTATAAAAAGTATTAAAAGTGAATAGCATCGTAAATGTATCTTAAGTGTAAGTCCTCGCTTTTCTCTGATATGAGCCTAACATTACTCATTTTTTTATGATGTTATGGAAGAGCAATAATGTTGCCCAAAATGGAAGGGAAGACAGCTGTTTCGGATTTCCACATCCCCCTTTATTGGACGATCTACTATTTTCAATTATTAGACAATATTGGTAAAGCTTTCTTATATTGCAAAGAATGAGCTTCAAACAATCCAAAATGTCCAAAAAAGAAAAAATAGTAGAAACATATCATTACATGTACTAGAGTACAATAATGTACTTCGTATAACAACAGTCTCGAATGCGCGCACAATTAATATGTTCATTAAAAATGTAACTACATTTTTAGTTAGCTCTCACTTTTTTAATTGAATTAGTCTTCCGAGTTTGATTAAAAAAAATAATTGTATCAATTAATTATACCCTTCACCACTACTGTGGTACAGGGTGTAATAAGTTTGTGCATTTGTATGTAACGCCAAGAAGGAGTAATCATAGACCAACCTTTAGTATACGGATCGGCTTAGAATTAAATTCTGAGTCGATTTAGCGATGTCCGTCTGTCTGTCCGTCTGTCCGTCTGTCTGTCCGTCTGTCTGTCTGTCTGTCTGTCTGTCTGTCTGTCTGTCTGTCTGTCTGTTGATGTATTTTTGTGTGCAAAGTACAGCTCGCAGTTTAAGTCCGATTGTCCTAAAATTTGGTACAGGGTCCTGTTTCAGCTCAAAGACGATCCCTATTGATTTTGGAAAAAATCGGTTCAGATTTAGATATAGCTGCCATATATATTTTTCACCGATCTGGTCATAATTGGCGTGTATATCAACCGATCTTCCTCAAATTCCGTACATCCGAATATTTTATGAGTCTCGAAAAACTTGCAAAATATCAGCAAAATCGGTTCAGATTTAGATATAGCTCCAATATATAGCTTTCGCCCGATTTACACTCATATGACCACAGAGGCCAATTTTTAACTCCGATTTAGTTGAAATTTTGCACAGGGAGTAGAATTAGCATTGTAGCTATGCGTGCCAAATTTGGTTGAAATCGGTTCAGATTTGGATATATCTCCCATATATAGCTTTCGCCCGATTTACACTCATATGACCACAGAGGCCAATTTTTAACTCCGATTTAGTTGAAATTTTGCACAGGGAGTAGAATTAGCATTGTTACTATGCGTGCCAAATTTGGTTGAAATCGGTTCAGATTTGGATATATCTCCCATATATAGCTTTCGCCCGATTTACACTCATATGACCACAGAGGCCAATTTTTAACTCCGATTTAGTTGAAATTTTGCACAGGGAGTAGAATTAGCATTGTTACTGTGCGTGCCAAATTTGGTTGAAATCGGTTCAGATTTGGATATATCTACCATATATAGCTTTCGCCCGATTTACACTCATATGACCACAGAGGCCAATTTTTAACTCCGATTTAGTTGAAATTTTGCACAGGGAGTAGAATTAGCATTGTAGCTATGCGTGCCAAATTTGGTTGAAATCGGTTCAGATTTAGATATATCTCCCACATATAGCTTTCGCCCGATTTACACTCATATGTCCACAGAGGCCAATTTTTAACTCCGATTTAGTTGAAATTTTGCACAGGGAGGAGAATAAGCATTGTTGCTATGCGTGCCAAATTTGGTTGAAATCGGTTCAGATTTAGATATAGCTCCCATATATATGTTTTTCTGATTTCGACAAAAATGGTCAAAATACCAACATTTTCCTTGTAAAATCGCCACTGCTTAGTCGAAAAGTTGTAAAAATGACTCTAATTTTCCTAAACTTCTAATACATATATATCGAGCGATAAATCATAAATAAGTTTCCTTAAACTTGCTTCAGATTTAAACGTTTCCCATATTTTTTTTACTAACATTGTGTTCCACCCTAGTGCATTAACTGACTTAAATTTTGAGTCTATAGATTTTGTAGAATTCTATCAAATTCTTCCAGATCGAGTGATATTTAAATTTATGTATTTGGGACAAACCTTTATATATAGCCCCCAACACATTTGACGGATGGGATATGGTATCGAAAATGTAGATCTACAAAGTGGTGCAGGGTATAATATAGTCGGCCCCGCCCGACTTTAGACTTTCCTTACTGGTTTTTTTACTAACATTGTGTTCCACCCTAGTGCATTAGCCGATTTAAATTTTAAGTCTATAGATTTTGTAGAAGTCTATCAAATTCTGTCCAGATCGAGTGATATTTAAATGTATGTACTTGGGACAAACCTTTATATATAGCCCCCAACACATTTGATGGATGTGATATGGTATCGAAAATTTAGATCTACAAAGTGGTGCAGGGTATATTATAGTCGGCCCCGCCCGACTTTAGACTTTCCTTACTTGTTTTTTTATTAAAAATTTTCAATAACTGACTTAATTAACTATCTTCATTGAAAAGTTAATTGTATCAAATAATTTATTAATTTATAACCTTTTCAACTTCAATCAATGTTTTAATTGGAAATATGTTGGTTATATTTTTTCTGTGTATGATTCTCAATCAATTCCAAAATCATTAAAGTCAAAACAACACCTTTAGAAACGGATACGCGATTTTGTTTCCAGTGTAGCATAACGTTACTTACTTTTCTTGATATCCCCGACCAGGTTCAACTAATTTCGCATAACAGTGAAATGAAAAATTCTGCAGGAAATCTTTCAGAGCTTCATTGAATGTAAATTTTCGCCCAGTTTTGCCATTGGGCGTTGCGGCTGTGTTTGATGCCAATGCGGGTATCCACCATGGAGCATGACCCATCACAAGTGCAACATCCGTTTCCTTTGCAAAAAAACCATTCTGCATATGTTTTTGTCGATGTTTGATTGGAGTTTGGGGTTGTTTTAACGATTCCTGGCCATGTTGGTTTTGGCATACCAAAGGATATATTTTCATGTTTATTAAGTCGTCGAGTCGCGTGTTATTTTGGCCCACCTTTCGATGCTTTTGTGTTTTTTGTTTTTGCTATACGGATGCTGTGCCAATGGTATCGAAGGTATTGATGTTGTTGTCGTTGTTGTTCTTTTTTCCTATCGTATTGTTTTGATATTGAAATTGAGTCGCTAAAGGGAAATAGTATCGTCGCTGGAATCTATCCACCAGCAACAATAACTTGCAACTGACGTTGACTTTGAGGCAAACAATTGGTTTTTGTTAGCCCTACATATACCAGAGAGATGTGCGTTTATTAGAGGGGGTTTGATGGATGGTCGAGGAGAGTTGAGAGGTTTTGCAACTCCATCTATGGAAATTTTTAAAAATCAAATTATTTTCAGTTTAGAGACAAACATTACATTTCTTACAGAAATTATTTTACAAAAATAACCATTTTTTATACCCTGCGCCACACTGTGGAACAGGGTATTATAAGTTAGTGCATATGTTTGTAACACCCAGAAGGAGACGAGATAGACACATGGTGTCTTTGGCAATAATGCTCAGGGTGGGTCCATGAGTCGATATAACCATGTCCGTCTGTCCGTCCGTCCGTCTGTCTGTGAACACATTTTTGTGATCAAAGTCTAGGTCGCAATTTAAGTCCAATCGCCTTCAAATTTGGCTCATGTTCCTAATTTGGGTCAGAATAGAACCCTATTGGTTTTGGAAGAAATCGGTTCAGATTTAGATATAGCTCCCATATATATCTTTCGCCCGATATGGACTAATATAGTACTAAAAGCCAGAGTTTTGGCCCAATTTGGTTGAAATTTTGCACAGGGAGTAAATTTAGCATTGTAGCTATGCGTGCCAAATTTGGTTGAAATCGGTTTAGATTTAGATATAGCTCCCATATATATCTATCGCCCGATATGGACTAATATGATCCTAGAAGCCAGAGTTTTGGCCTAATTTTTTTGAAATTTTGCCCTAGGAGTACAATTAGTAGCGCAGTTAAGAGTGCAAAATTTGATTGAAATCGGTTCAGATTTAGATATAGCTCCCATATATATCTTTCGCCCGATATGGACTAATATGGTTCTAATAGCCAGAGTTTTTTTTTTACTAAAATTGAGTTCCACCCTAGTGCATTAGCCAACTTAAATTTTGAGTCTATTGATTTTGTAAAAGTCTATCAAATTCTGTCCAAATCGAGTGATATTTAAATGTATGTGTTTGGGACAAACCTTTATATATAGCACCCAACACATTTGACGGATGTGATATGGTATCGAAAATTTAGATCTACAAAGTGGTGCAGGGTATAATATAGTCGGCCCCGCCCGACTTTAGACTTTCCTTACTTGTTTTTGTATAAATTTGGGAGGAAAGTATTTTTGTTTGGATATTATGGGTTGAAATCACGGTTGCCACTCGAGCCAAGAATAATATACCAAAATTTGGAGAAAATTTTACCAAATAACAACCAAACAAAAAATCTTAGTTTGCAAAATTTTATGTCTTTAGAAAATTTTGTCAAAATTTTATTTCCATAGATATAAAAATTATTTCTATGTAATTTCTTTTCAAAATTCTATTTCTATAGAAAATTTTGTATCAAATTCTGTCCAAATCGAGTGATATTTAAATGTATGTATTTGGGACAAACCTTTATATATAGCACCCAACACATTTGACGGATGTGATATGGTATCGAAAATTTAGATCTACAAAGTGGTGCAGGGTATAATATAGTCGGCCCCGCCCGACTTTAGACTTTTCTTACTTGTTTTTGTATAAATTTGGGAGGAAAGTATTTTTGTTTGGATATTATAGGTTGAAATCACGGTTGCCACTCGAGCCAAGAATAATATACCAAAATTTGGAGAAAATTTTACCAAATAACAACCAAACAAAAAATCTTAGTTTGCAAAATTTTATGTCTTTAGAAAATTTTGTCAAAATTTTATTTCCATAGATATAAAAATTATTTCTATGTAATTTCTTTTCTAAATTTTATTTCTATAGAAAATTTTGTAAAAATTTTATTTCTATAGAAAATTTTGTAAAAATTTTATTTCTATGGAAAATTTTGACAAAATTTTATTTCTAATGAAAATTGGTCAAAATTTTATTTCTATAGAAAAAATTTTCAAAATTTTATTTCTATAGTAAATTTTGTCACCATTTTATTTCTATAGAAAATTTTGTCAATATTTTATTTCTATAGAAAATTTTGTCAAAATTTTATTTCTATAGAAAATTTTGTCAAAATTTTATTTGTATAGAAAATTTTGACAAAATTGAATTTCTATAGAAAATTTTGTCAAAATTTTATCTCTTTAGAAAATTTTGTCAAAATTTTATTTCTATAGAAAATTTTGTCTAAATTTTATTTCTATAGAAAATTTTGTCTAAATTTTATTTCTATACAAAGTTTTACCAAATTTTATTTCTATTCGAAGTTTTGTCAAAATTTTATTTCTGTAGAAAATTTTGTCAAAATGTTATCTCTATAGAAATTTTTGTCAAAATTTTATCTCTATAGAAAATTTTGTCAAAATTTTATCTCTATAGAAAATTTTGTCAAAATTTTATCTTTATAGAAAATTTTGTCAAAATTTTATCTCTATAGAAAATTTTGTCAAAATTTTATCTTTATAGAAAATTTTGTCAAAATTTTGTCTCTATAGAAAATGTTGTCAAAATTTTATTTCTATAGAAAAATTTTTGTCAAAATTTTATTTCTATAGAAAATGTTGTCAAAATTTTATTTCTATAGAAAATTTTGTCAAAATTTATTTGTATAGAAAATTTTGTCAAAATTTTATTTCTATAGAAACTTTTGTCAAAATTTTAGTTTTATAGAAAATTTCCTTAAAATTTTATTTCTATAGAAAATTTTGTAAAAATTTTATTTCTATAGAAAATTTTGTAAAAATTTTATTTCTATAGAAAATTTTGTCAAAATTTTATCTCTATAGAAAATTTTGTCAAAATTTTATCTCTATAGAAAATTTTGTCAAAATTTTATCTCTATAGAAAATTTTGTCAAAATTTTATCTCTATAGAAAATGTTGTCAAAATTGTATCTCGATAGAAAATTTTGTCAAAATTTTATCTCTATAGAAAATATTGCCAAAATTTTATCTCTATAGAAAATTTTGTCAAAATTTTATTTCTATAGAAAATTTTGTCAAAATTTTATTTCTATAGAAAATTTTGTCAAAATTTTATTTCTATAGAAAATTTTGTCGAAATTTTATTTCTATAGAAACTTTTGTCAAAATTTTAGTTTTATAAAAAATTTTATTTCTATAGAAAATTTTGTCAAAATTTTATTTCTATGGAATTTTTTTTTATGATTTGATTTCTATAGAAAATTTTGTCAAGATTTTATTTCTATAGAAAATTTTGTCAAAATTGTATTTCTATAAAAATTTTTGTCAACATTTTATTTCTATAGAAATTTTTTTAAAAATTTTATTTCTATCGATTTTTTTATGATTTGATTTCTATAGAAAATTTCGTCAACATTTTATTTCTATAGAAAATTTTGGAAAATTTTATTTCTATCGAAAAAATTATCAACATTTTATTTGTATAGAAAAATTTATCAAATAGTTTGCAAAATCGATCAAAGCATAGACAGTTCTACCAATATACCAAACAGTTAAAAACCTACCATTTTTGGTAGAATTCTACCAACTAAATGTGCAACCGTGGTAGCAATACTTATACGATTTTCTTGATTGTTTGTTTGCTTAAGGATAGAAGGTTCTGAATTGGACAAAAAAAAAAGAAGTTCATGGGTTCTATACCTTAGAATATTATACTTGTCATGGATTTTCTCGTCTTAGTAAATCTGATGACACTTCCAAGCGTTTTAAAGAATTTTTTACACTTATTGATATGATCTTGTTAGTCTAAGAGTATTTCGGAAGGAATTGATTCCTGAACGGCTCTGCGGAAGACCAGATAGAGCGTTAGGAATATCGTAAGACTGGGCCAAACCGAGGGCTTAAAACCGGAGAAGACATATTTGATATGGCTTACATATATATGTTCTGCCCAATTTATTTACGTTTATTAACTGATATAATTGGAAGTTGAAACAAATAGTCCTTGGTCCTTACACCCATTTAGTAATACCAATTATTCAAATTTAATACCTCTTGGACGTACAAAATATTGCGACAAAAATAATAATTCTTAGTATTTAGCGCGGTTCCTCAATTTTATCTTCATGTGTTTTTCCAAAATTTGTAATCCTTGATTGAAATGAAGCAGTAAGAAAATATTACCCACATTAATACACATCGGTTATACTTTAATGGGAATACCGTCTATATTGAAATCGAGGAAAACTAAGGTACGCATACAATTGCTACGGGTTTTTCAATGGTAATTTTACCTTTGCTCCGTGTACATTAGTGTAATGGGTTGGGAGAGTTAACATTATTGAATATTTCAAAGGTATCTGCATATTTACTCGCTTATGCTAAGGAATAAATATGGACGTAATTGCGTTTTATCCATCTAGTACACATACGCGGAATTAATTTTTGGTTGCGACCAATTTGTTCTCTACACTAGAGAGTGTATGCAATGAAATAATATCACCTTGTTTGTACCCTACACAACTACACTGAAAAAACAGTGAACCCACCAGGAAGAAAAATTTTAGTTAATTTTAGAACCATTGAGTAGTTGTGAAATTAATATAGGGTACGTGATAGTCCGATATCAGGTCGGAGTGGAGCGAAGGTGGGGAGAGGGTTCCCTTTTGTCGGTTTTTTTTTTCTTAAATTGAAAGTAGAGGGTTGTCCGTAAATGGGAACTCGGTACATAATTTTATGATTTTTGCACAGGCTTCTGCCAGACGTCTTTTTAGTAAAGAACTTAAATTTACATGAAATTGGCAGCCAACGTAGAGGGTGCATCATTTTCCAACATTTACTTTTGCTTTTTCCAATTTATTGGATTGGAAACAGTAATTCTTTGTATGTTATTATTATTAATTTTCAGATATGTTGAGGAGAAGGATACCTTTCTTTGACAAACCACACTTAAAATTCACAAGAAATTGTCCAACTACTTGAATACAGAACATTATTTAAAAAAATTGGAAGAAGGGGTACACCCTCTCCCCGACATTTTTTAAGACGAACCGTTTAACATATGCATATCCGCCGTATTTGTACCTATAAACGAAAAAGCAAGTATTCCGATTTGTTTGAAAGAATTCAAATCTTTTCGAATTTATTTTCAGCACGAAGGATATGGTTGACTAAGTTAACGCAAAATATTCCTACAAATACGCTTCGGAAGGCGCAGCGAAGCGGGCCGGGTTACGCTAGTATTTTATATATTTGTATTTTAGTTTAAATTTTCTAAAATAAGACTAGATGATATTTGATGGCGGTTTCACTTTTTTATTGAGTGTACCCAATAAAATCATGGGAGTAGAGTGTGTGAGCTTCGACTTCGCCGAACTCAACGCCTTTTTCTGGTAATGTAAAATAAGGCTAGGAGATGATTATCTGTTTTTTGTTCTTCGGGCTGTTGATGTGAGTTGTGGACGTCTCCATTGAAATTGTCTTCATTTAGCATTTAATACGTTATACACCCTAAGGATATGGATAGAGTTCCCATATCCCTAATATTGTGATGACATTTTTTGTTTGTTTGTAATTGTAAACTCCATTCTATAGGTCTTGTTAGGCATAATTGTCAATACATTACTGCACATGTGTTCCCCGTGAGTTTATTTCCCGCTTTCATAGACAAAACATGTTCGCTGCCATCAGGCACAAGGCAATTGTGTATCTCATTAACTGCGAAATAGTATTTGTGATATTGAATTACAAATGCAATTGCTTTAATCATCCTTTTTATGGTTTTAAATGTTCCTAAATTGTTGGCTCTCATCATCATTATATGTAGTTTTAAAAGAATAATTCTTAAAGGGACCAATGAATACATTATGCAAAGAAACTTATTTACATATTCATAAACTGTTTCAACTGTGAATATTTTGTTTTTTGTTGTTATTACGAATCGAGTTAATATATTTTAAAATCCATTCACATTCACATTTACGAAATGACAGATCATACTCTCGCACGAAACACGGCAATTCAATTGTTTTGGAAAAAGTTGTATAGAAATAAAATTTTGACAAAATTTTCTATAGAAATAAAATTTTGACAAAATTTTCTATAGAAATAAAATTTTGTTGTTTTTTTGAAATAAAATTTTGACAAAATTTCTATAGAAATAAAATTTTGATAAAATTTTTTTATAGAAATAAAATTTTGATAAAGCTTTCTATGGAAATAAGATTTTGAGAAAATTTTGTGTAGAAATAAAATTTGACCAAATTTTCTATAGAACTAAAATTGTGAACAAATTTTCCATAGAAATAAAAATTTGACAACATTTTTTATAGAAATAAAAATTTTGAGAAAATTTTTTATAAAAAAAATTGACAAAATTTTCTATAAAAATAAAGTTTTGACAAAATTTCCTATAAAAAAATTTACAAATTTGCTATAAAAATAAAATTTTGACAAAATTTTCTATGGAAATAGAGTTTTGACAAAATATTCTATAGAAATAAAATTTTTCACAAAATTTTCTATAGAAATAAAATTTTTCACAAAATTTTCTATAGAAATAAAATTGTGACAAAATTTCTATAGAAATAAAATTTTAATAAAAACTACTATTGAAGTAAAATTTTAACAACATTTTCTATTGAAATAAAATGTTGACAAAATTTTTTATAGAAATAAAATGTTGACAAAATTTTCTATAGAAATAAAATTCTGACAAAATTTTCCATAGAAATAAAATTTTGACAAAATTTTCTATAGAAATAAAATTTTGACAAAATTTTCTATAGAAATAAAATTTTGACAAAATTTTCTATAAAAATAAAATTTTGACATAATTTTCTACAGAAATAAAATTTTGACAAAAATTTCTATAGAAATTAAATTTTGATAAAATTTTTTATAGAAATAAAAAATAAAGCTTTTTATGAAAATAAAATTTTGAGAAAATTTTCTATAGAAATAAAATTTGACCAAATTTTCTATAGAAATAACATTTTGACAACATTTTCTATAGAAATAAAATTTTGACAAAATTTTCTATAGAACTAAAATTGTGAAAAAAATTTCCATAGAAATAAAAGTTTGACATTTTTTATAGAAATAAAAATTTTGACAAAATTTCCTATAAAAAAAAAAATTGACAAAATAAAATAAAAAAAATTGTTACGAAATTTCTATAGAAATGAAATTTTAATAAAATCTCCTATAGAAATAAAATTGTAATAAAATCTCCTATTGAAGTAAAATTTTAACAAAATTTTCTATAGAAATAAAATGTTGACAAAATTTTTTATAGAAATAAAATGTTGACAAAATTTTCTATAGAAATAAAATTTTGACAAAAATTTCTATAGAAATAAAATTTTGACAAAATTTTCTATAGAAATAAAATTTTCTTTAGAAATAAAATTTGACCAAATTTTCTATAGAAATAAAATTTTGACAAAATTTTCTATAGAAATAAAATTTTGACAAAGTTTTCTATAGAAATAAAATTTTGACAAAATTTTCTCTAGCAATAGAATTTTGAAAAAAATTACTATGCAAATTAAATTTTAACAAAATTTTCTATAGAAATAAAATTTGAACAAAATTTTCTATAGGAAGAGAGTTTTGACAAAATTTTCTATAAAAATAAAATTTTAATAAAATCTCCTATAGAAATAAAATTCTTACAAAATTTTCTATAGTAATAAAATTTTGACAAAATTTTCTATAGAAATAAAATTTTGACAAAAATTTCTATAGAAATAAAATTTTGACAAAATTTTCTATAAAAATAAAATTTTGACATAAATTTCTATAGAAATAAAATTTTTGCAAATTTTGATAAGATTTTCTATAGCAATAGAATTTTGAAAAAAATTACTATGCAAATTAAATTTTAACAAATTTTTCTATAGAAATAAAGTTTTGACAAAATTTTCTATAGAAATAAAATTTTTCACAAAATTTTCTATAGAAATAAAATTGTGACAAAATTTCTATAGAAATAAAATTTTAATAAAAACTCCTATTGAAGTAAAATTTTAACAAAATTTTCTATAGAAATAAAATGTTGACAAAATTTTTTATAGAAATAAAATGTTGACAAAATTTTCTATAGAAATAAAATTCTGACAAAATTTTCTATAGAAATAAAATGTTTACAAAATTTTCTATAGAAATAAAATTTTGACAAAATATTCTATAGAAATAAAATTTTGACAAAATTTTCTATAAAAATAAAATTTTGACATAATTTTCTATAGAAATAAAATTTTGACAAAAATTTCTATAGAAATTAAATTTTGATAAAATTTTTTATAGAAATAAAATTTTGATAAAGCTTTTTATGAAAATAAAATTTTGAGAAAATTTTCTATAGAAATAAAATTTGACCAAATTTTCTATAGAAATAACATTTTGACAACATTTTCTATAGAAATAAAATTTTCACAAAATTTTCTATAAAACTAAAATTGTGAAAAAAATTTCCATAGAAATAAAAATTTGACAACATTTTTTATAGAAATAAAAATTTTGACAAAATTTCCTATAAAAAAATTTGACGAAATAAAATAAAAAAAATTGTGACGAAATTTCGATAGAAATGAAATTTTAATAAAATCTCCTATAGAAGTAAAATTTTAATAAAATCTCCTATTGAAGTAAAATTTTAACAAAATTTTCTATAGAAATAAAATGGTGACAAAATTTTTTATAGAAATAAAATGTTGACAAAATTTTCTATAGAAATAAAATTTTGACAAAAATTTCTATAGAAATAAAATTTTGACAACATTTTCTATAGAAATAAAATTTTGACAAAATTGTCTATAGAAATAAAATTTTGACAAAATTTTCTATAGAAAAAAATTTTGACAAAAATTTCTATAGAAATAAAATTTTGGCAAAATTTTCTGTAGAAATAAAATTTTGATAAAATTTTCTATAGAAATAAAATTTTGATAAAGCTTTCTATGGAAATAAAATTTTGAGAAAATTTTCTTTAGAATTAAAATATGACCAAAATTTTCTATAGAAATAAAATTTTGACAAAATTTTCTATAGAAATAAAATGTTGACAAAATTTTCTATAGAAATAAATTTTTGACAAAATTTTCTATAGCACACAAAAAATTTTTTTTCTGATTCAATAACGAAATTAATTGATCCAATTAATTTTTTAATTGAAATGTCTTCAATCACGAAAATGATAGTATCAATCATAGTTTTAATTGGGCATTGAAAAAAATCTTGATTAAAAAATTGATTTCATTACCAAATTTCAATTAATTTTTTAATTGATTCGATTAAAAATTTAATTGATGTTGATTGCAAAACTCAATTAATTTATTAATTAAAAAAAAGGTAACTATTTTCAATTACCTTTTGAATTGGCTTAGAATTTTTATTTGGATTGATTGTTTGAAAAAAAAATTTAATTAAAAATTTAAAAAAATGTTAATCACTTTTTTAAGTTTATTGTATCAATTAACTTTTTAATTAAAAATTTTAAAATTTTCAATCATTGACTTAATTAACTTAATGTTTCTATCTTGATTAAAAAGCTAATTGTACCAATTAATTTATTAATTGAAAAAACATTCAACTTCAATTAACTTTTTAATTGGAAATATTTTGGTGATATTTTTTTCTGTGAGAAATAAAATTTTGACAAAAATTTCTATAGAAATAAAATTTTGGCAAAATTTTCTGTAGAAATAAAATTTTGATAAAATTTTCTTTAGAAATAACATTTTGATTAAGCTTTCTATGGAAATAAAATTTTGAGAAAATTTTCTATAAAAATAAAATTTTAATAAAATCTCCTATAGAAATAAAATTTTGACAAAATTTCTATAGAAATTAAATTTTGATAAATTTTTTTAAAGAAATAAAATTTTGATAAAGCTTTCTATGGAAATAAAATTTTGAGAAAATTTTCTATAGAAATAAAATTTGACCAAATTTTCTATAGAACTAAAATTGTGAAAAAATTTTCCATAGAAATAAAAATTTGACAACATTTTTTATAGAAATAAAAATTTTGAGAAAATTTCCTATAAAAAAAATTGAAAAAATTTCCTATAAAAAAATTTACAAATTTGCTATAAAAATAAAATTTTGACAAAATTGTCTATAGGAGTAAAATTTTGACAAATTTTTCTATAGAAATAAAGTTTTGACAAAATTTTCTATAGAAATAAAATTTTTCACAAAATTTTCTATAGAAATAAAATTTTTCACAAAATTTTCTATAGTAATAAAATTGTGACAAAATTTCTATAGAAATAAAATTTTAATAAAAACTCCTATTGAAGTAAAATTTTAACAAAATTTTCTATAGAAATAAAATGTTGACAAAATTTTTTATAGAAATAAAATGTTGACAAAATTTTCTATAGAAATAAAATTCTGACAAAATTTTCTATAGAAATAAAATTTGGACAAAATTTTCTATAGAAATAAAATTTTGACAAAATTTTCTATAAAAATAAAATTTTGACAAAATTTTCTATAAAAATAAAATTTTGACATAATTTTCTATAGAAATAAAATTTTGACAAAAATTTCTATAGAAATTAAATTTTGATAAAATTTTTTATAGAAATAAAATTTTGATAAAGCTTTGTATGAAAATAAAATTTTGAGAAAATTTTCTATAGAAATAAAATTTGACCAAATTTTCTATAGAAATAAAATTTTGACAAAATTTTCTATAGAAATAAAATTTTTACAAAATTTTCTATAGAACTAAAATTGTGAAAAAAATTTCCATAGAAATACAAATTTGACAACATTTTTCATAGAAATAAAAATTTTGACAAAATTCCCTATAAAAAAAAAAATTGTCAAAATAAAATAAAAAAAAATTGTGACGAAATTTCTATAGAAATGAAATTTTAATAAAATTTCCTATAGAAGTAAAATTTTAATAAAATCTCCTATTGAAGTAAAATTTTAACAAAATTTTCTATAGAAATAAAATGTTGACAAAATGTTTTATAGAAATAAAATGTTGACAAAATTTTCTATAGAAATAAAATTTTAACAAAATTTTCTATAGAAATAAAATGTTGACAAAATTTTTTATAGAAATAAAATGTTGACAAAATTTTCTATAGAAATAAAATTTTAACAAAATTTTCTATAGAAATAAAATTTTGACAAAATTTTCTATAGAAATAAAATTCTGACAAAATGTTCTATAGTGATAAAATTTTGTCAAAATATTCTATAGAAATAAAATTTTATTGTTGTTTTTATTTTCAGCTTAAACCCATGCGTTGGCTTAATTACGAGAGTAGCTAAACCAACAGTGGAAACTAGGGTTGTCAATTTTTTTGATTTTTAAATTTGGTAAATTTGTGGTAAAATTGTTTTCCAATCTACGCCAAATGTATGTTTTTACATTTTAAAACTCAACGCCTTTCATTTAGGTCACAATTTAAATGCATTTTAAATTGTGGAATGAGAATGAGAGGAAATAGGAATGAGAAATTATGTCGAAAGTATTACAATAACTCATTTTATTTAAAAAAAAAATTAAATATTTTAATATTTCTATGCACTAAGTAATTATTCGTTTTCTCCTGGACTTAACCCACATCTACGATTATTTCTTTCAAAGAGCCCTCGAAATTTGCATAAACATCACTTTCGCTAATGCGACACAACGACCATGTCAGTCCTTCCGCGAAAGCTTCCGACAGTTAATTGTGGCAGCACATGCTTGGTTCTAATGTGAATAACATGACCAAGAGGTGAAACCAGTGGAGAAGAAGGAGGATCCAGGCACGTTTTAGAAATTAAATTTAAAAGGATGTTAACAAAGATTATATTACAAAAAATTAACAGGAAAATTAAATGCAATAAACAAATACTCGTAGTCATGGCCAGAATCGTGTGTAAATTTGAAAGTGAAAGTGTTACAAGGTATTTGAGATTGGATGTATGTGTGTTTATGTGTTATTTTTGTTTTGTCCTTAACGACAAAAAATAAAATATTGTTTTTAATAAAAAATAAAACAAGCAAAATAAAAAAACGAAAGTGCTCTGGGTTTTATTTCACTGTTCTATGTCTGTGTAATGTTAGGTTTGGCGTTTTTTCGTTTACATCTCAAAATGAGGAGATTATCATGACCCACATTTGCTAACTCGACAAGGAACAAAAGAAGGCCTCGCAAAAGGATGCAGAATCTATTCCATGTTGTGTTTATTTAGTTTTTTTTTTACCCCATACTATTTCCATATGCTTGCCATAACCTCAAGCTGCTGTGGTAAAGGCGAAAGAAGAAAAACATTTTTTCTATTTTGTAAAAAGTGAAGTACATATAAAAAAATAAAACAAAAATTAAAACCAAAACGGAAAATTAAAGTCAAAAGCGGATTTTTATAAGCGAATATTTGCTGATGTGTTTGTTTGAAATGTTTTTTAAATGGATATTGATAGACATCTGAGTTTTTCTATGCTACGATGTGGGAAAGTGATCACTCTTTATCATTCGAAGAGGGTTACAATAACCCAACAAACAAAAATATATGCAGAAGTCCATAATACAGTCCAATCAACTTTGAGTTATTATAGCTTTAACCTTAGCCTTAATAGGTGGTCTCAACAAAAGTGAATCCTATATGACACTAAAGCTAATTTAATTCTAATTTAGTTCATGGAATTATTATGTTCTGAAAAATTTTCCTTGACTTTTATATTTTTTTGTCTCCGTTAGTTAAGTCAACTAAAAAGTGTGGAAATTATACATAAATGAAGCATAAGGATTTACTAAACTCGTGTCTACCACAAAATAATTCAGAATTTTTTAAAATTTTTAAATTTTACCAATAAAGCGACCAACATAAACTTTTTATTTTCGAAAAAAATGCACTTATTTTTGTGCACTCCCCGTGACATCGGCGTTTGTAATATAGTTTATTTAAAATTTATTAAATTTAACCAAAGTTGTCTTTCTTTTTGAGTTCACCGTGTCTTGAGTGCATAAATATAAAATCCGAATTATGTTTGTTGGTATGTTCCGGGTAAGCTCGGAAACAGATGAGCCGATTTGGTTGAAATTTTCGGAAAATGTAAAATATGATTATTTGGTGATCATACTCTACGTTCTTTTTCTAATGTACAAAAACAAAACAAAAACAAGTATATACAGCAGTAAGTTCGGCCGGGCCGAACCTTTAATACCCACCACCATGAACCAAATATTAGGGTTTCCTTTGAAATTTCAGGAGGGCTTGAGGATTTGGGGACACTTCCCGAAGATAAATTTAAAGATTTCACCTATGAGGACTATATCAGATTCTGGATTTATAAGAACCATTTTTGTTTGAGTTTTAGAGGAATCATTAACATCTCTTGTAAGTGTGCAAGAAGATTATAAAATAACGTCTTGATTTGAAATCTTAAATCTGTAGAAGTAAAATATGGAAATTTTACATTGAGTTTCAAGCAATTTTCATGATCAGTGCGCTTTCTATGCCCTCAAGAAGTGAAGTCGGTCTATATGGAGGCATTACCAAATGGACCGATAAAAACTTAATCCGATACACGTTTTTGTGAGTCTAAAATACCAGAATATTTACAATTTCAGGCAAATCGGATAAAAACTACGGTTTCTAGAAACCCAAGGAGTTAAATCGGGAGATCGTTCTTATGGGGGCTATACTAAAATATGGACCGATACTCACCGTTTTCGGCACACTTCTTATGGGCCGAAAATACCTCTAGATTTCCAATTTCAGGCAAATAGGATAAAAACCTCAGATTCTAGAAGCCTAAGAAGTAAAATCGGGATATCGGTCTATATGGGGGTTATACCAAAACATGGACCGATACTCATCATTTGTGGCACACCTCTTTATGGTGCTAAAATACCTATAAATTTCCAATTTCAGGCAAATTGTATATAAAGTACGGATTCTAGAAGCCCAAGAAGTAAAATCGGGAAATCGGTCTATATGGGGGCTATACCAAAATATGGACCGATACTCATCATTTTCGGCACACCTCTTTATGGTGCTAAAATACTTCTAGATTTCCAATTTCAGACAAATTGGATAAAAAGTACGGTTTCTATAAGCCCAAGACCCCAAATCGGGAGATCGTTTTATATGGGGACCATACCAAAACATGGGCCGATACTCACAATTTTTGGCACACGTATTTGTGGTCCTACAATACCTCTAGATTTCCAATTTCAGGTAAATTGAACAAAAACTGCGGTTTCTATAAGCCCAAGAAGTAAAATCGGGAGATTGGTATATATGGGGACCATACCAAAACATGGGCCGATACTCACAATTTTTGGCACACGTATTTGTGGTCCTACAATACCTCTAGATTTGCAATTTCAGGTAAATTGAATAAAAACTGCGGTCTCTATAAGCCCAAGAAGTAAAATCGGGAGATCGGTCTATATGGGGCTATACCAAAACATGGACCGATACTCACCATTTTTGGCACACCTCTTTATGGTCATAAAATACCTCTAGATTTCAAATTTCAGGCAAATTGGATAAAAACTACGATTTCTATTAACCCAAGACCCCAAATCGGGTGGTCGGTTTATATGGGGACTATATCAAAACCTGGACCGATATATCCCATCTTCGAACTTGACCTGCCTGCAGACAAAAGACGAGTTTGTGCAAAATTTCAGCACGATTGCTGCATTATTGAAGACTGTAGCGTGATTACAACAGACAGACAGACAGACAGACAGACAGACGGACATCGTTATATCGTCTTAGAATTTCTCCCTGATCAAGAATATATATACTTTATATAGTCGGAAATCGATATTTCGATGTGTTACAAACGGAATGACAAACTTATTATACCCCCGTCACCATTCTATGGTGGTGGGTATAAAAAAGCAGTGAACCCACCATGAAAAACATTTTTGGTTAATTTTAGTAAATTGAGATTATTTTTACAAAATCTTAACTAAACAGTATTACAAACGCTGACATCACGCCGATATCACAAGAATAAGTAAGCATTTTTCGACAAATTCAAGAAAATTTATTAGACATAATTAACTTTTTTCACTTGTTAAAGAAAATTTTGCAGTTTGAAGGAAAAAATTGGAATTCAAAATTGCAAGAATGTCTTTAGTGCTATGCGAAGTTCAAGGTAATTTTAATAAAATTTACAAAGTTAAAGAAACATTGAACTATTTTGTGAGAAGCACGAATTTAGTAAATCTTTATGCTTCATTTGTGTATAATTTTCTCCTCTGTTTTAGTTGACTTAACTAGCGTACGCAATAAATTTTAAACTTTCTTAAAACGTAATAATTCCATGAACTAAAATAGAATTAAATCAGCTTTAGTGAAATATAGGGTTAATTTTTTTTTGAGTGTACAGTGAAAAAATTTAACTTCTGCGATTTACTTGAGATTTACAGAGGATGTGGCGGGTAGCTTATTTTTTGATATTTGGTGGCACAAGGGGGGGGGGGGGATATCGGATATTTTTAAATTTGAAGAAAAACTCCCCGAATATCTTGAAATTTTCATGGGTGGTTGGTGGTCTCTAGAAAATAAATTCCCTGCCTTTTTTTAATGTGGCCGAGGAGGACAACATTTTCAAACTTGACAAAGATTTCCCCGAGTTTCTTGAAATGTTCAGGGAAGGTGGAGAGTGGCCCCTAAATCGCCCAGTAAAAAATTTGGAAGTTCTTCTTAAGGCACAACTTTAAAAGTACTTCCAAAAATGTCCTCCCAAAGATGTTCTTTATTTGAACTGCAAAGGAAGTTCATTGTAGTCAATTTTTTGTAACTCGCTTTTTTCATACTTTTAATGGGAAATTAAAAATTTTGTTGTTTCAAATGGGTTAAAAACAGATTAAAAATTAATAAAATAGTGCAAATGATTTAAATTTTACCTAAAAAATGCTAAATCCTTTCTAGAAAAATTGCGAATTTTTGAAAAAATTTGATGTCTTTTTCACATCCAAATCACTGGATTCACACCTTAGACAAGCCCATGTTAAAATCATCGCTTATGCGACAATTTTGCACCACTTCCGGATCCAAAAAGAACATTTTCACTACTTTTTTGGCGACGCTTTGTTTGTTGGGCGGAACTAGGTACTTAATTTTTCGATATTTGCGGGAGAGAGTATATATCCGTTTTAAAGTGAAAAACTTAAATTTATATGAATTTGAGAGGCAACCACAGTTGCCATTTTTACCAAAAATAATCTACCAAAATCTGAAGAAAAATTTACCAAAAATCTACCAAATTTGAAGTCAACATTTTATTTATATAGAAAATTTGTCAACATTTTATTTCTATAGAAAATTTTCCCACAATTTATGTTCTATGGAAAATTTTCTCAAAATTTTATTTCTATAAAAACTTTTCTCAAAACTTTATTAGAACAGAAGACAGCGCTATCAGCTCGTTGCACAACGAAGGGGCATCAACCTAATCTAAAAGATGTACATATTTTAGCCCAGGAAAACAATTATAAAAGAAGGTATATGTTAGAAATGCTATATATTTTAAATGTACCGACAGAAAAAAGAATAAATTATAAGACTGACATGGACCATTGTGCGCATATATATAGAAATTTAGTTAAGAAATATAGTAAAAAGAAATAGCTTTTAGTGTAAATTCAAACGTAGTGGCGAGCAAGTCACAACAGGACCGCCAGTTTCAAAATGTAAATTTCATATAAATTTTTGTAATATTTTAATATACAATTGTCGTTTTGTTTGGTTAATTTGTGTTAAAGTTTTCCTTCTTTTGTTGAAGTGAATTTCCCTGAAGACGGACAACGATGGTGTTCGAAATATTGGAAAGAAAACAAAAATAAAACACTATAAAAAAACTAAGATTTTATTTTGTTTTATTAGTACATGACCTCAAGCCTTACAAACTCTACAAATAAACTTTATTTCTATAGAAAATGTTGTCCAAATTTGATTTCTATAAAAAATTTGGCAACATTTTATTTCTATAGAAAATTTTGTCAAAATTTTATTTCAATAGAAAATGTTGTCAACATTTTATTTCTATAGAAAAATTTGTCAAAATTTTATTTCTATAGAAAATTTTGTCAAAATTTTACTTCTATAGAAAATGTTGTCAAAATTTTATTTCTATAGAAATTTTGTCAAAATTTTATTTTTATAGAAAATCTACCAGAACACCAAGAATTCTACCAATCCTCCAAACAATAAAAAATTTATAATTTTTGGTAGAATTCTACCAACTGTGGCAACAGTTCAGGCAACACATAGGATGCTTCATTTATCGGTACATATTCGGGAATCTTCTACGCTCTATATTTTAAAATATGTTACTATGCTTATTTATTTATGAACTTTTAAAAATTTACTTATCTGATACTTAATTTTCCGATAAATTGAAGAGAGGGATCCCTCATCTTGAATTTCACAGGAAATGTGGGGAAGGGTCCAACGACTTGGATACAGTACATACTTGGAATACATTGGACATGTTCGATTGGCGTCCCTGATGGTAATGGTGTGGGCCGCCGTAATGGCCTATAGTCGTTCCCCGCTTATATTCATCGACCATGAAGTTAAAATAAATGCACCCAAACCTACATTTTCTTTCATGGTGGATTCACTTTTTTGGGTGCATTTATTTTAACTTCACGGTCGATGAACATAAGCGGGGAACGACTATAGGCCATTACGGCGGCCCACACACACTCAAAAAAAAGTGAACTCTCTATTTCACTAAAGCCAATTTAACTTTATTTTAGTTCATGGAGTTCATGTTCGGAGAAAGTTTCCTCTACTCTAATAATTTTTTGTGTACGTTAGTTAAATTAACTAAAACCGAGGAAAAAAATATACACAAATGAAGGATAAAGATTAACTAAATTCGTGTCTTCCACAAAATAGTTCAATATTTCTTTAAATTTGTAAATTTTACTACAAATGCGTTCATCATGAACTTCGTATGTCACTAAAGACATTCTTGCAATTTTGAACTCCAATTTTTTTCTTCAAACTACAAAATTTTCTTTAACAAATGAAAAAACTTAACTATGTCTAATAGATTTTCTTGAATTTGTCGAAAAATATTTACTTATTTTAATGACATCGGCGTGATGCCAGCGTTTGTTATACTGTTTAGTTAAAATTTTCTTAAAATATTCAAAATTTTCTAAAATTAACCGAAATTTTTCTTCCTGGTGGGTTCACTGCTTTTTCAGTGCACCATTACCATCAGGGACGCCAATCGAACATGTCCAATGTATTCAAAGTATGTACTGTATCCAAGTCGTTGGACCCTCCCCCACATTTCCTGTGGAATTCAAGATGGATCCCTCATCATTCTTCAATTTATCGGAAAATTAAGTATCCTACCCCATCAGATGAAGTAAAGTACCCAAATCAGATAAGTAAATATTTAAAAGTTTTTAAATAAATAAGCATAGTAACATTTTTTAAAATATAGAGCACGTAGAAGATTCCCGAATATGTACCGATAAATGAAGCATCCTATGTGTTGCCTGAACTGTTGCCACACTTGGTAGAATTCTTCCAAAAATGATAGATTTTTTACTGTTTGGAAGATTGGTAGAATTCTTGGTGTTCTGGTAGATTTTCTATAGAAATAAAATTTTGACAAAATTTTCTATAGAAATAAAATTTTGACAAAATTTTTTATAGAAATAAAATTTTGACACAATTTCTATAGAAATAAAATTTTGACAATTTTTTCTAAAGAATTAAAATTTTGACAAAATTTTCTATAGAAATAACATTTTGACAAAATTTTCTATAAAAATAAATTTTTGACAATGTTTTATATAGAAATAAAATTTTGACATAATTTCTTACAGAAATAAAATTTTGAAAAAATTTTCTACAGAAATAAAATTGTGACAAAATTTTCTATAGACGTTAAAGATTGGCAAAATTTTCTATATAAAATGAATTTTGGGAAAATTTACCATAGAAATAAAATCTCGACAAAATTTTCTATAGAAATTAAAGTTCGACAAATTTTTCTATAGGAATTAAAGTTTGCCAAATTTTCTATAGAAAATAAATTTTTGGGAAAATTATCGATAGAAATTAAAGTTTGACAAAATTTTCTATGGAAATAAAATTTTGAGAAAATTTTCCATAGAAACAAAATTTTAAGAAATCTATAGAAATACAATTTTGACCACAAATTTTATAGATTTTTAACTAAAATAGTTGTCTAATTGCGACATGTTGCAAATAATTTACCAAGTATTAACTGAACTGAATTGAAGAAAATTTATTAAAAATAATAATTTTTTCTTTTGTTTTTAAGAAATTTTTATATGTTCAAGGAAAAAATTGAATTTAAAAATTGTTAAAATGTCTTTAGCGCTGTACTAAGTTCAAGACACGTAGAGTTTTAGTAAAATTTACTCATTTGAAAGACTTTTGAACTCAATTTCTTTTAATAAACATTTTATTCTTTTAAAGAAATTTGTCCTTAATATTGAGTAAATAGCGTGTCTTAAAATTTAGGTAGCATAATCTTCCATATTAAGTCAATATGTTTTGCAGTTATGAGTCAAGCAAGAATCGATTAAAAGTAGGTTTCTCGTTTTATTTCTATCTAAAATGGTCACCAAAATCTCCGAATTTAAATCCGTTGGACTTTTGCGCCTGGGGAGTTTTTGAGGATATGGTTGGCACTAAAAACTACCAAAGTGTCGATCATTTCAAGATGGTGCTTACCCGGTAATAGGCCAAAATACCGCAGAGCCACTTTCGAATAAATTTAAACGAATTCTGAAATGTGATACTATTTCTGACATTGTTTTATTTTAAACAATAAAATTTAAAAAAAAATCCAAAAATATAGCGATTTACTTTGTTACATTACGTATCAGCCACCCTCTATATCCTACTTTATAGTTATACAAATTTGTGTTACTGATATTTTCATTGGGCAAGGATTTGTATTACCACAGCAGAAGGAAACAGCACTGAAATAACCACAAAACAAGCAAAACCGAAGAGTAAATAAACATCATCATTTCCATTTGCATTCGGATTTGGTTTCGCATTCGTTGTGGCAACCAACAATGGCGAAGGATTTACAATTTGCGATACGTTTGTCGTTTCCGTTGTTTTCACAGAGTGACATTTCAAATGGAATGGAAAAAAGGATGCAATATCGTGTTCATTAATCTCATATTGCGATAACGGGTTTTCTTTTTTACATAAGCCATGTTTATATTAACCGCAGAGAATAGCGTCGACCTACCTGTCTATCTGCCTACTGCTGCAGCCCACACAACAAATGCAAGTAAAAGTGCATGGTGACAAAAGGAGAAAATATGACCCAGTTTGTTATATTGTTCTATTCTGAAGGAAATTTAGGTGATACATACCAAAAATATTTAATCTTTGAATAGGAATAAATTTTATATATTTGGGTTTCAAACAAGTATATACGGCCAAAAATTCAGCCAGGACGAATTTTATGTACCTTCCACCATGGATTGCGTACAAAGTTCTACTAAAGACTGTCATCCACAATCGAATTACTTCGCACCGAAAAAAATCCGCATTTAAACTTATTATTTATTTAAATTAAACTGCACTCAAAAAAAAGTGAACTCTCTATTTCACTAAAGCCAATTTAACTTTATTTTAGTTCATGGAATTATTATGTTTGGAGAAAGTTTCCTTTACTCTAATAATTTTTTGTGCACGTAAGTTAAATTAACTAAAACCGAGGAAAAAAATATACTCAAATGAAGCATAAATATGAACTAAATTCGTGTCTTCCACAAAATAGTTCAGAATTTCTTTAAATTTGTAAATTTTGCCATAAATGCGTCCATCATGAACTTCGTATGTCACTAAAGACATTCTTGCAATTTTGAACTCCAATTTTTTCTATCAAACTACAAAATTTTCTTTAACGAGTGAAAAAACTTAGTTATATCTAATAAATTTTCTTGAATTTGTCGAAAAATATTTACTTATTTTTATGACATCGGCGTGATGCCAACGCTTGTAATACTGTTTAGTTAAAATTTTCTAAAAATATTGAAAATTTTCTAAAATTAACCGAAAGTTTTCCTCCAGGTGGATTCACTGTTTCTTCAGTGTGGGGAGCCACCGTGGTGCTATGGTTAGCATGCCCGCTTTGCATACACAAGGTCGTGGGTTCGATTCCTGCTTCGACCGAACACCAAAAAGTTTTTCAGGGGATGGATTATTCCACCTCAGTAATGCTGGTGACATATCTGAGGGTTTTAAAAGCTTCTCTAAGTGGTTTCACTGCAATGTGGAACGCCGTTCGGACTCGGCTATAAAAAGGAGGTCCCTTGTCATTGAGCATAACATGGAATAGGGCAGCACTCAGTGATAAGAGAGAAGTTCACCAATGTGGTATCACAATGGACTGAATAGTGAGCCTGATACATCGGGCTGCCCCCTAACCTAACCTAAATTAAACTTATTTTTATTGTAAGAATATCTGTTTGTAGTTAAATTATATTATTTTTTTTTAAATTTATCACATCGCAATGAATTTTTCCTTTTTTTAAGAATGTCTCAAACATTTTATGAACTTAACGCGAGTATAAAATGACCGTACACATAAAATGGTCATGATTTGGCGCCATTGATTTGTTCTTTACTTTTGGTTAGTTTTTTTCGTGAGTTGTTGTTATAAAGGGTGATACGGTCAAAATTTGGTCAATATAAACTTGACGTATTTCTTTCAATTTTGCATTTAAAAAACCTGAACACCCCTCATTTTGAAGGTGTGTGTGTGTAGAATGCTGCTCCTATTTTGATTTTGGAATTCACTATTCAGTTGTCAAAATGCCGTCCAAGCAAGAAGAGCAGCGTATCAAAATTTTGCTCGCGCATCGCGAAAATCCGAGCAAAATCGCTAAAAGTTGCCAAATCAACCGTTACAAATGTAATTAAAGTGTTTGGGGAACGTTTGTCGACAGCCAGAAGTCTGGATCGGGGGGAAATCGAAAACCGGAAGCCGCTGAGACGACAAAGAGAGTTGCCGGTAGTTTCAAGCGAAACCCTAACCTCTCTCTCCGAGATGCCGCAAATAAGCTGGGTGTATCGTCTACAACCGTGCATCGAGCCAAAAAACGAGCCGGACTATCGACTTACAAGAAGGTAGTGACTCCAAATCGCGATGATAAACAAAATACGACGACCAAAGCGCGATCCCGGAGGCTGTACACGACGATGCTGACGAAGTTTGACTGCGTGGTAATGGACGAGGAAACCTACGTCAAAGCTGACTACAGGCAGCTTCCGGGACAGGAGTTTTATACGGCAAAAGGAAGGGGAAAGGTAGCAGATATTTTCAAGCACATAAAACTGTCAAAATTCGCAAAGAAATATCTGGTTTGGCAAGCCATCTGTACCTGTGGCTTGAAAAGCAGCATTTTCATAGCTTCCGGGACTGTCAACCAAGAAATTTACGTGAAAGAGTGTTTGAATAACGTCTGCTGCCTTTCCTGAAGAAACACGGTTGTTCCGTACTGTTTTGGCCGGATTTGGCATCTTGCCATTACGGTAAAAAGGCCATGGAGTGGTACGCCGCCAACAACGGGCAGGTGGTTCCCAAGGACAATAACCCTCCCAACACGCCAGAGCTCCGCCCAATTGAGAAATACTGGGTTATTGTCAAGCGGAACCTAAAGAAGACCAAAAAAACTGCTAAGGACGTGCAGCAGTTCAAGGCAAACTGGCTTTCTGCGGCAAAGAAGGTGGACAAGGTGGCTGTATAAAATCAGATGGCAGGTGTCAAGCCCGGTAATTCGGATTTGGAAAAGCGAAAGCCTAACTGAATATTTTTCC
This sequence comes from Haematobia irritans, assembly GCF_050003625.1. Lineage (NCBI taxonomy): Eukaryota > Metazoa > Arthropoda > Insecta > Diptera > Muscidae > Haematobia > Haematobia irritans. The sequence continues at coordinate 177,768,751 of NC_134397.1, read as the reverse complement.
TGAATTTTATACTAATTGAACTTGAAAAAGAAATGTAATTTGATTTTTTAAATAAACGATTTCACCGATTTACACGCGTTTTACCTTGACTAAATTTTGACTATATCACCCTTTAAAGTACACAAGGGCATAAAATTTTCCTTGTTTTATCAATGCTTTGTAAAAATCTCAAAATGTGCAGTATAGTTTAGTTCAATTTTCGCTCGACGTAGTTCTGTATACAAACATCTTTAGTTTTTGATCGTTTTATGTAGAGGCGTCTATGAATAATTATCCGGATCAAATAGTTCCTCTTTTAGCCTTTTAGCCCAAAGTTACATGGTCACCACCCAAAAATAACATTTTGCTCTTAAAACATGTTTGAGGTGATCATATTCCTTCTTTGGGTGTGAGTACAAGAATATCTGGAGGTCCAAGAAATGGACCGGTAAAAACTAAATTTGACAGATGTTTTTTGGACATAACAGGTTGGCTGATAAGTACCCGGTCTAACAAAGAAAAACACATTTTTTTGTCAAAATTCGTTTTTATTATTCAACATAGTTCCCTTCACGATTATAACGACCTTCCAATTTTTTGATACCATTTTGGTAGTACTCCTTCGGTTTTGCCTCAAAATGGGCCTCAGTTTCGGCGATCACCTCTTCATTGCAGCCAAATTTTTTCCCTGCGAGCAATCTTTTGAGGTCTGAGAACAAGAAAAAGTCGCTGGGGGCCAGATCTGGAGAATACGGTGGAAGGGGAGGCAATTCGAAGCCCAATTCATGAATTTTTGCCATCGTTCTCAATGACTTGTGGCAATGTGCGTTGTCTTGTTGGAACAACACTTTTCTCTTCTTCATATGGGGCCGTTTTGCCGCGATTTTGACCTTCAAACGCTCCAATAACGCCATATAATAGTCACTGTTGATGGTTTTTCCCTTCTCGAGATAATCGATAAAAATTATTCCATGCGCATCCCAAAAAACAGAGGCCATTACTTTGCCAGCGGACTTTTGAGTCTTTCCACGCTTCGGAGACGGTTCACCGGTCGCTGTCCACTCAGCCGACTGTCGATTGGACTCAGGAGTGTAGTGATGGAACCATGTTTCATCCATTGTCACATATCGATTGAAAAACTCGGGTGTATTACGAGTTAACAGCTGCAAACACCGCTCAGAATCATCATCACGTTGTTGTTTTTGGTCAAATGTGAGCTCGCGCGACACCCATTTTGCACAGAGCTTCCGCATATCCAAATATTGATGAATGATATGACCAACACGTTCCTTTGATATCTTTAAGGCCTCTGCTATCTCGATCAACTTCATTTTACGGTCATTCAAAATCATTTTGTGGATTTTTTTGATGTTTTCGTCGGTAACCACCTCTTTCGGGCGTCCACTGCGTTCACCGTCCTCTGTGCTCATTTCACCACGCGTGAATTTTGCATATCAATCAATTATTGTTGATTTCCCTGGGGCAGAGTCCGGAAATTCATTATCAAGCCAACTTTTTGCTTCCACCGTATTTTTCCCCTTCAGAAAACAGTATTTTATCAAAACACGAAATTTCTTTTTTCCATTTTTTTCACAATAACAAAAGTTGCTTCACAAAAGACGCTCTGTCTCACAAACTAATTGACTTACAGATGTCAAATTTTGACACGAATCATTTGGTACTATATAAAAATAATATGCATTTAATACTAGCGACGCCATCTATGTGTCAGACCGGGGACTTATCAGCCAACCTGTTAAAAGAAATATCAAGTTTCATGAATATCTAATAACAAGTATATAAACAAGTAAGTTCGGACGGGCCGAATCTTAAATACCCACCATCATAAATCAAATATTTATTATAGTTTCCTTTGAAATTTCAGGGGGGTTGGATGAGAGATATGTTATTCTCCCAAGCAGAGCAGTTCAAGCAGTACACTTCCCGACGATAAATTAAAAGATTTTACCTATGAAGACTATACAAGATTCTGGATTTATAAGAACCATTTTTGTTTGAGTTTTTGAGAAAACATTAACATCTCTTGTAAGTGTGTAAGATAATGATGAAATTACGCCTTGATTTGAAATCGAAAATCTGTAGATTTTCATCCCTATTATTTAAACGATTACGAGAAGTAAAATCTGGAAATTTTACATTCAGTTTCAAGCAATTTTCATGATCAGTGCGCCTTCTATACCCTCAAGAAGTGAAATCGGCCTATATGGAGGCCTTACCAAATGGACCGATAAAAACTAAATCCGATAGACGTTTTTTTAATTCTAAACTTCCAGTATATTTACAATTTCAGGCAAATCACATAAAAACTACGGTTTCTATAAGCTCAAAAGATCGGGCTGTACTAGAGCTTTGACCGATAATTACCATTTACGGCGCGCCTCTTTTTGGTCCTATAATACCTCTAGATTTCCAATTTCAGGCAAATAGGATAAAAGCTACGGGTCTATAAGCCCAAGAAATAAAATCCGGAGATCGGTCTATATGGGTGCTATACTAAAACATGGACCGATGATCACCATTTTTGGCACACCTCTTTATGGTCTTAAAATACCTCTAGATTTCCAATTTCAGCCAAATCGGATAGTAAATACAGTTTCTAGAAGCCCAAGAGCTAAAATCGGGAGATCGGTCTATATGGGGGCTATACCAAAACATGAACTGATACTCACCATTTTTGGCACACCTGTTTATGGTCTTAAAATACCTCTAGATTTCCAATTTCAGCCAAATCGAATGGTAAATACAGTTTCTATTATCCCAAGAAGTAAAATCGCGAGATCGGTCTATATGGGTGCTATACAACAGCATGGACCGATACTCACCATTTTTGGCACGCCTCTATATGGTTCTAAAGTACCTCTAGATTTTCAATTTCCGGCAAATTGAATAAAAACTATGGCTTCTATAAGCCCAAGAAGTAAAATCGGGAGATCGGTCTATATAGGGGCTATACCAAAACATGGACCGATACTTACCAATTTTGGCACACCTCTTTATGGTCCTAAAATACCTCAAGATTTCCAATTTCAGGCGAATTTGATAAAAACTACCGTTTCTATAAGCCCAAGACCCCAAATCGGAAGGTCGGTTTATATGGGGACTATATCAACACCTGGACCGATATAGCCCATCTTCGAACTTGACCTGCCTGAAGACTGTAGCGTGATTACAACAGACGGACATCGTTAAATCGTCTTAGAATTTCTCCCTGTTCAAGAATATATATATACACTTTATATAGTCGGAAACCAATATTTCGATGTGTTACAAACGGAATGACAAACTTATTATACCCCCGTGGGTTATATTAACATTGTCATTCCGTTTGTAACATATCAAAATATTGCTCTAAGATTCCATAAAATACATATGTTCTGGGTCGTGGTGAAATTCTGAGTCGATCTTACAATGTCCGTCCGTCTATTGAAATCGCTCTAACTTCCGAACGAAACAAGCTATCCACTTAAATCTTGGCACAAATAGTTGTTGTTGATGCAGGTCGGATGGTATTACGAATTGATCATATCGGTATAGCCCCCATATAAACCGATCCCCAGATTTGGGGATCGGACCGGATCATCCGATCCGGCTGAAATTTGGTACATAGTGTTAGTATATGACCTCTAAACCCCTACCAAAATTGGTCCATATCGACCCATAATTATATATGGTCCCCATATAAGGCGATCCCCAGATTTTGGATCCTCTTGGAGGAGCAATTTTCATTCGATCTCGTTGAAATGTAGATCTCGTTGGTATGTACATTGTTTTAGTATATGACTTCTAACACCCTTACCAAAATTGGTCCATATCGGTCCATAATTATATGTAGCCCCCTAGAAATCGATCTCCAGATGTAATCTCCAGAGGTACCTGGAGATGCAAATTTCATCCAATCCGGGTGAAAGTTGGTACGTGATGCCAATATATGGCCTCTAACCACCATGCATATGAACCGATTCCCAGATTTTACTTCTTGAGCCTCCTGAAAAAGCAAATTTTATCTGATTTGGCCAAAATTTGCTACTAATCACGCAAACATTGGTCTATATCGGTTCATAATTATATATAGCCCCTATATAAACAGACCCCCATGTTTCACTTTTGGCTCCTTAATTACCGCGAAAAAATGGGTTATAGTGGTTAGGTTAGATTGGATAGGTTGTAGAGGATAACATCAATTTTGTGTTGAATTGATGTCCACTTAGACCAATATAGGTCCATTGTGATTCGTCGATGTGATCATAGATAACTTAACTAATAAAGGGTGATTCTTTTGAGGTTAGGATTTTCATGCATTAGTATTTGACAGATCCCGTGGGATTTCAGACATGGTGTCAAAGAGAAAGATGCTCAGTATGCTTTGACATTTCATCATGAATAGACTTACTAACGAGCCACAACGTCGAATTTTCAGTGAATGGGCCCTAGAAAAGTTGGCAGAAAATCCGCTTTTTTATCGACAAATTTTGTTCAGCGATGAGGCTCATTTCTGGTTGAATGGCTACGTAAATAAGCAAAATTGCCGCATTTGGAGTGAAGAGCAACCAGAAGCCGTTCAAGAACTGCCCATGCATCCCGAAAAATGCACTGTTTGGTGTGGTTTGTACGCTGGTGGACTCATTGGACCGTGTTTTTTCAAAGATGCTGTTGGACGCAACGTTACGGTGAATGGCGATCGCTATCGTTCGATGCTAACAAACTTTTTGTTGCCAAAAATGGAAGAACTGAACTTGGTTGACATGTGGTTTCAACAAGATGGCGCTACATGCCACACAGCTCGCGATTCTATGGCCATTTTGAGGGAAAACTTCGGAGAACAATTCATCTCAAGAAATGGACCGGTAAGTTGGCCACCAAGATCATGCGATTTGACGCCTTTAGACTATTTTTTGTGGGGCTACGTCAAGTCTAAAGTCTACAGAAATAAGCCAGCAACTATTCCAGCTTTGGAAGACAACATTTCCGAAGAAATTCGGGCTATTCCGGCCGAAATGCTCGAAAAAGTTGCCCAAAATTGGACTTTCAGAATGGACCACCTAAGACGCAGCCGCGGTCAACATTTAAATGAAATTATCTTCAAAAAGTAAATGTCATGGACCAATCTAACGTTTCAAATAAAGAACCGATGAGATTTTGCAAATTGTATGCGTTTTTTTTTAAAAAGCTCTTAACAAATCACCCTTTATATAACCCATCGGTGTTAAACGCAGTCTGACAGTTCCCAAAATGAGGAGTAAACGAAGAAATTAGGGGGAATTACAAATTCTCTCTGAGATTCGATTTTACATTTTTCCTATTATATCCACAATTTGAACATTTTTGATACACGAGATGACTTATAATCAAATTAAATATTCAAAAGTTTATAGTTGAACAAAAAAACACGACTAAATCCGCGAAACTACAAAATTTAATTTTGAGCAAATGTTCTCTTTACGAAAAACACAAAATGAAATTTCAGAAAATTCATTTGGGTTTCTTCAACATTTTCTGGTCGGAGAGCGACGGGCCATCTATTAGTTAGGTTATCTATGGATGTGATCTTTCCATCTTCTTCTTTCCGATGCGCTCCCCTTTTGAATAGTCCCAGAACTTCGACTTGTCCGTTTTCTTTAAAAGAAATCTGAGAACAACTAACTAGAGGCCCTGATGAAGGTAAGTATGCTCCTTAAGCTGCACTCCCGCAGATCAGTTAGAGCCTGAAAGAAAAAGGAGCCCAGTAACTTGTTTCTTCTGAAAGATAATGCTGGCCACTGACATAGGAAGTGGTACGAGTCTTCCGTAACTACTGGGTGCAGACACCATCTACATATTTCATCATCTTTAAGGCCTATTCTTACCATGTGCTTCCCAAGTGTGTTATGTCCTGCTATGATGCCAATCAAAGGCCGCAATTCCTCTCTGTTCATCGACATTAAAATGTTTGCAGTTTCTTCGGTTCTTTTAGTCCCATATCAACTTGGTTTGCGAAGAGACCCACCGTTTACGCCACAGTCCATCATATTTCACCTCTATTCTGTAATGATAAGAAGATAGTGAAGGAAAAACGTCCTCTAGGACATTATTTGTTCCACGAGCGCCCTCCTTAGCCAGCACATCAGTTTCCTCATTTCCTATTATCCCACAGTGCCCAGGTACCCAGCACAGAATTATATTATGCTGTTCAGTTAGAATCTTGAGTTCTCTACGACAGCGACTGACTATTTAGACCTTATGTCAGCACTGCACAAGGCTTTTATAGCTGCTTGACTGTCGATAAAAAAGCTGTTATCACTTCTGAATAACGGCTCATCAACAGCGACTCACCAACCTTTGTCATTGCAGAAATCGCAGCCTGACAAAATACTGCAATCACTATCCAGCGTGTGAGACTCCCTTATTCCCAGTTCACCGCAATAAATACCGCTGCCCGTTCCTTCTTCCATCTTTGATTCGTCCGTATACATGCTCAGGGCTGCGAAAGGTATCCTCCTATCTTCCCACTCCCATGGTATAATTTGTGCCGGTTTAATAAGTGTCAGATCTGCTGTCTTCCTTACGTGTAAATCGAGTGGGATAACTCCTATCAGTTCCTCCAAAGCGGTAGTGGCTGTGGTTAGTATTTATTTATAGACTCCTCTAATTATACCAGTAAGTGTTACCACAATCCAAGTAATGGGATTGGGGATGACAGCCTTTAGTAGAAATTACTCAGCAATCCATGGTGGAGGGTAATAGGTTAGGTTTGTTTAAAGTGGCAGCCCGATTTATTGTCAGGGCCACATAGACTATTCAGTCCATTGTGATACCACATTATAAGGGACATAAGATTCGGACTGACCGAACTAACGGCTTTGTTTATATAATAAACTTGGCTTGATAATGAGTTTCCGGACTCTGCCCCAGGGAAATCAACAATAATTGATTGGTATGCAAAATTCAAGCGTGGTGAAATGAGCACGGAGGACGGTGAACGCAGTGGACGCCCGAAAGAGGTGGTTACCGACGAAAACATAAAAAAAATCCACAAAATGATTTTAAATTGCCGTAAAATGAAGTTGATCGAGATAGCAGAGGCCTTAAAGGTATCAAAGGAACGTGTTGGTCATACAATTCATCAATATTTGGATATGCGGAAGCTCTGTGCAAAATGGTTGCCGCGCGAGATCACATTTGACCAAAAACAACAACGTGTTGATGATTCTGAGCGGTGTTTGCAGCCGTTAACTCGTAATACACCTGAGTTTTTCCGTCGATATGTGACAATGGATGAAACATGGCTCCATCACTACACTCCTGAGTCCAATCGAGAGTCGGCTGAGTGGACAGCGACCGGTGAACCGTCTCCGAAGCGTGGAAAGACTCGAAAGTCCGCTGGCAAAGTAATGGCCTCTGTTTGTTGGGATGCGCATAGAATAAATTTTATCGATTATCTTGAGAAGGGAAAAACCATCAACAGTGACTATTATATGGCGTTATTGGAGCGTTTGAAGGTTGAAATCACGGCAAAACTACCCCACATGAAGAAGAAAAATGTGTTGTTAAACCAAGACAACGCACCGTGCCACAAGTCATTGAGAACGATGGCAAAAATTCATGAATTGGGCTTCGAATTGCTTCCCCATCCACCGTATTCTCCAGATCTGGCCCCCAGCGAATTTTTCTTGTTCTCAGACCTCAAAAGGATGCTCGCAGGGAAAAAATTTGGCTGCAATGAAGAGGTGATCGCCGAAACTGAGGCCTATTTTGAGGCAAAACCGAAGGAGTACTACCAAAATGGTATCAAAAAATTGGAAGGTCGTTATAATCGTTGTATCGCTCTTGAAAGGAACTATGTTGGATAATAAACAAGTAAGGAAAGTCTAAAGTCGGGCGGGGCCGACCATATTATACCCTGCACCACTTTGTAGATCTAAATTTTCGATACCATATCACATCCGTCAAATGTGTTGGGTGCTATATATAAAGGTTTGTCCCAAATACATACATATAAATATCACTCGATGTGGACAGAATTTGACAGACTTTTACAAAATCTATAGACTCAAAATTTAAGTTGGCTAATGCACTAGGGTGGAACACAATTTTAGTAAAAAATGTGGGAAACATTTAAATCTGAAGCAATTTTAGGGAAACTTCGCAAAAGTTTATTTATGATTTATCGCTCGATATATATGTATTAGAAGTTTAGGACAATTATAGTCATTTTTACAACTTTTCGACTAAGCAGTGGCGATTTAACAAGGAAAATGTTGGTATTTTGACCATTTTGGTCGAAATCAGAAAAACATATATATGGGAGCTATATCTAAATCTGAACCGATTTCAATCAAATTTGGCACACATGACTATGTTACTAATTGTACTCCTAGTGCAAACTTTCAAGCTAATCGGGATAAAACTCTGGCTTCTGGGTCCATATAAGTGCATATCGGGCGAAAGATATATATGGGAGCTATATCTAAATCTGAACCGATTTCAATCAAATTTTGCACACTTGACTATACTACTAATTGTACTCCTAGTGCAAAATTTAAACCAAATTCCGCCAAAAATCTGGCTTCTGGGGCCATATAAGTCCATATCGGGCGAAAGATATATATGGGAGCTATATCTAAATCTGAATCGATTTCTTCCAAAATCAATAGGGTTCTATTCTGACCCAAATCAGGAACATGTGCCAAATTTGAAGGCGATTGGACTTAAATTGCGGCCTAGACTTTGATCACAAAAATGTGTTCACAGACAGACGGACGGACGGACAGACGGACATGGTTATATCGACTCAGGGACCCACCCTGAGCATTATTGCCAAAGACACCATGTGTCTATCTCGTCTCCTTCTGGGTGTTACAAACATATGCACTAACTTATAATACCCTGTTCCACAGTGTGGCGCAGGGTATAAAAACGAATTTTGACAAAAAATGTGTTTTTCTTTGTTAGACCGGGGACTTATGAGCCAACCTGTTATTTCTATATTTATTATTTATACTTGTTTATAAATTATTTTCTTTTAAAGCATACATTTAAATTTATGATAAGTGATACAATGATTGTCTCTAAATTTTTTACGTGCTTTTAAAGAAACCTTTTTAGCGTCCAAAAAAACTTTGCTTGTATGCTAGTATATTTCCTCAGAAAAGGAAATTCTTCTTTCAGTGTACATAACTAAGGGGCTAAACAAAAACACGAACATACTGTACATACCGTATTTGACACACATATTTGCGGGGCTAAATTCTTATAGATTTCCAATTTCAATCAAATCGTATGAAAGTTGCGGTCTCTAGAAGTCCAAGACCACGAATTGGAAGGTCGATTTATATGCGGCTATATCAAAACTTGGAACGATATAGCCCATCTTCGAATTTGACTTGCATCTAAACCAACAAAAATTTTTCCCACATTGCAGTGTAATGAAACTTCTCTATTCCAAATTTTATGATGAGGACAGATTGAAAGCACTTTCTACATCTTGAGTCCAGCCAAAGAATTTGCTTAGGATTTTATGGTTTTTTATGCAACTTTACTGTAGTCACCCATATTTTCCTGTCTCACATGCACCCTATACACTAGATAGGGTCACGAAAAAAAGTTTATGCGGTCACCCCCAGTTTTGTAGCATATTCGAAGACAATTTCAGAACACCAAAACTTTTTTTTCGTGCACCCTACGACCCCCCGAAATACAATTTATTGTGCTGTGTCGTCATTTGAAGTCCGATCGAAAAGAAACGCATATCGTTGTTCGTGGTTGATCAGGGGCTATATTTCGTGCATTGGTCATTTTTGACTCCGACGTCAAATTTGATTTTTAATATTTTTATTTCGCTTCGTATACCCCTATAATGCCTATTTCCTATAACCATTATAAAGATCTTAACAAAATATGAAACTTTTGCTTTTGAAGTATTAACTTATATTCATAAACAAAAAAGTTACAGAGATTTTAAAAAGTCAATAGGTCACCCTACACACCACCAAATAGTTTTTGACGTGTTGTCATGATGTCCGATCGAAACCACATGCACATCGTTATTCATATCTACGAAATTAATTTATAAGGCATTTAGAACACAAAACCTGTTTATCTGTAAATTTCTAACGGTACCTTTGTATACACGCAAAAAAATAATTCTTTCCTCCCAAACGAAATTTTAGACAAACAAAGTTCGTTTCTCATTTGCTTTTCGCTGTAAGGAAGTGTATTTGGAAGAAAAGTATATACTTTTTGTGATAAACGTTTATTCTTTTCCAGGATTTCATAAAGACAAACTCAAAAAAAAAACATTGTTTTCTTGCTAATTGCATTTTCCCTTACATCTTTCTCACATCCACGAGGTTTTTAGTTCTTAACACCTTTTCCTGTAATACCAACAATGTAGAAGAAATTACACGATTTTATAGATTTGTAAATTTTTTTTACCTTTCGCCTGGACGGAGAATCGAACCGCGGACCATGCACTTTGTAAGCCAACACACTAACCACTGAGCTATGTATCTGTTATGGTCATCAAAAGATAAATATCCATATAAGTTATATTTATATAGCATAGCTTGCGGCGCCCACGAACCAAATAAACAAAGTTTATTTAACAGAAACAAACATTTAGTTTGGCACCGTGGATCAGTGGTTGCTACGTCCGACTTGCATGTCAAGGGTCGTGGGTTCGATCCCTGCTCCGACCAAAGTTTTTTTTGTTTTGTTTTTTTTTTATACCCTCCACCATAGGATGGGGGGTATATTAACTTTGTCATTCCGTTTGTAACACATCGAAATATTGCTCTAAGACCCCATAAAGTATATATATTCTGGGTCGTGGTGAAATTCTGAGTCGATCTGAGCATGTCCGTCCGTCCGTCCGTCCGTCCGTCCGTCTGTTGAAATCACGCTAACTTCCGAACGAAACAAGCTATCGACTTGAAACTTGGCACAAGTAGTTGTTATTGATGTAGGTCGGATGGTATTGCAAATGGGCCATATCGGTCCACTTTTACGTATAGCCCCCATATAAACGGACCCCCAAATTTGGCTTGCGAGGCCTCTAAGAGAAGCAAATTTCATCCGATCCGGCTGAAATTTGGTACATGGTGTTAGTATATGGTCTCTAACAACCATGCAAAAATTGGTTCAAATCGGTCCATAATTATATATAGCCCCCATATAAACCGATCCCCCGATTTGGCTTGCGGAGCCTCTAAGAGAAGCAAATTTCATCCGATCCGGCTGAAATTTGGTACATGGTGTCAGTATACGGTCTCTAACAACCATGCAAAAATTGGTCCACATCGGTTCATAATTATATATAGCCCCCATATAAACCGATCCCCCGATTTGGTTTTCGGAGCCTCTAAGAGAAGCAAATTTCATCCGATCCGGCTGAAATTTGGTACATAGTGTTAGTATATGGTCTCTAACAACCACGCAAAAATTGGTTGACATCGGTCCATAATTATATATAGCCGCCATATAAACCGATCCCCCGATTTGGCTTGCAAGGCCTCTAAGAGAAGCAAATTTCATCCGATCCGGCCGAAATTTGGTACATAGTGTTAGTATATGGTCTCTACCAACCACGCAAAAATTGGTCCACATCGGTCCATAATTATATATAGCCCCCATATAAACCGATCCCCAGATTTGACCTCCAGAGCCCCTTGGAAGAGCAAAATTCTTCCCATTCGGTTGAAATTTGGTACGTGATGTTAGTATATGGTATCCAACAACCATGCAGGAATTAGTTCCTATCAGCCCATAATTATATATAGCTCCCATATAAACCGATCCCCAGATTTGACCTCCGGTGCCTTTAGGAGAAGCAAAATTCATCCGATCTGCTTGAAATTTGGTACGTGGTGATCGTATATGATATTTAACCACCATGCCAAAAGTGGTCCATATCAGTCCATAATCATATATTGCCCCATATAAACCGATCCCGAGATTTGGTTTTGAAGCCTCTTGGAGGAGCAAATTTCATCCGAGTCAGTTGAAATTTGGTACATTGTGCTAGTATATGGTCGTTAACAACCATGCCATATCGGTCTATAGTTATATATATCCCTCAGATAAAGCGATTTCCAATTACACAAAAATTGGTCCATATCACGTTCATAATTGTATATAGCCCCCATATAAGCGACCCCCATATTTCAATTCTGGCTCTCTACGTACCGTGCAAAAAGTCCATATCGATTCGTAATTATTTGTAGACTTAACTATACATAACTTTTTTGTCTAATATATACCACGTATGGACTAACTCACAATTTAGAAAACGATGTTAAGAAGTTTTAAGATACCACAACCCAAGTATTTCGATTGTGGATGACAGTCTTTCGTAGAAGTTTCTACACAATCCATGGTGGAGGGTACATAAGATTCGGCCTGGCCGAACTTACGGCCGTATACACTTGTTTTACATATATTCCAGATATGTTCGGAATATTCCGAAAAAATGTTCAACATTACATTGTAGTATATTAAATTTTGAACTGTAAAATGTGTCTTATTAAAGACCTAAAGTCAGAAAAAAACAGTGTTTGATATAAACGAAATGGACTGTGTTGTTGTTTCAAAAATAACTTTTTTATTGAAAAAATAAAAATTTTGTAACAAACGATTTTTTTTGGTGATAAAAGTTTAAAATTTTCGAAGTAATTCAAAAACTCTAACAAAAGAAAAACGTTTTCGGTACACGTTTTCCAAACGTTTTTTTTTCTTTGCGTGTACATATCGTTGTTTGCACTACGGCATTTTCTGCGTTATGCAAAGTGCATGTGTTTTTGCTAGAACAATTTGAGAGCCTACTGTTTTAAAATTCTAACAATCACTTTCGCTACATGATTTTTTAAGTCTGTCCATATTTTTGTGAGAGAAGGCTGTTGATAGTATTTGAAAAAAGTGAAAACAAAATGAAATTCGAAGCTCGGGATATCGACAAAACTAAATTACCAACAAATCATCAAGTTATTGAATTCCTTTTGTATTTAAAGAAAGCAGGCACCGCAAGTGTTAAAAAAAATAAAAAGCTTACATGTTATATACAAGTTGCAATAAAAGTAGTAACAGAATTGTGGAAAATTACGAAAATTCCAACTGTCGAAAATACATTAATTAGAAAATTATTAATAAACCTTATAAATAAACGTGATGAAAACAGTAGGCTCTCAAATTGTTCTAGCAAAAACACATGCACTTTACATAACGCAGAAAATGCCGTAGTGCAAACAACGAGTATGTATACAAAGGTACCGTTAGAAATTTACAGATAAACAGGTTTTGTGTTCTAAATGCCTTATAAATTAATTTCGTAGATATGAGTAACGATGTGTGACGATCGGACATCATGACAACACATCAAAAACTATTTGGTGGTGTGTAGGGTGACCTATTGACTTTTTAAAATCTCTGTAACTTTTTTGTTTATGAATATAACTTAATACTTCAAAAGCAAAAGTTTCATATTTTGTTAAGATCTTTATAATGGTTATAAGAAATGGGCATTATAGGGGTATACGAAGCGTCGAATTTGACGTCGGAGTCAAAAATGACCAATGCACGAAATATAGCCCCTGATCAACCACGAACAACGATATGCGTTTCTTTTCGATCGGACTTCAAATGACGACACAGCACAATAAATTGTATTTCGGGGGGTCGTAGGGTGCACGAAAAAAAGTTTTGGTGTTCTGAAATTGTCTTCGAATATGCTACAAAACTGGGGAGTGACCGCATCAACTTATTTTTATACCCTCCATCATAGGATGGGGGTATATTAACTTTGTCATTCCGTTTGTAACACATCGAAATATTGCTCTAAGACCCCATAAAGTATATATATTCTGGGTCGTGGTGAAATTCTGAGTCGATCTAAGCATGTCCGTCCGTCCGTCCGTCCGTCCGTCCGTCTGTTGAAATCACGCTAACTTCCGAACGAAACAAGCTATCGACTTGAAACTTGGCACAAGTAGTTGTTATCGATGTAGGTCGGATGGTATTGAAAATGAACCATATCGGTCCACTTTTACGAATAGCCCCCATATAAAGGGACCCTCAGATTTGGCTTGTGGAGCCTCTAACAGAAGCATATTTCATCCGATCCGGCTGAAATTTGGTACATGGTGTTGGCATATGGTCTCTAATAATCATGCAAAAATTGGTCCACATCGGTCCATAATTATATATAGCCCCCATATAAACCGATCCCCAGATTTGGCTTGCAGAGCCTAAAAGAGAAGCAAATTTCATACGATCCGGCTGAAATTTGGTACATGGTGTTGGTATATGGTCTCTAACAACCATTCAAAAATTGGTCCACATCGGTCCATAATTATATATAGTCCCCATATAAACTGATCCCCAGATTTGGCTTGCGGAGCCTCAAAGAGAAGAAAATTTCATCCGATCCGGCTGAAATTTGGTACATGGTGTTGGTATATGGTCTCTAACAATCATGCAAAAATTGGTCCACATCGGTCCATAATTATATATAGCCCCCATATAAACCGATCCCCAGATTTGGTTTGCGGAGCCACAAAGAGAAGCAAATTTCATCCGATCCGGCTGAAATTTGGTACATGATGTTGGTATATGGTCTCTAACAACCATGCAAAAATTGGTCCACATCGGTTCATAATTATATATAGCCCCCATATAAACCGATCCCCAGATTTGGCTTGCGAAGTCTCCAAGAGAAGCAAATTTCATCCAATCCGGTTGTAATTTGGAACATGGTGTTAGTATATGATCTTTAACAACCGTGGCAGAATTGGTCCATATCGGTCCATAATTATATATAGCCCCCATATAAAACGTTCTCCAGATTTGACCTCCGGAGCCTCTTGGAGGAACAAAATTCATCCGATCCGGTTCAAATTAGGAACGTGGTGTTAGTATATGGTCGCTAACAACCATACCAAAATTGGTCCAATCACATAAAAATTGGTCCATATCGGTTCATAATCATGGTTGCCACTAGAGCCAAAAATAATCTACCAAAATTTTATTTCTATAGAAAATTTTGTCAAAATTTTATTTCTAGAGAAGATTTTGTTAAAATTTTATTCGGTTCATAATGAAATTTTCATCATTGTCAGAATTTTATTTCTATAGAAAATTTTGTCAAAATTTTATTTCTAGAGAAAATTTTGTTAAAATTTTATTCGGTTCATAATAAAATTTTCATCATTGTCAGAATTTTATTTCTATAGAAAATTTTGTCAAAATTTTATTTCTATAGAAAATTTTGTTCAAATTTTATTCGGTTCATAATCATGGTTGCCACTCGAGCCAAAAATAATCTACCAATACTTTATTTCTATAGAAATTGGTTTTAAAATTTTATTTCTGTAGAAATTTTTGTCAAAATTTTCTTTCTATAAAAAATTTTGTCAAAATTTTTATTTCTATAGAAAATTTTGTGAAAATTTTATTTCTATAGAAAATTTTGTTAAAATTTTATTTCTACTTTTTCAACCTGAATTATATACGTATAGGATCGATCTTTTTTGATTTAATATATACCACGTATGGACTTACATACAATTTAGAAGATGGTGTTAGGAGGTTTTAAGATACCTTGCCATCGGCAAGTGTTACCGCAACTTAGGTCATTCGATTGTGGATGGCAGTGTTTAGAAGAAGTTTCTAAGCAATCCATGATGGAGGGTACATAAGCTTCGGCCTGGCCGAACTTACGGCCGTATATACTTGTTTTCCTTTAGGCCGTGACCCTATCTACTATACACCCACTTTCAGCCAAGACACACATACCATACATAGTTATTTATATATTTTTATTATAAAGTTGAATATGGAATAAGTTCATAATTCATTTTTTTCTTCTTGTAATTAAATTGATTTTATTGTATTGGTTAACAGAGCTTAACAACAAGGGATTGTTGTTTGTTGATGTTATTCACTTAGATTTATTTAAAACAAAAGTTTTTTCCATTTATATATGTATAGAAATAAATTAAATAAATGGAGACCAAATACAATACATCAAACGGTCTTTATGGCAATGTATGTGGCTATGCCATATGCATTGAATTTGAATTGTACTTCAACGTGATGCTGTATCGTGGAACTGGTGGGAAAAAAAAGTTATTCAATGGTCCAGGCTTAAGAGCTTTGATCCACATTTGAATGAAATGAGAACATATGCACATTTACTCACGGTCATTAAAATGGTGCCGAGTGATTTTGGTGCCCCACAAAAACTAAAGTTTAATGCAGAAGTGTGGCAATTGTAAGGATTAGTTGTTCATGAAAAAAAAAGAATACAATGCATATGATTTAAACAGTGAACAATTTGTGAATTTTAAAAGTTTTAGAAGGATAGATCAACAGATTTCCCATACTTGATAATTAATCTGTAGATTAGGGGGATTTGCGATTGAAAAACTAAGTCTTACACAGATTGAAAGCTATTTGTTATAATATATTTATAATATTTCAATAGTTTTTCCTTTTTGGTGGTGTTCTGTTGCCCTGGGATTGATCCATTTACCGTAGGGTAGTTATAAACCGATATTAATCAATTTTCGTATTTAGAAGGTCGGAACAAAAACCAATTTGTGAATGCCCAGTAAAAAAGCGTTGAAAATGTTATTTTTTGATGCGGAAGTGGTGCAAATTGGCGCAGAAGCGATGAATTTAGCATATACTTGTCATATACGGATAATTTCATAGTTTAGATGAAAATTAAAAAATTTGTGAAAAATAATTTTTATATTTTTTTATGATTTTTAATACATTCCTCAAATATGCATTGACCTTAAATTTATACTAAAATTCGAAATTTTCCTAAAAAGGATTTAGAATTTTTTTCGACAATATTTAAATAATTTATACCATTTTATTAATTATTACTCGGTTTTTGACCTATTTGAAACAAACAAGCTATACAAACCCATTAAAATATCAAAAAATCAAGTTATAAACAATTTAATTCCTGTGTACTTAAAATAAAGAATATCTTTGGGAGGACATTTTTGGAAGTGCTTTTAAAGTTGTGTCTTTAGAACACTTTCCAAATTGTTTTGCTGGGCGGTTATTATAGGGCCCTTATTGACACAACATACCAAATTTCTTCCGGATCGGATGAAATTACCTCTTTCATGAGGCCTCGGAAATCAAAACGTGCCAAATTTCAACTGGTTCTGGTAAAATTTGCTCCACCCAATCGGGAATCAAGTTTGGAAATCGATTTATATATGGGTTATGGATAATTATCGACCGATTTGGAACAATTGTTGCATGGTTTTTAGAAGAAATATAGTGATGAAATTTGCTCAAAGAAGAGGCTCCGGACTGATCTTCAAACGACCGACAAACAGTGGCTCTGCGTGTTTTAGCCCATTCCCGGCAAAGCGCCGTCTTGAGATGATCGATTCTTTGCTATTTTTAGTCCCAACCCTAGGTTAGGTTAGGTATACTGGAAGCCCGCTATTTCAGGCTCTGGGGAGCCACCGTGGTGCAATGGTTAGCATGCCCGCCTTGCATACACAAGGTCGTGGGTTCGATTCCTGCTACGACCGAATACCAAAAAGTTTTTCAGCGGTGGATTATCCCACCTCAGTAATGCTGGTGACATTTCTGAGGGTTTCAAAGCTTCTCTAAGTGGTTTCACTGGAATGTGGAACGCCGTTCGGACTCGGCTATAAAAAGGAGGTCCCTTGTCATTGAGCTTAACATGGAATCAGGCAGCACTCAGTGATAAGAGAGAAGTTCACCAATGTGGTATCACAATGGACTGAATAGTCTAAGTGAGCCTGATACATCGGGCTGCCACCTAACCTAACCTAACCTAACCTAGACTATTCTGCCGAATACGCACAGCATTGTAGTGAAACTACTTATAGAAGCTTTGTAACACTCAGAAATATCTCCAGCATTACTGAGAGGGGATAATCCACTGGATTGAGATCGGGAATTTTTGAAAATTTTACCAAAAACCTACAAAAAGTATCGTATTTTCAGGTTATTGATCAAATGTTTGTGGTTATTATTAAAAAATGTTATTTTTTTGAAAAAAATGTTTTTTTTTTTTTAAAAATGTTTTTTTTTCTGTTTTATTTTAGATCTCCCGACAATTTTTTTAGTGTATTTCCTTGAAATGAAAAAATGTTCTTTCTATAGAAAATGTTGTCAAAATTTTATTTCTATAGAAAATGTTGTCAAAATTTTATTTCTGTAGAAAATTTTGTCAAAATTTTATTTCTATAGAAGAAATTTTCAAAATTTCATTTCTATAGAAAATTTTGTCAAAATTTTATTTCTATAGAAAATTTTGTCAAAATTTTACTTCTATATAAAATTTTGTCAACATTTTATTTCTATATAAAATCTTGTCAACATTTTATTTCTGTAGAAAATTTTGTCAAAATTTTGCTTCTATAGAAAATTTGTCAAAATTTTATTTCTATAGAAAGTTCTAAAAAAAAATATCTAACAAAATTTTATTTCTATAGAAAATTTTGTCAAAATTTTATTTGTATAGAAGAAATTTTCAAAATTTTATTTTTATAGAAAATTTTTTGCTTTCTATTGAAAAATTCTTTGGAAATTTTATTTCTATAGAAAATTTTGTCAACATTTTATTTCATAGAAAATTTTGTCAAAAATTTATTTCTATAGAAATTTTTGTCAAAATTTTATTTCTATAGAAAATTTTGTCAAAATTTTATTTGTATAGAAAATTTTGTCAAAAATTTATTTCTATAGAAATTTTGTCAAAATTTTATTTCTATAGAAAATTTTGTCAAAATTTTATTTGTATAGAAAATTTTGTCAAAATTTTGTTCCTATAGAAAATTTTGTCAAATATTTATTAGAAAATTTTTTTGTCAAATATTTTATAGAAAATTTTGTCAAAATTTTATTTCTATAGAAAATTTTGTCAAAATTTTATTTCTATAGAAAATTTTGTGAACATTTTATTTCTATGGAAAATTTTGTCAACTATTTATTTCTATAGAAAATTATATCAAAATTTATTTCTATAGACAATTTTGTAAAAACTTTATTTTTATGGAAAATTGTGTCAAAATTTTATTTCTATAGAAACTTTTGTAAAAATTTTATTTCTATAGAAAATTCTGTCAAAATTTTTTGCTTTCTATAGAAAATTTTGTCAAAATTTTATTAAGGTTAATACAGACCATTGTGCACATATTTATAGAAATATTGTACAAAAATATAGAAAGACGAATTAGCTTTTAGTTGTAAATATACTCTCTCTGAATAAATTTCTGAACAAATTATTGACAAAATTTTCTATAGAAATGAAATTTTGTCAAAATTTTATTTCTGTAGAATTTTTTGTCAAAATTTTATTTCTATAGAATTTTTTGTCAAAATTTTATTTCTATAGTAATTTTTGTCAAAATTTTATTTCTATAGAAAATTTTGTCAACATTTTATTTCTATAGAAAATTTTGTCAAAAATTTATTTCTGAAGAAATTTTGTCAAAATTTTATTTCTATAGAGAATTTTTGTCAAAATTTTATTTGTATAGAAAATTTTTTAAAAACCTTATTTCTATAGAAAATTTTGTCCAAATTTTATTTCTATAGAAACTTCTGTCAAAATTTTATTTCTATAGAAAATTTTGGTCAAAATTTTATTTCTATAGAAAATTTTGTAACAATTTTTGCTTTTTATTGAAAATTCCTGTCAAAATTTTATTTCCAGAGGAAATTTGTTATGTAACTCTTAATTGGAGATGAATATTTTGCGAAGTGTACCAAAACATCAAGAAAGCTACACGGATGAAAAAGACTGTTTTTCATATGTTTGGCTATAAACATTATATGTTTGGAACACAAATTTTTAAACACAATATTTTTGAGTGCAAGCATATAATGTTCATAAACTAGCATAACATGTTTGGGACATATATGTTAATATGTTAGAACATATTATGTTTGGGACATAAAATGTTTGTAAATATAATATGCTTGGATGCAAACATATATTAATTTAGAAATAGCCTATAAACATATATGTGTTTAGTAGCTTGGAGCGCTATTTAACAGGGGGCGATATTGAATTAAGTTGGTGGTTGTTGCTTGTTATTACAAAATTAACATTTTATTTTTCCTTGGGCAATTGATCAGCTACTTCTTTGATCCTTACAAACTGTGTGGTCCGCTGTTCGAATCCCCGTCCGGCAAAAGGTAAAATTAAAATAAAAAAAATCATACAATTGATTAATTTCTTCTACAATGTTTGTATTACAGAAAAAGGTGCTAAGAACTAAAAAATCTCATGGAAGTGAGAAAGATGTGGGGGAATATACAATTAGGCAGAAACAAAATTTTGAGCATTCAGGTCGAAAACCTATGTTGTTAGCACCTATATTACCTGTTTATTTTCATAATTCATTATGATTGTAAATATATAAATAAATAAATAACATTTTGAGCACAATATTGTTTGGGAGATTTTTTTTAAGCATATAATATTTTTGGGTGCAAAATGCTTCCAAACATATTATATGTTCACATAATAACATATTGTTTTTTGGAAGACAACATTATTGAATTTGGATGCAAAAATACAAAATGTTTGGAACTTAGACTACCCAAACATATATTGTTTAGACCAATATGCTTTCAAACATATTATATATTGGAAGAGATCAAATATATAAATGTTTGGGCAATACCCAAAAATGTATATGCTTGAAGCAAAATATGTTTGGGAGTATATGTTACAGAGGCGATTTTTTTGTGAGGGTGTACCAATCAAATCAAACAATAAAAAAATCTACCATTAGAATTCTGAAGCGCCACCCTGCACAATTTTATGGGGTTTGATGGCAATATTTCGGTGCGTTACAAACGGAATAACGTAGATAGTATGTCCCTATTATGGAGGCTATAATAATTATATTATTTTCCGTCTAATTACCCACACTCCCCTCCTCGAAATAATAGTAATCTTTTAAAATCCTATTCTTCTGGTTTTCGTCAGTATAATTTTCCAAGATAATAAATTAGAATAAATCCACATAGGACTACTTCCCGTCATTTGTTCAGGATTCTTTGATTCATAAATATAAAATCACCAATGCCAGATACCATGTGTGTAACATTTTTGTGGCTATCATTAAATATTCCTTTGTCTGTGAAAATTTTATTTATTATTTCCTAATGCAACATTCCGCAATGTTATCCAGACCATAGTCATATACACTATTTGTCCAGACTTTTTTTTTGTCGCAGAAATCAAATAAAGCTAGCGGAAAGATTTTCTTATCCCATTAAATATTAGTGACATAGAGATTAGTCTATTGTCGTTTGGAAGCCGTGGCATTGGAGATTGCGTGGGTGGTTTCCATGGAAATATTTCTCGTTGGCTATACGTAGTCTATAGTTGGATTCATTATGCACATTTCAAACCAAATCACACTAAATTGCCACCACACATTTCATTAGAGTGTAGCATTGACATGTGGTGGCCCATGGTCTATGAAGACCCATTGGTGTTAGGTATTAACGATTATTTTCCATCCAATTTGGATGTTTGTTTTCTTTAGCGACCCGACCGTTGTGGCAAGCGTCCATTGTTACCAGAGAGTTTGGACTAATTCAAATAGTTTTCCAGTTGCTTGGATTTAATTCCGTCATAGCCGCTACTATTAGCCTATGTACAGTCTTGGTCATACTTATGACCATGGCCTTTGTAATAGATATGTGCGCGTGAGTGAAATTTTACTCACTCTTATGCATATTCACGATGGAAATTTTTTGCACTCATGCACGATGTGTGTGATAGAAACTCTTTCTCTTATGCAGATTCACGTAATGAAAGCCTTACTCGTGTACGAAAAAACTTTTAACGACTTACCCTCACGCAAGATTCACGACAAGAGGCGTATGACATTTTTCAAATGAGCTATAGTAACCAAATAGCAAAAATAGAATATGTTTCGCAAGCAAAATTAATGTCATATGATCCAAAATTTAGGCTGGAACGTGATTTTTTTGCGTGCATGTGAGTTTGAGAGCGAATGTTAATTTTGCACAAATTTTATTCACTCACTCTCGCACGCATGACGTATTTGATTTAGTCCCATTCCCTGAGATTTTTCTTTGAATTTTATTCACGATTCACTCGTGTTACGACAATTTCATTTCATGCACACACCTCTACTTTTAAATCCCTATTGAAGATATTTGTAGCGTATCACTGTCTATCCATCCATCGTCCTATATGGTTTATTTGATTTTATTGTTATTCTCTGGCTTCCTTGCGGCCCGTTTGGATTCGGATGTCAATTGAAAATGGTCATAAAGCTGACATGGAAGACGCTTAAGTGCGGTCATTGTAACTTCCATTGTGTGTTGGCTTCTTTGTTTCTTTATTTAAACGACGATTTATTTGCAATATGTTCTGGATTATTTTTTGTTTTGTTTTTGCTCAACAGCAAGGGCAAAGATTAAACAATAGTGAATCCTAGAAGAAGAATGATGAATAAGCAAAGAAGGAAACTACTCTAAATATTTGGTCTTTAATAAAATTTTAGGGAATTTAATTTAAATTCCGTTTTTAGACGATATTATAAGATAAAGAAATTTTGTTGTAGGGTGAATCTTACACTGAAAAAAAATATTGTCGTGAGGCCAAAGATTTCATGTCCTTAAAATACGAATGCAATTTTTGCTTAGCATAAAAGACACATTTCTCTAATATAAAGGATTTTTCTTTGTCCAAAAATCGATAAATTTTTCAATGAAATCGTATTGTCCTTATAATTAAGTGATTTGATTTAAAAATGGGTATCATAACATGAAAGAAAAAAATTTTGGGCTAAGGTCAACATGAATTTAATAATTCAAAAAAATTCTTTAAATTTAATGAAATTGTCTTTAAATTTGTTGTCTTTTTGCATTTTGACTACAAAGCAAACAAGTATATACGTGCGTAAGTTCGGCCAGGCCGAAGCTTATGTACCCTCCACCATGGATTGCGTAGAAACTTCTACTGAAGACTGTCATCCACAATCGAATTACCGCACTTGCCGATGGCAAAGTATCTTAAAACTTCTTAACACCGTAATATATACCACATAGTCCATACGTGGTATATATTAAATTAAAAAAGGCCGTATATAATTAAGTTTAAAGTTTCTATAGAAATAAAATTTTGACAACATTTTCTATAGAAGTAAAGTTTGGAAAAAATTTTCTATAGAAATAACATTTGGAAAAAATTTTCTATAGAAATAAAATTTTGACAAAAATTTTCTATAGAAATAAAATTTTGACAAAAATTTTCTATAGAAATAAAATTTTGACAAAATTTCCATAGAAATAAAATTTTGACAAAATTTTCTATAGAAATAAAATTTTGACAATGGTTTCTATAAAAATAAAATTTTGGTAGATTATTTTTGGCTCGAGTGGCAACCATGATTATGAACCGACACGGACCAATTTTTGTGTGATTGGGGATCGCCTATATATAACTATTGACCGATACGGACCCATTTTGGCATGGTTATTAGCGCCCTTATACTAACACCACGTTGCAAATTTCAACCGGATCGGATGAATTTTGCTCCTCCAAGAGGCTCCGGAGATCAAATCTGGGGAACGGTTTCTATGGGGGCTATATATAATTATGGACCGATATGGACCAATTCTTGAGTGTTTGTTAGAGACCACATTCTAACACCATGTTCCAAATTTCAACCGGATCGGATGAATTTTGCTCCTCCAAGAGGCTACGGAGGACAAATCTGGGGATCGATTTATATGGGGGCTATATACAATTATGGACCAATTCTTGCATGGTTGTTAGAGACCATATACTAACACCACGTACCAAATTTCAACTGGATCGGATGAATTTTGCTCCTCTAAGAGGCTCCGGAGGTCAAATCTGGGGATCGGCTTATATAGGGGCTATATATAATTATGGACCGATATGGAACAATTTTGGCATGGTTGTTAGAGACAATATACTTACACCACGTACCAAATTTCAATCGGATCGGATGACTTTTGCTCCTCTAAGAGGCTCCGGAGGTCAAATCTGGGGATCGGTTTATATGGGGTCTATATATAATAGGGGCCAATGTGGACCAAT
The DNA here is from genome assembly GCF_050003625.1 of Haematobia irritans. NCBI lineage: Eukaryota > Metazoa > Arthropoda > Insecta > Diptera > Muscidae > Haematobia > Haematobia irritans. Next base: position 177,744,663 of record NC_134397.1, on the reverse strand, counting down.
TTTTGCATGGTCGTTAGAGAACATATACTAACACCATGTACCAAATTTCAGCCGGATCGGATGAAATTTGCTTCTCTTAGAGCAATCGCAAGCCAAATTTGGGGGTCCGTGGACCGATATGGCCCATTTTCAATACCATCCGACCTACATCAATAACAACTACTTGTTCCAAGTTTCAAGTCGTTAGCGTGATTTCAACAGACGGACGGACGGACGGACATGCTCAGATCGACTCAGAATTTCACCACGACCCAGAATATATATACTTTATGGGGTCTTAGAGCAATATTTCGATGTGTTACAAACGGAATGACAAAGTTAATATACCCCCGTCCTATGATGGAGGGTATAAAAAAGCTGAAAAGATAAAAATTAAAATTTGCTTCCTAGCAGTAACACAAAACCCAAATTTAAAAGAGAATTCTGTTCTTACTTGTATTCTCTGCTTATTTGGCTTGTAATCAATACGAAAATTGTTAAAGTAAAGACAAAATCTTTGGAACCGGGCATGCTTTTTTTCAGTGTAGGCACCACGGATAGTATTAAAGAAATTCTTGTATTTTCAAAAAAATTAAAAAATATTGTCGTGAGTCCTGCTTAAAATACGAATCCGTATTTAGCATCATACACTGAAAAAATATTGACCTAATATGGAAGATTATGCAACTTAAATTTTAGGACTCAAAATTTACGCAAGCTAAGGACAAAATTCTTTAAAACAATGACATTTTAATTAAAAGAAAGTTTATAATCCTTGCTTCAAAAAATTTTGCGTCTCTCTGCTGAAGTTGTAGATCTTTGAAGTAAGGCAAATTTTCCTTAAAATAAAGAAAAACATTTTTAATTTAAAGAAATCATATTTAACTCAAATTACATATTGAATTTTTAAATTTAAGATAAAAACTCTTCAAATATAGTCTAGGACTTATTTTAAGGATTTCCGTCATTGGTTTAATTTGGATTTCGAAATTGGAATTTGTTTGTACATAAATACCTTTATTAATATATCGCAAAAAGAAAATAAAAACTCGATGAATGAGATCTGTATCCAATTTTAATTTTATTGATCCTAGATTTAAAGACAGGGAGGTCCGTAAAAAATATATGCATCTTTGGCTCGGAATAAATACCAAAATCCTTAATGTCAAAATCTTTGGATCCAAGTAAACTTTTTTCGAGTGTATGACAAGCCAACGTTAAATTCATCGCTTCTGCACCAATTTTGCACCACTTCCGGATCTAAAAATAACATTTTCACTTTTTTTGATGACGCTTTTTTTTTGCTGGGTAATTACTCTATTTTTAACCTATTTGAAACAAAAAAGTTAAAATTACCCATAAAAAAATGAAGGAAGCGAGTTATAAAAAAATTGAATTAAAAGAACTACCTATGTATTTAATGTAATAAAGAACATTTTTGGAAGTGCTTTTAAAGTTGTACCTTTAAAACAACTTCCAATTTTTTTTTGCTGGGCCGTTTGAAACTTGGTGTTAGTATTTGCCCACTAACAATCAAGCACAAACTGATCCATATCGGTTCATAATTATAAATGACCCATATAAACTGAACCCAACATTTTAGTTCCAGAGACTCTTGGAAGTGCAAATTTAATCCGATCCGTTTTAAATTTGGTACGTGATGTTACTATGTGTCCTCAACAAGCCTATAATTATATATAATTATAATTATATAAAGTCGCCATATAAACCGACCCATGTAAACTAAAGGCTCATGGAGGAATTAATTTAACCCGATTCGATTGCAATGTGACCCTCGAATTATCATACGAAAAAGGGTTCATATCGGCTTATAATTTTTTATAGATGGATGAGGTCTTTAGTAGAACTTCGTGCGCAATCTATTGGTAGATAAGTTTCGGCCTGGCCGAACCTACACATATATAGAAAATTTTGTCTAAAATTTATTTCTATAGATACTTTTCTACAAATTTTATGTCTAGGTTAGGTTATGTCTATAGAAAATTTTGTCAAAATTTTATTTCTATAGAAGATTTTGTCAAAATTTTTGTTCTATAGAAAATCTTGTCAAAATTTTACTTCTATAGAAAATTTTGTCAAAATTTTATTTCTATAGAAAATTTTGTCAAAATTTTATTTCTATAGTAATTTTGTCAAAATTTTATTTCTATGAAAAAGTTTGTCAAAATTCTATTTCTATAGTAATTTTGTCAAAATTTTATTTCTATAAAAAACTTTGTCAAAATTCTATTTCTATTGAAAATTTTGTCAAAATTTTATTTCTATAGAAAATTTTGTAAAAATTTTATTTCTATAGAAAAATTTGTGAAAATTTTACTTCTATAATAAATTTGTGAAAATTTTATTTCTATAGAAAATTTTGTCAAAATTTTATTTCTATAGAAAATGTTGTCAAAATTTTATTTCTATAGAAAATGTTGTCAAAATTTTATTTCTATAGAAAATTTTGTCAAAATTTTATTTCTATAGAAAATTTTGTCAAAATTTTATTTCTATAGAAAATTTTGTCAAAATTTTATTTCTATAAAAAAGTTTGTCAAAATTTTATTTCTATAGAAAATTTTGTCAAAAGTTTATTTTTATAGAAAATTTTGTCAAAATTTTATTTCTATATAAAATTTTGTCAAATTTTTATTTCTATAGAAAATTTTGTCAAAATTTTATTTCTATAGAAAATTTTGTCAAAATTTTATTTCTATAGAAAAATTTGTGAAAATTTTACTTCTATAGAAAAATTTGTGAAAATTTTACTTCTATAGAAAATTTTGTCAAAATTTTATTTCCATAGAAAATTTTGTAATAATTTTATTTCTATAGAAAAATTTGTGAAAATTTTACTTTTTTAATAAATTTGTGAAAATTTAGTTCTATAGAAAATTTTGTCAAAATTTTATTTCTGTAGAAAATTTGGTCAAATTTTATTTCTGTAGAACATTTTGTCAAAATTTTATTTCTATAGAACATTTTGTCAAAGTTTTATCTCTATAGAAAATTTTGTCAACATTTTATTTCAAATTTGTCAAAAGTTTATTTTTATAGAAAATGTATAAAAGGCAATTTTCTTTCATGTAAAGATACTCAGTTTTATGTCGAATCACACTATAAGGACAAAACCATTTTATTGAAAAGTTTGTCGACGTTTGGGCAAGGAAAAAACTTAATATCATAGAAATGTGTCTTATATGCTAAGCAAAACTCGCATTCCTATTTTAAGGACATGAAATCTTTGGCCCCACAACAATATTTTTTTAAGGTGTAAAATATAAAATTAAGTGTAAAATATAAAATTACAGCTATAAAAAAAAAAACAATTTTCACAGAATTTTTTTAGATATGGAATAGTCGACCCTGAATTTGGTTCTTCCTCTTATTTTTGTCAAGTAATTCAAAATAATGGTAATTCTCATGAAAATTGGCATCTAAATATCCAAATGGCAGAAACCAACTATCCACAATCATAACTCTAACATAATGTATTTAATAAAGGTTTTTTTTGTGAATTTTTCTAATGTACAACTGAAATAATATCCATAAATAATCAAGCATTTCGGCGGGAGTATATTCGAATGAAATGATATTATTGTATATTTGGTAGCTTGCTGTCAATGCCAAGTTAATGTTAAGACCTCAATTTCGTTTTAAGCCTAACAAATCTTATTTATAGCCTCATCATTTTTGCAAAAAGCTAGGCAGTCAGCCACCCAAAACATTTCACTGCTACCGTTGGTGGCTCTTGTGAGTTTTGCGAAAGGAGCACTTGAGTGTGAAACACTTTGTTTCTTCAGTACGTCCGTCCGTCCGTCGACCCGTTCAAGCATTCAGCTCAGTTCGGTGTACTTTTGCTGTTGAAAATGACATTAAAATCAAAATGGAATGACTTTTATGACTTCAGCAACAATGATTACACTGTCACAGCAAGCGGTATTTTCATTATCGACACAATTCCTTCTGGCTGAAACACAATCCTACAATACATACCGAAAGCCAAAAACAAAACAAAAATGAAATTTGGTAAACTCCTGCTGCTGTCACTCCTGCTACTATTACAGCCTATTGCCATTTTATTTGATGTTACCTTCACAAAGAGAATTGTAGGGGGGTCGGATCCAATGATTATTCCGAATCACAGTTATACCAAAAGCAATTTAAGTCCAAAACACACAAGTGTATGTTCTTGCCTGTTACCAAAAATATCTGAACCAAGGTGAAATTAAAGGCATTGTTCTTGTTATATGACTTGAATTTGTCATGCTCCATCTCAGAAAATGATTGGAATTGAATTGTTGCAAATTTGATGTTATTTAGAAATTGAAGGACCATATGTCAACCAGGCACATTTAGTTGAATACGATTGGACATTAAGTACTGTTTCTGTGTCCATTTATTAGTTATCAGACTATTGTCTAGTTCTATTGGTGGGATTATCTAAGTTGATCATTCAGTGAAGCAGATCGAGAATGTAAGGTTTTTTTATTATGCTTCAAGATCGGAAATGCAAGGAAAAGTAGCTGAGTAATCAAAAAATAAATTCATCGGAGTCGGATGAAGTTTGAAGAGGAACAAAGTATTCAGTGAGACCCGAGAAAAGCTTGGCTGTAGAAAGCTTGGCTGAAATTAGAAGACACGATTGAAACATGTCTTTCCTTTTGTTTTATATCAATACATTAAATAGGGCACGAGAGGGGAGGCTTTTAGATAGTTCATTCTGAGCAAGGCCTTCCTTGAGAAGATGGGGGCCTCATACCTACAATATTGAAGAAAAGCAATGAGGAAACCGCGACATTTTTGACTGCAACACTAATATTTGTTGTTGATAACACTCGTAAAAACACAAATACATTTCATAAAATCGAATATTTTGTAAAATCATTATTTCTATGAAATTCGACTATGAACAAGTATATACGGCCGTAAGTTCGTCCAGGCCGAATCTTATGTATATGGATTGCATAGAAACCGATTAAATACTCGTACGTATATTATTCAATAGAAAAAAATTTATATAGAGAAATAAAATTTTGACAAAATTGTCTATAGAAATAACATTTTGACAAAATTGTCTACAGAAATAAAATTTTGACAAAATTTTCTGTAGAAGTAAAATTTTGACAAAGTTTTCTATAGAAATAAAATTTAGACAAAATTTGCTATAGAAATAAAATTTTGACAAAATTTTCTATAGAAATAAAATCTTGACAAAATTTTCTGTAGAAATAAAATCTTGACAAAATTTTGTATAGTAATCAAATTTTGAAAAAATTTTCTATAGAAATAAAATTCTGACAAAATGTTCTATAATACTAAAATTTTGACAATTTTTTTTTTTTAATAATAATATTTTGGCAACATTTTCTATAGAAATAAAATTTTGGTAGATTATTTTTGGGGATCGGCTATATATAATTATAGACCGATATAGACCAATTTTGGCATAGTTTTTAGCGGCCATATACTAGCGCAATGTACCAAATTTCAACCGGCTTGGATGAAGTTTGCTCCTCAAAGAGCTCCGGAGGTCAAATCTGGGGATCGGTTTAAATGGGGGTTATATATAATTAAGAGCGGTAGGGACCAATTTTTGCACGTACCAAATTTCAACCCGATCGGATGAATTTTGCTCCTCCAAGAGCTCCGGAGGTCAAATCTGGGGATCGGTTTATATGAGGGCTACCTATAATTATGGGCCTATATGGACCAATTCCTGCATGTTTGTTAGAGACTAACACCATGTACCAAATTTCAGCCGGATCGGATGAAATTTGCTTATCTTAGAGGCCCCGCAAGCCAAATCGGGGGATCGGTTAATATGGGGGCTATATATAATTATGGACCGATATGGACCAATTTTTGCGTAATTGTTAGAGATCATATACTTATATGTACCAAATTTCAGCCGGATCGGATGAAATTTGCTTCTCTTAGAGACTCCGCAAGCCAAATCTGGGGATCGGTTTATATGAGAGCTACATATAATTATGGGCATATATGGACCAACTCCTGCATGTTTGTTAGAGACTAACACCATGTTCCAAATGTCAACCGGATCGGATGAAATGTGCTTCTCTTAGAGGCTCCGCAAGCCAAATCGGTGGATCGGTTTATATGGAGGCTATATATAGTTATGGACCGATGTCGACCAATTTTTGCATGGTTGTTAGAGACCATATACTAACACCATGTACCAACTTTCAGCCGGATCGGATGAAATTTGCTTCTCTTAGAGGCTCCGCAAGCTAAATCGGGGAATCGGTTTATATGGGGGCTATATATAATTATGGACCGATGTGGACCAATTTTTCCATGGTCATAAGAGACCATATACTAACACCATGTACCAAATTTCAACCTTATCCGATGAAATTTGCTCCTCCAAGAGGCTCCGCAAGCCAAATCTGAGCGTCGGTTTATATGGGGGCTATACGTAAAAGTGGTCCGATAACAACTACTTGTGCCAAGTTTCAAGTTGATAGCTTGTTTCGTTCGGAAGTTAGCGTGATTTCAACAGACGGACGGACGGACATGCTTAGTTCGACTCAGAATTTCACCACGACCCAGAATATATATACTTTATGGGGTCTTAGAGCAATATTTCGATGTGTTACAAACGGAATGACAAAGTTAATATACTAACCATCCTATGGTGGAGGGTATAAAAACGGAATATTCGAATTTCAATTGGTAAAAATAATCGAAAATCGATTTTTGATTAATAGTCAATAATCGAAGAGTCGAAAAATCGATTATAGGATTGTCCTACACTGAAAAAACAGTGAACACTTTTCCATTGCAAAATGAACTAAACTGTAGTAATATTGACCATGATTTAGCCCTTAAGATTTTTTTCAACTTGTCTAGTTTATAATTCTCTTAAATTTTAGTTCATCTATAACATTGTATTTTAGTTCATTTTTACAACACCATAAGATTTATATACCCCTACCAAGTTAAAAAGTCAGTATTATTTTGGTTTACTTGCTTATTTTGTGGGAAACCTGATAATAAAAATTGGTTAACAGTCTCTTTAAAATGTCGACGACTAAACTATTTTTAAATCAATCATTCCACAATACAGAGAAATTAAATAATTAAAGGAACAACAAACCGTTTTCCTATTATGAAAATTTTCATACACTAAAATTAAACTTTCTTTAATCAAAAGTACTTTATTATAAAAACTTATGATGAAAGATCATAATACAATGTTGTTTGTGAATAAAAATTATGACCACGTAGAACAGAGAGTAGTTCATTTGAACCCGCTGTTTGGACATTTTGACTTACCTTTTTTTATTCATCGTGAGTAATTTTTTCACATATATTGCTGGAAAAAAAATGGAAACAATAATGAAAATTGTTAAAAATTAACACCATGTAATGAGATATAATTTTTAATTCTTCATTTTAGCTTGTACCTTACCATGTTTGGGGGCATTTTATCAAATGGTGTAAGGAATTCAACTTTTCTTTGGAAAACGTATCTCATAAAATTTGTACCTGAAACAATTAGAGAAATAATGAAGTATTATAAATAAACTCATAAAACTGTGTTGTTATCGATGTGAAGAATATAATAAAATAAATATTTTAGTTGAAAGAAAGCCAAAGTTTTAATATAAAACTTACCAATTCTCTATTAAATTGTACGCTGAGGGGAAATATAAAAAGTTGTCCAAATTTATTTGGGTTACTCTGAAATTAAATATTTATTTTTTACATTAAATAACATTATTAAATAGGTTTTCAAAAAATCTAATGAAAAAACTAATAATATGCATAAAAAACCAAATATTCTTGATATCCCTAGACAGTCATCATTCGTCAAAATGACGACACGTAATTTCATTTTCGATTTAAAATGCATTTTAGTCTATTGGGAAATGGTAAATTTAAGTTATACTAATTCGACCGTTTTACGAATTTTTGTTTTATACTACTTAAAACCAAATTGAATAAGAAAATAAATTCAAGTTTGGTTCACTTTTTCGCTCACGATGAAAATTATAGCGTCTTGAAATCAGCCGTAGTCAACATGACGAAGGATGACGTTAATGTACAAAAAATAAGGATGACTGTCCAGGGTTAAAAGAAAGTTAAAGAATCCTTACCAATTCACTATTAAATTACAGGCAAAGAAGTACTAAAAATTTGTCCAAATTTTCAAGGGGTTATTCTGAAATTAAATATTTGTTTTTACATTAAAAATATTACATTGGTTTCCAAAAAATTTGATTAAAGAAATACTAAAATAAGGTATTAAAAACCTGTAATTTTGATGATAAAAAGGTCATAAAAACGTAAATATTCTAGTCGAAAAAAAGGCAATTTTTAAAAGAAAACTTACCAATTCTCTATTTTTTAAATTTGTTCGAATCCATCTGGAGTTGCTCTGAAATTAAATATTGTTTTTACAACAAAGAAAAACATTAAACTGGTTTCCAAAAAAATTAATTAACAAATAATAATATACATAAAAAATATTCTTTTTAAAAGAAAGTCATATTAAAACAAGTATATACGGCCGTAAGTTCGGCCAGGCCGAAGCTTATGTACCCTCCATCATGGATTGCGTAGAAACTTCATCTAAACACTGCCATCCACAATCGAATTACTTAACTTGCCGTAACGCTTGCCGATGGCAAGGCATCTTAAAACCTCCTAACACCATCTTCTAAATTGTATGTAAGTCCATACGTGGTATATATTGAATCAAAAAAGATCGATCCAATACGTATATAATTCAGTTTGACAAAGTAGACATACAATTTTGACAAAATTTTCTACAGAAATAAAATTTTAACAAAATTTTCACAAAATTTTCTATAGAAAATTTCTACAGAAATAGAATTTTAACAAAATTTTCTATAGAAATAAACTTTTGACAAAATTTTCTATAGAAATAAAATCTTGGTAGATTATTTTTTGCTCGAGTGGCAACCATGATTATGAACCGAATAAAATTTGAACAAAATTTTCTATAGAAATAAAATTTTGACAAAATTTTCTATAGAAATAAAATTTTGACAATAATGAAAATTTTATTATGAACCGAATAAAATTTTAACAAAATTTTCTCTAGAAATAAAATTTTGACAAAATTTTCTATAGAAATAAAATTTTGACAAAATTTTCTATAGAAATAAAATTTTGACAAAATTTTCTATAGAAATAAAATTTTGACAAAATTTTCTATAGGAATAAAATTTTGGTAGATTATTTTTGGCTCTAGTGGCAACCATGATTATGAACCGATATGGACCAATTTTTGTGTGATTGGACCAATTTTGGTATGGTTGTTAGCGACCATATACTAACACCATGTGCCTAATTTGAACTGGATCGGATGAATTTTGCTCCTCCAAGAGGCTCCGGAGGTCAAATCTGGTGAATGTTTTATATGGGGGCCATATATAATTATGGACCGATATGGACCAATTCTGGCACGGTTGTTAAAGATCATATACTAACACCATGTTCCAAATTACAACCGGATTGGATGAAATTTGCTTCTCTTGGAGACTTCGCAAGCCAAATCTGGGGATCGGTTTATATGGGGGCTATATATAATTATGAACCGATGTGGACCAATTTTTGCATGGTTGTTAGAGACCATATACTAACACCATGTACCAAATTTCAGCCGGATCGGATGAAATTTGCTTCTCCTTTAAGCTCCGCAAGCCAAATCGGGGGATCGGTTTATATGGGGGCTATATATAATTATTGATCGATGTGGACCAATTTGTGCGTGGTTGTTAGAGACCATATACCAACACCATATACCAAATTTCAGCCGGATCGGATGAAATATGCTTCTGTTAGAGGCTCCACAAGCCAAATCTGAGGGTCCCTTTATATGGGGGCTATACGTAAAAGTGGACCGATATGGCCCATTTTCAATACCATCCGACCTACATCGATAACAACTACTTGTGCCAAGTTTCAAGTCGATAGCTTGTTTCGTTCGGAAGTTAGCGTGATTTCAACAGACGGACGGACGGACGGACATGCTTAGATCGACTCAGAATTTCACCACGACCCAGAATATATATGCTTTATGGGGTCTTAGAGCAATATTTCGATGTGTAACAAACGGATTGACAAAGTTAATATACCCCCATCCTATGATGGAGGGTATAAAAATACTTACGAATTTATGAATAAACTATACGCTGAGATATAACAAAAATTTTCCAAATTCATCTGGAATTGAATATTATTTTTTACATAGAATAATAAAAATTTCAATACACTTTCAACATATTTTCCTAAATATTCTTAATAACTTTTTTCTAAACTACTGATAAAATATTAATAACTTTCATTTAAAAGGTTTAATTAACAAACACCAATATATGTCTCAAAAATCCAAAATATTCCATGTCTTTATATTCCCTTGTTGCATACCAGCTAAAAAGATGCAACAGCCCACGCCAACGCCAACTATACAACTGAAGCATGCCAAACAAAACCAAGCACAGCCAAAACATTCCTACAACAACAAAAACACATGTGCCTTTATTGAAAACAACACCTCATCCAGCCAAATAAACCATCCGCGAATAACAAACACACACACACACAAACCACTAAATGAACAAAAATAAAAACAACCCCACGCTCATGTATACACAACAAAACTCAAGTAACATCATCTTTACATTAATCACATTCCACTATGCCGATAAAGATCTCTATACTATGCATTAGTTCATAGCATCTGCTGACAATTTACTCTAAGAATAATATTCGTAAAGGCACACCAGTTTATGAACGATGAAACGTTTAACTTAAAATTTGCAAAATTTTCATGAAATGTTATCTACCATTTTTGACGAAGATGTCTATAAATTTAATTACATGTGAACTAAAAATATTTCATTGGGTAATTTTTTACCAACAATTATTAACTATAGGAATTGTCAGTAAGAAATTCCTATCCACTTTCAAGTTCATATTTCGTAAAAAAATATTTTCTCATACAAAAAAATCTTATAGTAAATTGCACTTATTATTTAGAAAATACTTTACATTTCACAAGTAGTTTTATAGCATGACAAACGAATTTTTAACTACCAGTCAAGAAATTTTTTAAAGAAATTTCCATCGTATTTTGTAGGCCATGAACTAAACGATTGCTACTTAGAATTTGTAAAATGTCCTTTCGAGTAGTTAATTTTCGTTGAAGATACGAAAAATGAACTAAAATTCCGGAAAATTCTTGTAATAAATTATTGTAAAAATCTTCTTAAATTTACGAGACACTTTTTTTTCTGTGTATAGATCCCTAGTGCATCCCAATGGCTATACGAGAAGCCTCATTTTTACTTTACTAATTTGCCCGACTAACCACCAGATTCCTTTGGTCGAATCCCACCTTAGCAACAGAATTTCTTGATAGCCACAAGTGATATACCAAGAGCGCAAAACAAAAACGTAAGATACTGCTACAACAACTACTTATGGGACCTCGCACCATTGTAAAATAATAATAAATTCTTGGTATAGTTTTTTTGGATTGAGTCTATAAAATCACGTCCTAATTTCAATGCTATAACATGAGTTCACTCATTCAATTTCTATTATACTTGGTTCAAAGAACGCTTGAATTCTTCCACTTCCTTGATGACATTAAATTGGACTAATCGATGTGGGGGTGGTAAACACACTAAGTCTTAGTATCTACAATTCACATATGGACTGATGTCTATTGGTTTATAAATATTTTAGTGAATATTGGGGACATTTCTCTTTGCACCATTTGACATTGGTAATGACGACTCATAAAGTATTTCCAAGATTTCAATGTAGGTTACAATGCGACTAAATTACAAAATGGCCAACAACAATCTCCCGCTATTCGCTTCATGACCAACAACAAATACCCCGCCTGGCACCATGGCCAAATTATCCTGTTCGTTGTATAGGCCCTATATATTCTTAATGTCCTTCCTTAAATTGCAATTTATAAATATTTAACTAATACTTGGCAACTGGTATGACCAGCTATTTGGCGACCCGTTACACTCCATAGAAAATGGTTGTAATTTGGAAATGTTGAAATGGCTAATGAAACTCAATGGACATGTTAAATAGATTACATAAAAGGTCATCGTTCTTCAACTCCTAAGTTCAATAGTCTGAACTTTAATTGTATTGGGTCAAATTGGATTATTTGCCTAATGTGGAAGTTATTTAAACAACAAATATGGTTTAAGCTGGAAAGAATAAACAATTCTCGTAAAGTGTTACCTTCGATTACAGTGAACATTGTGTTAACAATTAATTAGTCAACTACCAATAGATTCAACCTGCATACGGATTGATAGACTATGGGACAAATTTAGGATTAATCGATCTAGGCACGTATTCGGCTACAGGAAAGGAATGCCGGACGACAATATCTTAATCGGATATTCGGCATTGTTAACAAGTTAGCTGTGGACAGTACGGTTCCGACGCGCAAATGTGGAGCAATTGAGAACGCATCAGAACCCAAAATTCTTTTGCCTAACCCCCGCAATATCAGCTGGTTGGAAATGACTTTGTGTTAGCGAATGCTTTCGTTTAGCAAAAACCATTTTTCACACCATTTATTGTAAATTATATTCAATTCCGAGCAAAAACTCGATAAGTAATTGGGGTGAAAACCACGAATATGATTGTCATATCGTTCCCACTGCAATAGCGTATGTTGGGACAATGATTTACCTCCGTCGGACTATTTACGTGACCATATGTCAGATTTTCATGACTTTCATGACCAAAAATCCAAAATTCCATCAAAAAGTCGAAATGTTTATATGAAAGACTTGTTTTGCTCATATCTCCTAAACTATGAAACATACAGCGAAGAGGACCTAAATTCGTGATCGCTCCCAACAATTTCCACAAATGCCATCCAAATCATTGAAAAATCGAAATGTTTATATGAAATGCTCTTTGTATTATTAATATCTGCTAAACTAAAAATATACAAAACTCCATCCAAATCGTCAAGAAATCGAATCTTCAAAAATTCAAAATTCTAAACAAATTATCAAAACTAGAAATTTTTGTATGAAAATCTTGTTTTGCTTAAAGGGTGATACGGTCAAAATTTGGTCAAGGGAAAACGCGTGTAAATCGGTGAAATCGTTTATTTAAAAAAATCAAATTAAATTTCTTTTTCAAGTTCAATTAGTATAAAATTCAGGAAAAATATTCAGTTGGGCTTTCGCTTTTCCAAATCCGAATTGCCGGGCCTAATGCTTGACACCTGCCATCATATTTTGTACAGCCACCTTGTCCACCTTCTTCGCCGCAGAAAGCCAGTTTGCCTTGAACTGCTGCTCGTCCTTAGCAGTTTTTTTGGTCTTGGTCTTCTTTAGGTTCCGCTTGACAATAGCCCAGTATTTCTCCATTGGGCGAAGTTCTGGCGTGTTGGGAGGGTTCTTGTCCTTGGGAACCACCTGCACGTTGTTGGCGGCGTACCACTCCATGGCCTTTTTACCGTAATGGCAAGATGCCAAATCCGGCCAAAACAGTACCGTGTTTCTTCAGGAAAGGCAGCAGACGTTTATTCAAACACTCTTTCACGTAAATTTCCCGGTTGACAGTCCCGGAAGCTATGAAAATGCTGCTTTTCAAGCCACAGGTACAGATGGCTTGCCAAACCAGATATTTCTTTGCGAACTTTGACAGTTTTATGTGCTTGAAAATATCTGATACCTTTCCCCTTCCTTTTGCCGTATAAAACTCCTGTCCCGGAAGCTGCTTGTAGTCGGCTTTGACGTAGGTTTCGTCGTCCATTACCACGCAGTCAAACTTCGTCAGCATCGTCGTGTACAGCCTCCGGGATCGCGCTTTGGCCGTCGTATTTTGTTTATCATCGCGATTTGGAGTCACTACCTTCTTGTAAGTCGATAGTCCGGCTCGTTTTTTGGCTCGATGCACGGTTGTAGACGATACACCCAGCTTATTTGCGGCATCTCGGAGAGAGAGGTTAGGGTTTCGCTTGAAACTACCGGCAACTCTCTTTGTCGTCTCAGCGGTTTCCGGTTTTCGATTTCCTCCCGATCCAGACTTCCTTGCTGTCGACAAACGTTCCCCAAACACTTTAATTACATTTGTAACGTTTGATTTGGCAACTTTTAGCGATTTTTCCAGCTTTGCGTGCGAGTAGCTCGGATTTTCGCGATGCGCGAGCAAAATTTTTATACGCTGCTCTTCTTGCTTGGTCGGCATTTTGACAACTGAAGAGTGAATTCCAAAATCAAAATAGGAGCAACATTCTACACACACACCTTCAAAATGAGGGGTGTTCAGGTTTTTTAAATGCAAAAATTGAAAGTTTATATTAACCAAATTTTGACCGTATCACCCTTTAATTTATAAAATATTAAAGGCAAATTTCATCAAACTAATGAAATTTTTATTAAAGGAAAGTTTATAATCTTTGCTTCAAACATTTTTTTCATTACATTGAGGACACATTTGAAAATTTGCTCCCCTTCGTTGCATGTCTTTAAACTAAGGCAAATTTTCCTTAAAGTAAAGAAACACATTTTTGATTTAAAGAAATCGTCCTTAAATTAACTGAAATATTGATTTTTTGGATTTAAGATAAAAACGCTTCAAATACAGGCTAAGACTTATTTTGAGGATTTAACATCTTTGGTTTAAAGTTGTTTTGGAATTAATAAAATATTTTTGACTTCGAAGTAGTCGGTATAATTTGGATTTGAATAGCTTTATTAATATACCGCAAAAATAGAATGAAAATTCGATAAATTTTAATTTTATCCCAATTTTAATTTTATAGATCCTAGATTTAAAGCCAGATTGGTCGCAAAAAATTCCTTAATTTTAAAGAACCCTCATCTTTGGCTTGGAATCAATACCAAAATCCTTAAGAGAAGGTAAAAATCTTTGTATCCAAGTAAACTTTTTTTTCTTGAGTATATGAAGGATGATATTGATCCAAAATTTTATATTTAACGTTTTTGTGGTTCATGTAATTAATTTTATTTTCCGGACTTAGTTTAACTTTAGTGTAATGAAACGTTTATTATTTGCTCAAAATTATGGTAATCAATTCCTTTAATGTAATAGCAATAATTATTAATAAAAGAAGCAATTCAAAATAGTATTCTTTAAAGCTCCATTAATGAAAGCGACTATTCCAGTGACAAGTGACATACAGTGCCGCACATAAGTATTGGCACAGCACCCTAAACTACATAGTGGTCTGGGTATCTGCGAAAAGAACCAAAAATATTCATTTTAAGATCCATAAAATATATACCGATTGACTCAGAACCACCTCCTGAGTCGGTTTATCCCGTCCGTCTGACCATGATTTGTTGTTCGTAGTATTCAGGCCCCTATTATTAACTGATTTTGATGAAATTTGATACAGTGTTGATGGAAGAATGGGGTAATATAGGTACTAATAAAAAACAAGCATATAGAGGCTCCGCAAGCCAAATCGGGGGATCGGTTTATATGGGAGATATATATAATTATGCACCGTTGTGGACCAATTTTTGCATATTTGTTAGAGACCATATACTTACACCATGTACCAAATTTCAGCCGGATCGGATGAATTTTTCTCCTCCAAGAGGCTCCGCAAGCCAAATCTGAATGTCAGTTTATATGGGGGCTATACGTAAAAGTGGTCCGATATGGCCCATTTGCAATACCATCTGACCTACATCAATAACAACTACTTGTGCCAAGTTTCAAGTCGATAGCTTGTTTCGTTCGGAAGTTAGCGTGATTTCTACAGACGGACGGACGGACATGCTTAGATCGACTCAGAATTTCACCACGACGGTGGAGGGTATAAATATGGTCCATTCATTGTCTAGACAGCCTGATGCTGTTATCACACAAAAAGAATGCCCAAAAAGTACTACATGTCCCAAAAAACTAATTAAGAACTACTGCACAGAAAAAACTGAAGCAAAATAGAAATCAATTATTGGCATAATTGAATGAAAAAATTATATCAAATACGATTTTTATTAAGTCAAACATGAAAATAATTGGTTGAATGAAAAACTGGCAAAAATATCAAAATTCACTGGTAATTGAATTCACAACACATCAATTACTATGTTCAATTGGACTAAGTATAAAAGTTATTGATTTAAGTATAATGCGTAATTGCCTGATAAAACTGTTTATGACGTTGCTACGTAACGAAAAATAAATTAATACAAACAATAAAATGTCATTTATTGTTATTATTAAGAATCTTCTTAAGAAAATGGTCGAATTTACCCGCAAATAAACCGTGGTATCGGTACCGCGATTCGAAATGTTAACATTTACAACATTTTTGGCGCACCATATTGTATTTTTATCGCAGGTAAGTACCTTTATCTAAATATCAGTTTTTTTGGTCAAGCGCATTTTATGGAAACTACACTGAAAGAATTCTCTTCGTAAAAATTAACATTTTCATTGTGAGTCTAACCTGTGACGTGTTGGCAGAATTCTTTCTCTCTCTCAAGCACATTCAAGAAATACTCATGTACGTTCACGCAAACAGAACTTTTAAAGACGATTAACGGTTCACAACAATTTCTACACACAAAGAAAATTTCATTAAAATTGAGCCAACGAAAATATTTCATTGATACAACGAAACATTTGCATTAAGACAATGAAAATGTTCGTTAATAGTACGAAACGTTTCGTTGACTCACAGAAAATTCGTTATAATAACGAAAAATTTCGTTATATCAATGAATTTTTTTCATTGGCTCAATTTTAATGACACATTTCATTAATATAACGAAACTTTTTCTACCAGTGTAGAGTCACGAGAATTCTCGTGACTTCGACTATTAGTCGGGATCACGACGAAAGTATCACAGCACAAACTTTTTACTATGGAAAGTTAATTTAATATATTTAGTACATATTTCTACGTTCGTAAAATTTTTAAAATTCGCTGAAAACTTTAATAAAATATGTAAATGATTTCTTTCGTTGTATAAACTTACACACATCCTGAATTGGGTCGTTTAAAAACTTGCGAATAAGCTTTGGAATATATATACAATTACATTCTTTCTATTTTGTTTTTGCAATTAGTTCGTGTACACGTCAAATTGCCCTATTAATGGATATAAGCCGACTGTCAAAAATATGTGGCCTAGAGGAAAATGTGTTTACTTCGAAAACGGGGATTTCGAGGATTTCTTCCCAGCAACAGAAGGTAAAATCATGTAAAACTTTGAAATATTTTCGAAACTTTGAAATGAATAGATGTTTGTATTACAGAAGAGCAGGATGCCTAAACAAATTGCATATAAATGAGGAAAATTTGGGAAATTCCAGCAGGTGGTACAGATAATTCAAAAACTTTGTGCGTTAGCCTGTTAAATACGTCGTTTATAATGAATATTCTGTATTTTTCTACCAAACATGTACTTCGCTGTATTTTCAATTATACATATTTTCAGAATTTCTTTTTTATAATAAAATGCATAAATTTTTTTTCAGAGTGTATTTGTATAATTTTCTTAAATTAATATAGATTATAGAGTACAAAGATTGTATTGATTAACATCGTAATAAACACAATTACGATAGTAATTGTATAGGTTACAAAATTCTATAAACATTGTACTCATTTCAATTACTACTGTAATTGAAAACACTATATACTTCAAATACTAATGTATTTGGATTGAGTACTATGTCATTTGAATATTTTGACAAATTCCAATTACATTTATACTCAACGCAAATATTACTTCATTTGAAAATAGTTTTATGACAACCTTACAATTTGGGTAATTGGATTTACAATTTTCGTCATAAGCTGAAAATCAAATACAAAAATAATTGAATTCACAATTTTTGTATTTGATTCAATTATTCACTCTTTTCTGTGTGGGCCAATACTTTTTCTCCTCAAAAAATGTGCCTTTTTTAATTTTTTATAATTTAAATATTAAAAGAACAAAAATTTTTCTAAAAAAAATGATCTAGATTCTTAGTGCAATTATAATCCAAATTAAAATATTTTTTAATTTAAAATAGCTTCATATCACTTTTAACATGTGGTTTTTAATCAAAATTGTTTGGTGTGCCAATATTTATGTGCGTCGCGGTGTTGTAATTACTGCCTAATTCCAAAGACACACATATGACAGTATCAATGAATGTCATATTGACATGAGAGACTAAATGACACTTATTTGCTGACTCATCCTAATGGCATCGTTTGCCAAAAATTAAGCAAAACTATGGCAATATTGGGGTCATTGCGATAAGTTCTTGTTGCGTTGACAATTGCATATTTCCGAAACGATGTTAATCAATTAGAAGCCCAGATACTTATGTAGCGAAAGTAATCCTTTGAGAGGAATTGGAGGAAATCACGTAGGCTTATTCAAATCGATCATATGAACTTACAACATGCAGGAGACTATGTGATATTACACTAAAACAAAAAGTTCCACAGATACTGGAATTGATTTCGAGTTAAAAGAGCAGAGAATTACACTAAGGTGTATTTAAAATCCTATTCTCTTCTAAACTTTTGCCTTCATTAGACAGTGCGACAAACTTGAATTTATTCACTTTTTCCAATTTGTTTTCATGTGATGGAAATTTGATTTTCATGACTTGTTTCCAAATGTATTAGGACAAATTGACCTCATTTCAATGGAATTTTTTTTATGTAATGGTTTCCATTTTAAAGTTGAACGAATGTCTTTACACCGGAAATATGGAAAATCTTGATGTTTAATCGTAAATATTTAATATATTATGTTGCAATGCCATACATCTTAAATTGGGCCTTTCGAAATTGTACGAAAATTTTTGGAGCCACTGACCATTCGGTTAGTAAGCCAGCACATTTTCAACTATTCCATTTATCTAAAAAACGAATTAATATATTTTTGAGAAATTCTTTTTGTATTTTTTTAAGAATAAGAAAAAAATAGAAAATTGGCAAATTGCCTACACTGAGAAAAAAGTTTTTAAAAAAACAAATGATCATTTGTTTTTTTTTACATATCAGGAACCTAAGAGAAAAATTGGTATTCTAACTTGGTTTCTGAGATACGTCATATTTAATGTGGCTCTTTGCCAGTACTCACAAAAATGCTGTTTCTTCTTGAACTATCCTTTGCTTACATTTACAGCAATGTTTGTACTATTCAAAAAAGAGAAAATAATAATAAGTACGATAAAGATGAAGTCGTGCGAGTCCGACTTTATTATACCCTTAACCAAACCAAACCAAGATCAACATTTTTAAAAAGCTCCTATGAAAATTCAGAAAAAATTCAAATTTTTATATGAAAAACTTATTTTGACCATATCTTCTTAAATATGCGTCCTAGAGCGAAAAGGACATTAATTCGTGCCGACCATCCAAAAATCAAAGATCCTATGAAAATCGTAAAAAAATCAAAATTTTTATATGAAAAAATGTATCTCCATAAATATGCGTCCTAGAGCAAAAAGAACGTTAATTCGTGACCACACCCCAAATAATCAAATCTCCTATGAAAATCTACAAAAAAAATCTTTAACTATGTGTCTTAGATTTTTATATGAAAAACTTATTTTGGCCATATCATCTTAAATATGCGTCCTAAAGCGAACGGGACATTAATTTGTGACCGTCCCCAAAATATCAAAGCTCCTTTGAAAATCGTCAAAAAATTCAAATTTTTATATAATTTTTTTGGTCATATCTCCTATGAAAATCTACAAATAAAAAACAAAAATTTATATGAAAAATTTCTTTTGGCCATATCTCCTATCTTTTGGCCATGCGTCCTAGAGCGAAAAGAACAATAATTCGTGACCACCCTCAAAAAATTGAAAAATCCCCCCAAATCCTAAAAAAATTAAAATTTTTTTATGAAAAACTTCTTTTGGCCATATCTCCTTAGATATGCGTCCTAGAGCGAAAAAGACTTTAATTCGTGACCACCCCCAAAACTTGAAAAATCCACCCAAATCCTAAAAAAATATAAATTGTTATACAAAAAACTTCTTTTGGCCATATCTCTTAAACTAAGAATCCTAGAGCGAAAATAACGACACATTTTTATATGAAAAACTTCTTTTGGCCATATCTCCTTAGATATGCATCCTAGAGCGAAAAGGACTTTAATTCGTGACCACCCCCAAAAAATTGAAAAATCCACTGAAAGCCTTAAAAAATTGCAATTTTTGTATGAAAAACTTATTTTGCCCATATCTCCTTAAATATACGTCCTGGAGCGAAAAGGACTTCAGTTCGTGACCACCCCCAAAAGTTGAAAAAACCACCCAAATCCTAAAAAAATTGAAATTGTTATACGAAAAACTTCTTTTGGTCATATCTCTTAAACTAAGCATCCTACAGTGAAAAGAACGACAATTCGCGACCACTCCCCATAAAAACTCCTATGAAAATCCTCAAAAATTTAAAATTTTTATAATACGTGACCGTTCCAAAAAAATGGAAGCTCCTATGAAAATCGCCAAAAAATCAAAATTTTTTACATGAAAAACTTATTTTGGTCATATCTCCTTAAATATGCGTCTTAGAGCAAAAATAACGTCAACCCCATAAAATCAAACTTTCGATGGAAATCCTCAAAAAATTAAATTTTTATGTGGGAAATTCTTCAAAAATTTTAAATTTGTATATGGGAAACCTAACTTGGCCATATCTCCTTAAATATGCGCCATAGAGCAAAAAGAACGTCAATTCGTGACCACTCCCCATAAAATCTTTCGATGGAAATCCTCAAAAATTTTAAATTTGTATATGGGAAACTCATTTTGGACATATCTCCTTAAATGTGCGTCCTAGAGCGAAAAGGACGTTAATTCGTGACCACTCCCACAAAATCAAAATTTCTGTGAAAATTCTCAAAAATTTCAAATGTTTATATGGATAATTTAGTTTGGCCATATCTCCTTCAATATGTGTCCTAGAGCAAAAATTACGTTAATTCGTGACCACTCCCTAAAAAATTAAAATTTCGACGGAAATCGTCAAACATTTCAAATTTTTATATGAGAAACTTATTTTGGCCATATCTCCTTAAATATGCGACCTAGAGCTAAAATGACGTTAAATCGTGGCCACCCACCTGTCTTCCAAATTTGTTAGGAATTATATAAAGATTTATATTTTCATATATGAATACCTTCATATTACAATTAAATGGGCTCGCCAAAGTAGGCGGACGAATTATGGATTTTTGGACAATATTTACCCAAATCAGGCTATATTCCTAGAAGTTGGAAAGTTAACTTAATCTTAACAGATTTTGTGGAAAGTGTTCAATTGTGTTGTGTAGAATGACTACATTATGGGTAAATCATCATTGAATCATGTGGGTATTCTGACCGTAATTGCCTAAATCCGAGGAACATATGTATGGGGGGCTTTAAAATACTAATCGCTAAATTGTTAATAGTGCTCTCCGTGCAAAACTTCACATTTTTCAGAGTGAATCTTTGGCGTCGTAGCCACCATGGTGCAATGGTTAGCATGCCCGCCTTGCATACACAAGGTCGTGGGTTCGATTCCTGCTTCGACCGAACACCAAAAACTTTTTCAGCGGTGGATTATCCCACCTCAGTAATACTGGTGACATTTCTGAGGGTTTCAAAGCTTTTCTAAGTCGTTTCACTGCAATGTGGAATGTCGTTCGGACTCGACTATAAAAAGGAGGTCCCTTGTCATTGTGCTTAACATAGAATCGGGTAGCACTCAGTGATAAGAGAGAAGTTCACCAATGTTGTATCACAATGGACTGAATAGTCTAAGTGAGCCTGACACATCGGGCTGCCACCTAACCTAACCTAACCTAGTATTAAATGCATATTATTTTTATATAGTACCAACCTTCAAATGATTCGTGTCAAAATTTGATGTCTGTAAATCAATTAGTTTCTGAGATAGAGCGTCTTTTGTGAAGCAACTTTTGTTATTGTGAAAAAATGGATTAATTGGTATGCAAAATTCAAGCGTGGTGAAATGAGCACGGAGGACAGTGAACGCAGTGGACGCCCGAAAGAGGTGGTTACCGACGAAAACATCAAAAAAATCCACAAAAAAAATCGAATGACCGTAAAATGAAGTTGATCGAGATAGCAGAGGCCTTAAAGATATCAAAGGAACGTGTTGGTCATATCATTCATCAATATTTGGATATGCGGAAACTCTGTGCAAAATGGGTGCCGCGCGAGCTCACATTTGACCAAAAACAACAACGTGTTGATGATTCTGAGCGGTGTTTGCAGCTGTTAACTCGTAATACACTCGAGCTTTTCCGTCGATATGTGACAATGGATGAAACATGGCTCCATCAATACACTCCTGAGTCCAATCGACAGTCGGCTGAGTGGACAGCGACCGGTGAACCGTCTCCGAAGCGTGGAAAGACTCAAAAGTCCGCTAGAAAAGTAATGGCCTCTGTTTTTTGGGATGTGCATGGAATAATTTTTATCGATTTTTTTGAGAAGGGAAAAACCATCAACAGTGACTATTATATGGCGTTATTGGAGCGTTTGAAGGTCGAAATCGCGGAAAAACAGCCCCATATAAAGAAGAAAAAAGTGTTGTTCCACCAAGACAACGCACCGTGTCAGAAGTCATTGAGAACAATGGCAAAAATTCATGGATTGGGCTTCGAATTGCTTCCCCACCCACCGTATTCTCCAGATCTGGCCCCCAGCGACTTTTTCTTGTTCTTAGACCTCAAAAGGATGCTCGCAGGGAAAAAATTTGGCTGCAATGAAGAGGTGATCGCCGAAGCTGAGGCCTATTTTGAGACAAAGCCGAAGGAGTACTATCAAAATGGTATCAAAAAATTGGAAGGTCGTTATAATCATTGTATCGCTCTTGAAGGGAACTATGTTGAATAATAAAAACGAATTTTGACAAAAAAATGTGTTTTTCTTTGTTAGACCGGGGACTTATCAGCCAACCTGTTAGACAACATTTGGCATGATTATTAAGTTTAGAGCCACCGTGGTGCAATGATTTGCATGTCCGCCTTACATACATAGAGTCATGGGTTTAAACCCAGTTTCGACCAAAAAGTGTTTCAGCACAATAAATTCGAATTTCCAACAAAACAGTTTAAAATTTCTTGAAATTTGTAAATTTCACCACAAATGCGCCCATCCTGAACTGTGTATGGCGCTAAAGACTGAGATATTTTTAACTCCCATTTCTTTTTCTTCAAAGTAAGAAATTTTCTTTAAAAAGTGAAAAAAAAATAATTATGTCTCATACATTTTCTGGAATTTATCAAAAAAAATATTTTCTAATTTTTGTGAAATTTTCTAAAACTAACTAAAATTTTCTTTTTGGCGAATTGTCTGTTATTTGGGTGTAGAATTTACTTCGTCTAGTGTGGTATTATATTACAATACAGTGAATGTCGAAGTGAGTGATGAAGTACCTGGATTCTATTATAACGCCTGTCAACTTCTTTTATTTAGATTCTATAGAATTCCTGCGATATACGCAAATGTAAGAAAAATTTATAATTATCCAGCCTACATAATGTTTTAGTTCACTAGGGCATAGTACTGCTCATGAGTCAGGTATTCCTAATTACTATGAGAAATGGCAAACACGACATGAAGGATGTCTCATGTTACCATTTTAACGAATGTAAAATTAATAGAATTTGCATGTACATACATTAAGCTCTTGAAGAAGTTAGCTGGTCATGTAAGTGGGACTGAGTTTTCTTTTTCTGCTTCCACCTATAACAAACACAAATTTGCATGCGGCATATCAACGCTGGTTTAATCCATCCTTATGAAATTGATGCTGCATTGCAATTTGTATGCATTTTTCATTTGGTGCTGTAGTTTGTAGGAGATGGTATTTTTTTCGTGTTCAATTTTGAATAGTTGACACATTTCTCGTTGGTGTCATCATCATATAGTTTACAAAAACAACTTACATATCCTATAGAAAGTTTGCTGTCAAGAGAAGTTCAATGAACTTTCTTTGTGGTACACAAAGTTAATATCAGCCAGTACTAGCAACAAGGGCTAAAAATAAAATTTTATTGCAATGAGTTTAATATAAATCCATGTCGGTCATCGATTTAAAGTAATCAGAGGGATTAAAACGACCGAAGGTTTGGACGAACTGAATCTTATGTATAACCTACCATGGATCACATATAAATTGTCGTAAAGAAACTATCTAACTACTGCAGTTATTTGACTATGGTTAAGGTTACAGGGGGAAAGACAAACTGATCGTTAAAAAGGCAGATTTTTTAGCTATTATCTTTTTGGCAACACCGCTTCAATTGATGGATTGGAAGCACGGTTGCCAAAATTTGGAGAAAGTGTTAACAAAAACTACAAAAATATTTGTTCCAAAATTTTATTAAAAAATGGTAAAAAAAATAAGTTTTTCCAAAACTTTTTTCCGTAGAAATTTTTGTTTAAATTTTTATTTCTGTAGAAGATTTTGTCAAAATTTTATTTTTATAGAAAATTTTGTCAAAAATTTATTTGTAGAGAAAATTTTGACAAAATTTTATTTCTAAAGAAAATTTTGTCTAATTTTTTTTTCTATGCATTTTTTCAAATTTTTCAAAATTTTATTTCTATAGGAAATTTTGCCAAAATTTTATTCCTGTTGTCAAAATTTTATTTCTATAGAAAATTGTATTGCTAAAGGAAATTTTGCCAAAATTTTATTTCTTTAGGAAATTTTGTCAAAATTTTATTTCGAAATGAAATTTCGACAAAATTGAATGTCTGTAGGACATTTTGTCAAAATTGTATTTATATAGAAAATTTTGTCAAAATTTTATTTATATAGAAAATTTTGTCAAAATTTTATTTCTATAGAAAATTTTGTCAAAATTTTATTTCTATAGAAAATTTTGTCAAAATTTTATTTCTATAGAAAATGTTGTCAAAATTTTATTTCTATAGAAAATTTTGTCAAAATTTTATTTCTATAGAAAATTTTGTCAAAATTTTATTTCTATAGAAAATGTTGTCAAATGAGTGTCAATCGAGCGAAAGAAATGTATGGGAGCTATATATAAACCTGAATCGATTGTAATCAAATTTGGGCTATAATACAGTAATACAGGCTATAATACTCCTTGTGAAAAATATAAAGCAAACCAGACTAAAACTTTGGCTTCTGGGGCCGTATAAGTGTTCTATTCTGACTTAGAACATATAGATAATTATGCCTAATTTGAAAACGATTGGACTAAAACTGGGACATAGACTATATTCTATGTCTATAGGAAATTTTGTCAAAATTGTATTTTTATAGAAAATTTTCTCAAAATCGTATTTCTATAGAAAATTTTGTCAAAATGGTATTTCTATAGGAAATTTTGTTAAAATTGTATTTCTATAGAAAATTTTACCAAAATTTTATTTCGAAAAGAAATTTTGTAAAAATTTTATTTCGAAAAGAAATTTTGTCAAAATTGTATTTCTACAAGAAATTTTGCCAAAATTTTTTTCGGTTTGTTTGTTATTGTTGGCTTCTCTTCAATCGTTATTGTTGTCTTTGATCTCAGCTTAAAGCTATGCATTGACTAAACTACAAGTGTAGCTTAACCAACAGAGGAAGAGTATGCTTGTCAAATTTATTGGGGCAAAGCCCTATAGACTGCAAGATGGTTGGATGTACAGCTGTTTCGGAATTACCACATTCCTAATCAGCATCCTCTACTTGCAGCAAAACTATCAACCAATTATCAGTATAAATTCGGGTAATTCACTCAACCCAACGTGAAATACACTTGAACCGTCCGAAAAAGGGTTTAATATTCGGCTACTGCCTAAACAAATTTGCAAGCATATCTCTTTTCCTTTGCCAAACTCAAATCATCGATTTGTATTTAGTTGGCTGGGTATTGGTATTTCTATAGGAAATTTTGTTAAAATTTTATTTCTATAGAAAATTTTACCAAAATTTTATTTCTATGGGAAATTTTGTCAAAACTTTATTTCGAAAGGAACTTTTGTTAAAATTTTATTTCTATAGGGAATTTTACCGAATTTTATTTTTATACAAAATTTTGTTAAATTTTATTTCGGTAGGAAATTTTTTCAAAATTTTATTTTTATAGAAGATTTTATTAAAAATTTATTTCTATAGTACATTTTATCAACATTTTATTTTTATAGCATATTTTATCGTTATTGTTTTATCAAAATTTTATTGCTATATAAAATTTTGCCAAAATGTTATTTCTATCGAAAATTTTGCCAAAATTTTATTTCTATAGAAAATTTTACCAAAATTTTATTTCTTAGGAAATTCTTTCTATGAGAAATTTTGTCAACATTTTATTTTTAAAGAAAATTTTGTCAAATTTGTATGTCTATAAGAAATTTGGTCAAATTTTTATTTCTATAGAAAACTTTGTAAAAAAAAAAATTTTAATGAAAATTTTGTAAAAATTTTATATCTATAGGAAATTTTGGCAAATTTTATTTTTACAGAAAATTTTGTTAAAATTTTTTCTCTACAGAAATTTTGCCAAACTTTTATTTCGATAGGAAATTTTTTCAAAATTGTATTTTTATAGGAAATTTTTGAATTACCTCTTAGTTGAAGAGGAAATCTACAAACAACCACACAGAAAAAATTTTACGAAAAATTTTCCAATTAAAATTTTAATTGAGTTTTAAAAAAAAATTCAATTAAAAATTTAATTGAATTAACAAATTTTTTAATTGGATCAATTAGTTTTTTAATTGACCTTCAATTAATTTTTTAATTGATACTATCATTTCTGTGATTGAAGATATTTCAATTAAAAATTAATTGGATCACGAAATTAATTGTGATTGAATCAGAAAAATTTTGTGTGCATGAAGCAGTTACTCGTAAGATACCGTTCTACGATCCCATACAACGAATGGACAAACTTGGAAGAAGGCATTCTAGGAAAACGAAACTTTGAAGGGCCTTGTTGATGATAAAACTACGAAAAATGCGAAGTTTGATTCCGATCGAACTCCTTCAAGTACCTTCCATAAAAAGGAATCAAAAATATCTGATTGCAGAGAGGGGTCAGATAACACTAATAGCAAAATATCCGTCATTTGGCAACGTGCACACAGAAAAAAATTTCACGAAAAATTTTCCAATTAAAATTTTAATTGAGTTTTAAAAAATATTCAATTAAAAATTTAATTGATTCAACAAATTTTTTAATTGAAACAAAAATCAATCACAAAAATTAATAGTATCAATTAATTTTTTAATTGGATCAATTAATTTTTTAATTGACCTTCAATTAATTTTTTAATTGATACTATCTTTCTGTGATTGAAGACATTTCAATTAAAAAATTAATTGGATCAATTAATTTCGTGATTGAACCAGAATTTTTTTTTGTGCATATATCACTCTATGAAATTTTGTATGGTTAGAGCCGCCATTTGGGAGCAGGCATATATCACTCTTTGAAATTTTGTTTGGTTAGAGCCGAAATATTGACGAGGTGGTGAGTCAAATTTTGAGACCCTTTTGCAAATTTTCAAGATAAGCTAAATCTTATTTTTTAATGGAAAACTTAGAACAAATAGAAAACAAAATCATAGACAGTAATTAAATACAGAGATAAAATTTTTTGTTACAAGTCCTCAAAGTGCCACCAACATTGCCAAAAAGAAAAATAACGTTACTTTTTCAAAATTAGCAAATTTATTTTTATACCCACCACCATAGAATGGTGACGGGGGTATAATAAGTTTGTCATTCCGTTTGTAACGCATCGAAATATCGATTTCCGACTATATAAAGTATATATATTCTTGATCAGGGAGAAATTCTAAGACGATATAACGATGTCCGTCTGTCCGTCTGTCTGTCTGTCTGTCTGTCTGTCTGTCTGTTGTAATCACGCTACAGTCTTCAATAATGAAGCAATCGTGCTGAAATTTTGCACAAACTCGTCTTTTGTCTGCAGGCAGGTCAAGTTCGAAGATGGGCTGTATCGGTCCAGGTTTTGATATAGTCCCCATATAAACCGACCTCCCGATTTGGGGTCTTGGGCTTATAGAAACCGTAGTTTTTATCCAATTTGCCTGAAATTTGAAATCTGGAGGTATTTTGTGACCGTAAAGAGGTGTGCCAAAAATGGTGAGTATCGGTCCACGTTTTGGCATAGCCCCCATATAGACCGATCTCCCGATTTTACTTCTTGGGCTTATAGAAACCGCAGTTTTTATTCAATTTACCTGAAATTGGAAATCTAGAGGTATTGTCGGACCACAAATACGTGTGCCGAAAATTGTGAGTATTGGTCCATATTTTGGTATAGCCCCCATATAGACCCATCTCCCGATTTTACTTCTTTGGCTTATAGAAATCGCAGTTTTTATTCAATTTACCGGAAATTGGAAATCTAGAGGTATTGTAGGACCACAAATATGTGTGCCAAAAATTGTGAGTATCGGTCCATATTTTGGTATAGCCCCCATATAGACCGATCTCCCGATTTTACTTCTTGGGCTTATAGAAACCGCAGTTTTTATTCAATTTACCTGAAAATGGAAATCTAGAGGTATTGTAGGACCACAAATACGTGTGCCAAAAATTGTGAGTATCGGTCCATATTTTGGTATAGCCCCCATAAAGACCCATCTCCCGATTTTACTTCTTTGGCTTATAGAAATCGCAGTTTTTATTCAATTTACCGGAAATTGGAAATCTAGAGGTATTGTAGGACCACAAATACGTGTGCCAAAAATTGTGAGTATCGGTCCATGTTTTGGTATGTTCCCCATATAAAACGACCTCCCGATTTGGGGTCTTGGGCTTATAGAAACCTTATTTTTTATCCAATTTGTGTGAAATTGGAAATCTAGAGGTATTTTAGGACCATAAAGAAGTGTGCCTAAAATGGTGAGGATCGGTCCATATTTTGGTATAGCCCCCATATAGACCGATTTTCCGATTTTACTTCTTGGGCTTCTAGAATCCGAAGTTTTTATCCTATTTGCCTGAAATTGTAAATATTCTGGTATTTTAGGCTCACAAAAACGTGTATCGGATTAGGTTTTTATAGGTCCATTTGGTAATGCCTCCATATAGACCGACTTCACTTCTTGAGGGTGTAGAAGGCGCACTGATGATGAAAATTGCTTGAAACTCAATGTAAAATTTCCAGATTTTACTTCTACAGATTTAAGATTTCAAATCAAGACGTTATTTTATAATTTTCTTGCACACTTAAAGAGATGTTAATGATTCCTCTAAAACTCAAACAAAAATGGTTCTTATAAATCCAGAATCTGATATAGTCCTCATGGATGAAATCTTTAAATTTATCTTCGGGAAGTGTCCTCAAGTCCTCAAGTCCTCCTGAAATTTCAAAGGAAACCCTAATATTTGGTTCATGGTGGTGGGTATTTAAGATTCGGCCCGGCCGAACTTACTGCTGTATATACTTGTTTAATAAAAAATTGACAAAAAATCAAAAAAATAAATGAAGTTCGTAGATATAATTTTTTGTCCATAAAATGGATGGACAAAAGGAAAAAAAATAAATTTTAGTAAAATTTTTTTATTTGAATGGAAACCTTAGTGCAAATAAAAAACAAAATCAAAGACTGAAAAGAAATTCAGAGATATAAATTTTTGTTACAAGTTCTCAAAATGCCACTAAGACCAAAAAGGTAAATGTGTTAAAATTAAAAAAAAATCAACAAATAACGATAACTTCTAAAGTTCGCATAATTGTATTTTTGTGGATAATAGTTAATAATAAACATAAACTAAAATCTAAAACCCTAACCTAATAAACTTAACATAAAATACATGACAAAAACTCGTTAATCTACAATACCTTCGTTGATATAAATGAGGGGATTTTACTAAAAATATACCTCAAAAGTAAAATAAAATCAACAAGTATAAACGGCATGGTTGTTAAATATCATATACTACCACCACGTACAAAATTTCAACCAGATCGGATGAATTTTGCTTCTCCAAAAGGCACCGGAGGTCAAATCTGGAGATCGGTTTATATGGATGCTATATATAATTATGGACTGATATGAACCACTTCCTGCATGGTTGTTGGATACCATATACTAACATCACGTACCAAATTTCAAACGAATCGCATGAGTTTTGCTCTTCCAAGGGGCTCCGGAGGTCAAATCTGGGGATCGGTTTATATGGGGGCTATATATAATTATGGACCGATTTCGACCAATTTTTGCATGGGTGTTTGAGGCCATATATTAACACCACGTACCAAATATCAACTGAATCAGATGAATTTTGGTCTTCCAAGAGGCTCCGGAGGTCAAATCTGGTGATGGGGGCTATATATAATTATGGACCGATGTGGACCAATTTTTGCATGGTCATAAGAGACCATATACTACCACCATGTACCAAATTTCAGGCGGATGGGATGAAATTTGCTTCTCTTAGAAGCTCCGCAAGCCAAATCGGGCGACCGGTTTATATGGGGGCTATATATAATTATTGACCGATGTGGACCAATTTTTGCATGGTTGTTAGAGACCATATACTAACACCATGTACCAAATTTCATCCGGATCGGACGAAACTTTCTTCTCTTAGAGGCTCCGCAAGCCAAATCTGGGGATCGGTTTATATGGGGGCTATATATAATTATGAACCGATGTGGACCAATTTTTGCATGGCCATTAGAGACCGTATACTTACACCATGTACCAAATTTCAGCCGGATCGGATGAAATTTTCTTCTCTTAGAGGCTCCGCAAGCCAAATCGGGGGATCGATTTATATGGAAGCTATATATAATTATTGACGGATGTGGACCAATTTTTGCATAGTTATTAGAGACCATATATTAACACCATGTACCAAATTTCAGCCGGATCGGACAAAACTTTCTTCTCTTAGAGGCTCCGCAAGCCAAATCTGGGGATCGTTTTATATGGGGGCTATATATAATTATGAACCGATGTGGACCAATTTTTGCATGGCCATTAGAGACCGTATATTTACACCATGTACCAAATTTCAGCAGGATCGGATGAAATTTGCTTCTCTTAGATGCTCCGAAAGCCAAATCGGGCAATCGGTTTATATGGGGACTATATATAACTATGGACCGATGCGGACCAATTTTTGCATGGTTATTAGAGACCATATACTAACACCATGTACCAAATTTCAGCCGGATCGGATGAAATTTGCTTCTCTTACAGGGTCTGCAAGCAAAATTTGGGGGTCCGTTTATATGGGGGCTATACGTAAAAGTGGACCGATATGGCCCATTTGCAATACCATCCGACCTACATCAATAACAACTACATGTGCCAAGTTTCAAGTCGATAGCTTGTTTCGTTCGGAAGTTAGCGTGATTTCAACAAACGGACGGACGGATATGCTCAGATCGACTCAGAATTTCACCACGACCCAGAATAAATATATATACTTTATAGGGTCTTAGAGCAATATTTCGATGTGTTACAAACGGAATGACAAAGTTAATATACCCCCCATCCTATGGTGGAGGGTATAAAAATAGCAGATTTTTCGATTTAATAATATACTCCATAAATAAGTCAAAAAATAGTGAAAACGAGAAAATGAGAGATATAATGTTTTTTCTTCCTTTGTAAATCATCCTTTTTGGGTAGAAAAAAAAAAACTAAAATGTTAACTTGCTCGAATTAATTTTTTTGGGTTTTCGATAAAAAAAACACTACCAATACCTACACAAAATAATTATATTAATTAAAATTCGACCATTCGTTCTTTTACACCATTCTTGTAATTTAACCTCATTTTCGACAAAAAAAAAAAAGCTCAAAATTCAAATATTTTTTAAAAATAATTTTAGACAATTATAGGAAAACTTTATTTTTGTATTCGAAGCTTGATATCATAGGCTGTAAAACACAGAATTTAGAATAACAATCGATGAAAATATTTTTGGCCGCTTTCGAAGCACTGTACGGCGTGTCGTCAAATTAATTCCTTATCAAATTTTTGAACTCCCCACTAGATATTGTTATTGCCTGGCCAGGTGGACATTATTTTTTCTTGAAATAACTCAACAAAGATAAAAGACATTACATGTTTTTATTCAAGTCCAACATTAATCACTACCGATGTCCACCTAGGAGGACATTCGAAAACGACACCAAAATCTATTTCCCCACTTAGTTTCGATTTATTTCTCGATGCTATTTTAAAGCAGACTTTAATTTAAATAAGCTATAAATATTTTCCATATTGGTGAGCACTTAAATGCATTTTTATAAACTTGTTTAACAATAAACAAAAAATACGAAATTTTGAGTCCAATTTTCTACTGTGTGTCTATAGTAAATGGAATATCCATTTAACCCTTTCACTACCGATGTCCACCTAGGAGGACATTCGAAAACGACACCAAACTCTATTTCCCCACTTAGTTTCGATTTATTTCTCGATGTGATTTTAAAGCAGACTTTAATCTAAATAAGCTATAAATATTTTCCATATTGGTGAGCACTTAAAGCATATTGTCGTGAGGTCAAAGATTTCATGTCTTTAAAATACGAATGCAAATTTTGCTTAGTATAGAAGACGCATTTCTCTAATATAAAGTTTTTTTTTCCTTGTCCAAAAGTCGATAAACTTTTCAATGAAGTCGTATTGTCCTTATAATTAAGTGATTTCACTTTAAAATGGGTATCATAATATGAAAGAAAAAATTTTTGGGCTAAGGTCAACTTGACTTTAATAACTCAGAAAAATTCTTTAAATTTAATGAAATTGTCTTTAAATTTGTTGTCTTTTTGCTTCTTGACTACAAAGCAAAAAATCGTTCAAATATAAGACATGTTTTTCAACACTTTATTTTAAAGACATTTTTTACTTGAAACATAGCATAATTTCTACTAGAAGTCGAGTCTCAATTTGGAAAATAAAGTTGTCGTTAACTCGTTTTTAAAGGACTTTGATAGCATATGAAGATAAGAAGCTGAAAAAAACGAAAACTTAAAATTTGCTTCCTAGAAGCAAGTACACAAAACCTAAATTTAAAAGAGAATTGTGTCTTAAAAGTATCCTAACTTGTATTCTCCGCTTCTTTGGCTCGGAATCAATACCAACATTTTTAAAGTAAAGTCAAAATCCAAAAATCTTTGGAACCGGGCATGCTTTTTTTTCAGTGTATAGACTTCTTTAACAATAAAAATGGACATTCATACAAAAACTATAAGTGATATTTATTCGGGCTCTGTTCTTCGAAAGATATTATAGACCAAACAGCGCTTATTTTCGTCAGGCCATTTAATTACAATTCATGAATCAAGATTTCAGAACAATCTCATATAGCTCTTGAAGTAATTGAGTCAGGTCCTCAAAATTACAATTTTTGTTCGACATGATGATAGTACAAGTAAACCCATAAGAAAAATTAAAGCTTTTAACTTTGGGTTATTTTCGGCAGTGAAAGGATTAAATATTAAAAAAACACTTAGGGCGTTTCCGATTCGCAAAAAATATGTTGCCTTGTCGTGACACTACTTTTTCCCTAAGTGACATTTCGCCTAAATGATAGTGTAATTCTAAAGTTATACTTAATTTATAATATTGTGAGGTATAAAGGATCCAAAATCTATGACAGTGTCCTTGATATCTTCCAATCAATTTCCAGAATGTTGCACATTTTTTCCCAATCGAAATCGCCATTAGAAACAGGAAAAGAGGAGATTTTTACCGACAAGTATATTGTATTTGTCGTCGCGGAAAAAATGCTTCGCCTACCGCCTATCGCTGTGGTTATATTTACACACTCTTTGCGCTAAACATAGAATCGGGTAGCCCTTATTGATAAGAGAGAAGTTCACCACTTATGGACTAAATAGCCTAAGTTAGCCTGAAATAACGGCCTGCCACTATACCAAATCTAACCTAAACTAATAAATAATTTAATTACAGCCCCACTTTATTATAAATGAATTCAATATGAACATGTACATATTTCAAACAAATCTAAATAGAAATTACATTAAACCGCATTCCTTTTAATTAAAATAAAATTCCCATTTACAATTTCCGGTATAAAATTGGATTCGTTTCGTTTGTTCTCATATAACTTAAAGCTATTTCAGGAATATGAACGAGCAAATATACTCGTATATGATGTGCAATTTATACATACATACAACAGAAATACTACCTATATGGATATGTTTGTATGTATTTTAACTGCAGTAATCTCATAGAGAATTCACGGTGAATGTATTTTAACAAAGAAGGTTACAAAATTGCTACTACAGGTCTCATGCATTATTACAAAATGAGATAGGTGTGATAATTCATTCTTTGGTTGAAAAATGCTGTCAGTGTATACAAATAAAAAAAATTGTAAGGTGAAACACACCTTACAAAAATTGGATAGAAATAAACTTTTCTATTTTTTTTTTTCAAATTATAAGAAATCTTTGTCTCTTATACACACAAAAAAAAATTCACGAAAATTTTTCCAATTAAAATTTTAATTGAGTTTTAAAAAATATTCGATTAAAAATTTAATTGATTCAACAAATTTTTTAATTGAAACAAAAATCAGTCACAAAAATAATAGTATCAATTAATTTTTTAATTGGATCAATTAACTTTTTAATTGAACTTCAATTAATTTTTTAATTGATACTATCATTTCTGTGATTGAAGACATTTCAATTAAAAATTAATTGGATCAATTAATTTCGTTATTGAATCAGAAAAAATTTTTTTTGTGTGTATACATGCAAAAAAAATAACACTTTCCTCCGAAAGGAAAATTTAGACAAACAAATATCGTTTCCCATTTGCTTTTTGCTTTAAGGAAGTTTGTTTGGAAGAAAAATATATAAATTTTGTGATAAACGTTGATTCTTTTAGAGGATGTAAAATCAATTTCATAAAGACTACCTAAATTTTTTGTTATTTTTCTCGCTAATTGCATCTTTTCTCGCAACTTTTACTTCTACGCATAAGCGTAGGAAGGCCTCTGGGGAGGGGGCTTAGACCCCCCCAGAAAAATTTTAGCCCCCCCAGAATTTGAAAACCTATTTACGACTTTACATTGTGGTAGCAGTTGCCGATTTTATTTCTTAACATTGTCTTCTAAATTGTAAGTTGGTTTCTTTACTATAAGGTGCATTTTGTGATATTTTCCCGAATAAACGTTTTTATGATTTTTAATGCATTATAAAGCTTGTTTATCGAATATTTTCAAAAATTATTAAAATATTAAAATTTTCTAGAATGGATTAGCATTTTTGCGGCAAAATTTGAAAAATTTGTACCATTTTATAAACTTTTACTCTTTTTTAATCCATTACAAAAAAATTACCCATTAAAAACACAACACGTCGCAGAGTTCCTCGATCTGGCCATAAGCTGAATACCAAAGCGTATAACATAAAATGGATGAAATCACAATAAACTGTTACAACAACAACAACCCATTAAAAACAAAAAAAAAATACCCATTAAAGAAAAAATTAGTTATAAAAAAAATTGAATCAAAACAACTTCCTGCGTATTTAAAATAATTAACTTCTTTGTGAAGACATTTTTGGAAGTGATTTTACAGTTGTGCTTTTTTATAAATTAATTGTCGAGTTATATTGAAGTCTAATTTTTTATTAATTTTTATAAAATAAAACATGAATCGAACTGCAGTTCAGTCTATAAATTTTTTTCTAGGGGGGCTATAGCCCCCCCTAGGAAAATTGTCTAGCTACGCTAATGCTTCTACGTGGTTTATTTAGTTCTTAGTCCCTTTTTCTGTAATACAAACAAAGCAGAAGACATTATTTGACTTTATACTATTTATACCCTTCACCACTACTTTGGTACGGCGTATAATAAGTTTGTGCATTTGTATGTAACGCCAAGAAGGAGTAATCGTAGACCAACCTTTTAGAATACGGGTCGGCTTAGAATTAAATTCTGAGTCGATTTAGCGATGTCCGTCTGTCTGTCTGTCTGTCTGTCTGTTGGTGTATTATTGTGTGCAAAGTACAGCTCGCTGTTTTAGTCCGATTGTCCTAAAATTTGCTATAGGGTCCTGTTTCGGCTCAAAGACGATCCCTATTGATTTTGGAAAAAATCGGTTCAGATTTAGATATAGCTGCCATATATATTTTTCACCGATCTGGTCATAATTGGCGTGTATGTCAACCGATCTTCCTCAAATTCCGTACATCCGAATATTTTATGAGTCTCGAAAAACTTGCAAAATATCAGCCAAATCGGTTCAGATTTAGATATAGCTCCCATTATAGCTTTCGCCCGATTTACACTCATTTGCCCACAGAGGCCAATTTTTTGTTCCGATTTAGTTGAAATTTTGCATAGGGAGTAGAATTAGCATTGTAACTATGCGTGCCAAATTTGGTTGAAATCGGTTCAGATTTGGATATATCTCCCATATATAGCTTTCGCCCGATTTACACTCATATGACCATAGAGGCCAAGTTTTAACTCCGATTTAGTTGAAATTTTGCACAGGGAGTAAAATTAGCATTGTACCTATGCGTGCCAAATTTGGTTGACATCGATTCAGATTTAGATATAGCTCCCATATATGTGTTTTTCTGATTTCGACAAAAATGGTCAAAATACCAACATTTTCCTTGTTAAATCGCCTCTGTTTAGTGGAAAAGTTGTAAAAATTACTCTAATTTTCCTCTACTTCTAATACATATATATCGAGCGATAAATCATAAATAAAAGTTTGTGAAGTTTCCTTAAAATTGCTTCAGATTTAAATGTTTCCCATATTTTTTTTACTAAAATTGTGTTCCACCCTAGTGCATTAGCCAATTTAAATTTTGAGTCTATAGATTTTGTAAAAGTCTATCAAATTCTGTCCAAATCGAGTGATATTTAAATGTATGTATTTGGGACAAACCTTTATATATAGCACCCAACACATTTGACGGATGTGATATGGTATCGAAAATTTAGATCTACACAGTGGTGCAGGGTATAATATAGTCGGCCCCGCCGGACTTTAGACTTTCCTTACTTGTTTTAAAATTTACCTTTTGCCTGGACGATGAATAGAACTGCGGACCATAGAGTTTGCAAGCCAACGCACTATCTACTCGTCTATGTACCTGTTATTATATATATATATATATATATATATATATATATATATATATATATATATATATATATATATATATATATATATATATATATATATATATATATATATATATATATATATATATATGTATATATGTACATATATATATATATATATATATATATATATATATATATATATATATATATATATATATATATATATATATATATATATATATATATATATATATATATATATATATATATATATATATATATATATATATATATATATATATATATATATATATATATATATATATATATATATATATATATATATATATATATATATATATATATATACCGAATTATGCAAACATTTTTCAAATATATTTTAAGTAATTGATTTGGACGAAAAACCAGCCTGCGTTGATATCAGGCTAACATCAAAATAGTTTTTGCAAAATTGTTTCTTTAGGAAAATTACCTACTAAAGACATGTTTCTATGAAATAAAGTTTCTTTACATCGGCTCGGGAGCGCCGAAAACTATGCTATATAAATATAGCTGCCATATATATTTTTCACCGATCTGGTCATAATTGCGTGTATTTCAACCGATCTTCCTCAAATTCCGTACATCCGAATATTTTATGAGTCTCGAAAAACTTGCAAAAAATCATCCAAATCGGTTCAGATTTAGATATAGCTCCCATATATAGCTTTCGCCCGATTTACACTCATTTGCCCACAGAGGCCAATTTTTTGCTCCGATTTAGTTCAAATTTTGCACAGGGAGTAGAATTAGCATTATAGCTATGCGTGTTAAATTTGGTTGAAATCGGATCAGATTTAGATATAGCTCCCATATATAGCTTTCGCCCGATTTACACTCATATGACCACAGTGGCCAATCTTTTACTCCGATTTAATTGAAATTTTGCACAGGGAGTAGAATTGGCATTGTAGCTATGCGTGCCAAATTTAGTTGAAATCGGTTCAGATTTAGATATATCTTTCTTATATAGCTTTCGCCTGATTTACACTCATATGACCACAGAGGCCAATTTTTTGCTCCGATTTAGTTGAAATTTTGCACAGGGAGTAGAATTAGCATTGTTGCTATGCGTGCCAAATTAGGTTGAAATCGGTTCAGATTTAGATATAGCTCCCATATATATGTTTTTCTGATTTGGACAAAAATTGTCAAACTACCAACATTTTCCTTGTAAAATCGCCACTGCTTAGTCGAAGAGTTGTAAAAATGACTCTAATTTTCCTAAACTTCTAATACATATATATCGAGCAATAAATCATAAATAAACTTTTGCGAAGTTTCCTTAAAATTGCTTCAGATTTAAATGTTTCCCATATTTTTTTACTAAAATTGTGTTCCACCCTAGTGCATTAGCCAACTTAAATTTTGAGTCTATAGATTTTGTAAAAGTGTATCAAATTCTGTCCAAATCGACAGAATTTGGACAGAATTCATTTGACGGATGTGATATGGTATCGAATATTTAGATCTACAAAGTGGTGCAGGGTATAATATAGTCGGCGCCGCCCGACTTTAGACTTTCCTTACTTGTTTTAAAATTTACCTTTTGCCTGGACGATGAATAGAACTGCGGACCATAGAGTTTGCAAGCCAACGCACTATCTACTCGTCTATGTACCTGTTATTGTAATCAATATATATATATATATATATATATATATATATATATATATATATATATATATATATATATATATATATATATATATATATATATATATATATATATATATATATATATATATATATATATATATATATATATATATATATATATATATATATATATATATATATATATATATATATATATATATATATATATATATATATATATATATAAATTTGCAGTTTCTACAAGCCCAAGAAGTCAAATCGGTAGTTGTACCTATATGAGGGTTATACCAAATCATTGACCAATACAGGCATTCCCTCTAGATTTCTAGATTTCAGGGAAATACGATAAAATAAATGATTTCTAGAAACCCAAGATCAGTTTATAAGTGGGGGCTAGGCCACACCATGGACCGGTACATACAATATTCGGCACACCTATTGGTGGTCCTCGAATACTTCTAGATTTCTTATTGTAGAAAAATCGGATTAAAGCTATGGTTTCTTGAAGATCAAGACCAAACATCGAGGGTTCGGCTATTTCAAAACGTGAACCACTATACACTTTATTCGGCACACCTATTTGAGGTCCTAAAATACCTTTAGATATGTATTTTTTGGAAAGTAGGATACAAATTGCAATATCTAAAAGCTCGAGAAGCCAAAGGAGTTATCGTTCGACTTGACACAGACGGTATAGCTTTTATATGGACCGATTTTCCGATTTGAATTCTTGAGTAAGTAGATTTGATTTGATTTAATAATGTGGAAATCTAGAGGTCCATAAAGAGATATGTAAAATTTGGGTTATATCTGTAAGTGATATAGGGGGAAATGTGCACTGCCCGAAACTAGAAGCAAAATTTCTCGATGTAACTTCTCGTGGTAATTTGTGTAATTTGTTTTATTTTATTCGATTTTCTTTTACACACTGAAAAAAATATTTACGTGATATTAAAGATTACGCAACCTAAATTTGAGGATGCGCAATTTACAAAGTATTACGGACAAATTTCTTTAAAATAATGAAAGTGTATAATCTTTGCTTCAAATTTGTTTTCATTAAATTTAGGACACAAATATTATAAATTTGCATCCCTCCGTTAAAGTCGCATGTCTTTGAACTAGGGCTGTGGAGTCGGAGCCGGAGTCGGAGTCTTGGAGTCGAAGTCTGAAGATTTTGCTGCAGTCGGAGTCGGAGCCAAAGTTGTAGAAATTTTGCTCGACTCCTACTCCGGCGAAACAAACTTTGAAAAGCACTTCCTACTCAGCAAAAAAAGCGTCGCCGAAAAAGTAATGAAAGTGTTCTTTTTGGATCCCGAAGTGGTACAAAATTGACGCAGAAGCGATGAATTTAACATGGGCTTGTCATAGGACGAAAGTCCTCCATTTCAACAGCCGGTGCACTGAATTTGCATCACTTCTTTAGGTGTGATTCGAATTCAATGTATTGAGTGTAAATTAAAAAATTCTCTGATATTTTGTCAAATAAATAATTTTTTATAATTTTTAATGGAT
The DNA here is from genome assembly GCF_050003625.1 of Haematobia irritans. Classification (NCBI taxonomy): domain Eukaryota; kingdom Metazoa; phylum Arthropoda; class Insecta; order Diptera; family Muscidae; genus Haematobia; species Haematobia irritans. Next base: position 177,704,393 of record NC_134397.1, on the reverse strand, counting down.
TCTAACGCTTGTCTGCAACGTTTGACCTTAAATATTTTCAAAAATTCAAAATTGTTTCAGGTTGGATTTAGCATTTTTTTCGACAAAATTTAAATAATCTGAACCATTTTATGAATTCTTAAACTGTTTTTAACCAATTTGAAACAAAAAAAAAAAATTAAAATTACCCATTAAAAATATGAAAAAGCATGTTTTACAAAATTGAATGAAAAGAACTTCCTGTGTAGTTAAAATAAAGAACATCATTGGGAATACATCTTCTGGAAGTACTTTTAAAGTTGTGCCTTTGGAAGAACTTCCAATTTTTTTTGCTGGGTATCTTTGTAACTAAAGAAATATTTCGACAAATTAGATTCCATTGGGGTTTTTAATCGAACAACGAATTAATGGATTTCAGGCCATTCAAAGTGTATTTATATGGGTGAAATTTCACGGTGATATAAAAAATAGGTTTTACTAGAATATGGGCTGAATTGATCAATTGTATTGTCTATTGTTAACATATTAAAATATCGATTTTTGACCCTATATGTACTCTTGATAAAGGTACAATTTTAAGGCAATATAACAGTAGAACCTAACGTTCTAACTTTTTTGGCAGGCATGTCGAGTTCGAAGATGGGTCATACCGGACAATTTTGTGATGTAGCACCTACATATAAATCCATCTTCCGATTTGTTTTAAGAAGTTTCATAAAATTTGTCAGAAATTTTCAATTTAGAGTCTATTTTTCTATTTTTCCGGTATATTCACATACAAACCAATGCCAGTTTAAAAATCCAAATTATGACGGATACTTCGAAGTAAAACATATTTTCTTAATTTCAAAAAAAAAAAAAATTGAAACCCAAGATGCTAAAACCTCAAAATAAGTCTTAGCCTATATTTTAAGCGTTTTTATATTAAATCTAAAGATTCAATATTTCAGTTAATTTAAGGACAATTTCTTTATTTAAATCAAAAATGTGTTTCTACACTTTAAGGAAAATTTTCGTTAGTTTAAAGACATGCAACTTTAACGAAGGGGCGCAAATTTTTAAAATGTGTGTCCTAAATATAATGAACAAAAATTTTGAAGCAAAGATTATAAACGTTCTTTTAATTATTTTCATTATTTTAAAGAACTTTTTCCTTAATAGTGTGCAAATTGTATATCCTAAAATTGAGGTTGCGTAATCTTTAATATCACGTAAATATTTTTTCAGTGTGTGGAAACTTTAAATTTGAAAGAAAGAAAAGAATATTATTGCGATAAATATGCTACATGGTCATTGTGAAAAAGTAACATGGTGATCTTGAAACATGTTTGAGGTGATCATAGTCCTTCTCTGGATGTGTATTTTCGGAATGAACCCGAAATAACACAAACTGCCACTTGAACCTAATCTAACATACAACCCGAATTTTCATATCATTATCGTACACTTGGCTATCAAAGCTTAATGCTGCTTTCATTTCATTACCAAAATATTGTGAGAATGTCTAGTCATTAAAATGGATACAAATGTGGCCTTTGGTATTGCGCTGAAATTACGTCATGCGAGTGAATGGTGGTCAACTAATTCTTTAGATTACAAACTAATAGGAAAAAAAAAACAGACTCCAATCTTAGTACATAATAAAATATAAAATCTTTTGATAATCCGCACTTGAGACATGAAGGAAAAAAAAATCCTAATTACCAAAAAACCTCAACAAAGCGATGGCAATGAATGCCAAACTCGGATTTATGCAGACATTATTGAAAAATGAATTTCGTTGGAAGTTTTTCCTTATTGCGATTCGATGTTACATTTTCCAAATTAGTATGATTTTTATGTGCATGTCTCAAGTACACATTTTAGTGAACCAAGTGAAGAGAAGGCGTATTAAATAAATGTAATTATTTACCTAGCGTTTTTTCATTGTTGTATTTGGTATTCATGATGGAAAATATCGTCATATTTGATGGTCTTTCATATTAAACATTGTCTTAAAATGTAAGACAGCGAAATTTTAGATTGGTGTAATGAATCATTGTCATAAAGACTACGAATGTTTTTGTATTAACACAAAATATTTTTTTCTAATAAAGAATTAATTCAAATTTCATTACACACAAAAAAATTTCACGAAAAATTTTCCAATTAAAATTTTAATTGAGTTTTAAAAAATATTCAATTAAAAATTTAATTGATTCAACAAATTTTTTAATTGAAACAAAAATCAATCACAATAATAAGCGTATCAATTAATTTTTTAATTGGATCAAATAACTTTTTAATTGACCTTCAATTAATTTTTTAATTGATACTATCATTTCTGTGATTGAAGACATTTCAATTAAAAATTAATTGGATCAATTAATTTCGTGATTGAATCAGAAAAATTTTTTTTGTGTATATTTACAAAAAATTTCGCTTGCTTATATTTAATCAGAAATATCAAATAACGGCAAATATACGCAGAGAAGGAATATGATCACCTCAAACATGTTTCAAGAGCACAATGTTATTTTGGTATGGTGACCATGCAATATGTTTGTCACCAAAATGTTATTTTCTCGTCAAATATAACATGCTTGCCGAAATCAGATACATGATTTCCGAGAAAATAACATGGTTGCGAAAACTATGTTACATGGTCACCGCCCAAAAATAAAAGTTTGCTCTTAAAACATGTTTGAGGTGATCATATTCCTTCTCTAGGTGTAACGAAACCTTCCTATCAGAGTTTACTAAGGCCTACACCACATGTACTCAAAGAAAATACGATATTATCTTTTTTGATATAAAGCATTTTTTAAGACAAAATAAAAACTATTTTACTCCAATCGTTGTAATTTCAAAATCTTGTTTATTTTCTCTTTAAGAACCCAGCAAAAAAGTCGTCGCTCAAAAAAGTAGTGAAAATTTTATTTTTGGATCCGGAAGTGGTGCAGAAGAAGAAATTGGCGCAGAAGCGATGAATTTAAGATGGGCTTGTCATAGAACGGATATCCACCATTTCAACAGCCGTTACACTGAATATGCACCACTTCTTAAGGTGCGATCCGAATTCAGTGTATTGGATGTGAATTAAAAAATTTGGTGATATTTTGCCAAATAAATAATTTTTCTATTTTTTTACGATTTTTAATGCATTTTAAAGCATGTCTGAAATGCTTGATCTCATATATTTTCAAAAATGTGCAATTTTTCTAGATTGGATGTATCATTTCTTCGACAAAATTTCAATAATTTGTACCATTTTATTAATTGTTTCTCTGTATTCTTATTTGAAACAAACAAGTTAAAATTACCCTTAAAAATATGAAAAAGCGAGTTATAAACAAGTATATACGGCCGTAAGTTCGGCCAGGCCGAATCTTATGTACCCTCCACCATGGATTGCGTAGAAACTTCTACGAAAGACTGTCATCCACAAATTTCAACTCACATGGTTGTTAAATATCATATACTACCACCACGTACCAAATTTCAACCAGATCGGATGAATTTTGCTTCTCCAAAAGGCACCGGAGGTCAAATCTGGGGATCGGTTTATATGGGAGCTATATATTATTATGGACTGATAGGAACCAATCCCTGCATGGTTGTTGGATACCCTATACTAACATCACGTTCCAAATTTCAACCGAATGGGAAGAATTTTGCTCTTCCAAGAGGCTCCGGAGGTCAAATGTGGTGATCGGTTTATATGGGGGCTATATATAATTATTGACCGATATGGACCAATTTTTGCATGGTCATAAGAGACCCTATACTAACACCATGTACCAAATTTCAGCCGGATCGGATGAAATTTGCTTCTCTTAGAGGTTCGCAAGCCATATCGGGGGATCGGTTTATATGGGGGCTATATATAATTATGGACCGATGTGAACCAATTTTTGCATGGTTGTTGGAGACCATGGTGAAATCGAAATAAGTTTCTTTCATTTTCAAACTGGTTTTTAGTGTTACAAAAAATCCAAGTGTTACAAAAAAAGTGTTCTTCCGAAAACTATACCGAAAGAGACTGCCTTAACCATTGTCAAAATGTTTTGTATTTTAGTATGATTTATGGCTGATGTAAGAGAACAACATAATATATATTATTATTATTACCACCCTATAAGCGTAGCTTTATGCTATTTCTAATTTATTAAAATGTCTAAATGTATTCCACATCAAAGTAGATTTCCCTTTGACCGGGATCCCGGGATCCCAGGAAATTCGAAAAAAGTTCCCGCTTTCCCGGGAATGCAAAAATTCCGGGAAAAAGAAAACCCTAATCATACCGGAAAATTTTGTGACATAGCACTTACATATAAACCCATCTTCCGATTTGTTTTAAGAAGTTTTTCCCAGTCTAAAATGTTCATAAGATTTGTCAGAAATTTTGAATTTAGAGTTATTTGGATCTAAATTTCCCGTCGGTCCAGATTTTGTATATGGAGATAATTACTTGAGAAATCTCCATATACACCCGATGTCCTTGCACTGAAAAAATATTGTCGTGAGGCCAAAGATTTCATGTCCTTAAAATACGAATGCAAATTTTGCTTAGCATAGAAGACGCATTTCTCTAATATAAAGTTTATTTCCTTGTTCAAAAGTCGATAAACTTATCAATGAAGTTGTATTGTCCTTATAATTAAGTGATAATTCAGAAAAATTCTTTAAAATTAATGAAATTGTCTTTAAATTTTTTGTCTCTTTGCATCTTGACTACAAATCAAAAAATCGTTAAAAAATAGGACATATTTTTCAACACTTTATTTTAAAGTTGCTTTTTACTTGAAACATAGCAAAAATTCTGCTGGAAGTCGAGTCTAAATTTGGAAAATAAAGTTGTTGTTAACTCCTTTTTAAGGGACTTTGAAGGCTTATGAAGAAAACAAGCAGGAAAAAAAAGAAAAAATTAAAATTTGCTTCCTAGAAGCAAGTACACAAAACCCAAATCTAAAAGAGAATTTTATCTTAAAAGTATCCTTACTTGTATTCTCCGCTTCTTTGGCTCGGAATCAATACCATCTGTTTTTATTTTTTATAAAATGCCTATATAGATTAATACCACACTGTTAGAAAAATATGTTTTTCATATGTTCCGATATAAACAAAATGTGTTTCGGGCACAATTTTTAAACACAATATATTTAAGAGCAAACATGTAATGTTCCTAAACTAACACTAAATGCTTGGGACACATATATATGTTAATATGTTAGAATATATGATGTTTGGGGCATGAATGTTTCATAAAAATCATATGTGTGAATGTAAACATATATAAATTTACAAATTTCGAGTAAACATATATATGTTGTGATATTTCATTCAGAGAGCGACAGAGAGAGAGAGAGTATAGAGAAAGAAATAGTGATGGAAACAGGGAGGGTTGACAAAAGATATCGACATAACACAGCGAGATAATCAAAAGAGAGCAATTTCTGTGAAACCGCTTGTATGTTGTTTCGGAAAACTGTTTTATGATAAGGCCAAAGATTGGATATGCTTAAGTATAAATATTATTTAATTTGAATATTAGAATGAGTATTCGGAGTAAAGAGAATAGACATTCGGAACCATTTTGGCATTATGGGCACAATTTTTTCTTGGTTCGTTAAAAGAAATCGGAACGTACGAGGAGTAAGTCAAAATATTCAGGCAACGGAAATTAAAAAAAACGGTGGAAAATATACAAAAATTACAAAGGGATCTACATAAAAATAACGAAAGGGCTCTATACTCTTTTTAGAGTTGGGGCAGTAAAATGAAAAAAGGAGGAAATAGTGAAAAATAAAAGCGGGCATTAAGTTCTAGTTTTGCAGCTAAAACAATTGAAAAAGTTTATTTTCTTTAAAATAAATTATTAAAGTAAATTAAAAGGCATTTTTAGAGCGAAAATGGCAACTTAATACCGGTCTTAAAGGTAAAAATGAAATTAAGTACAAAACATAAGTTTTAAATGCATTTAAATGGTGTTAAATGCTAGTCAAAAAACTGTTCACGCCTAAATAAATTTATGTGTATATTATAAAATTATTTATGTTTATACCCGACTCCGCGTTCTTATTTTGTTAGAATTTTTGAATACCTTTTTCATTTGAAATTTCAAACTTTTATACCAAACAGGTTTTTCTTATAAAATTGTTATTTCTGCAAAAAATATAAAATATCCAAAAGATCAGTTGATTTAGTTTATATCAAGCACTGATTCTGACTGTAAATCTTTAATAACCCACATTTCGAAGATTCATTATAAAAATTTAATATACGAGTAGTATAAATATAAATTAAAAAAAAATTGGTTCGGTCGGAACAGGGATTGAACCCACGACCCTTTGCATGCAAGGCAGACATGCTAACCACTGCTCCACGTGGCCAACAAACATATGTTTCTGTCAAATAATGTTATGTTTGCATGGGCTCGTGGCCGCTGCAAACTATGCTATATAAATGTAACTTATAACGATAATTGTCTACTGGTGACTATAATTGATACGTAGCCCAGTGGATAGTGTGTTGGCTTACAAACTGTATGGTCCTCGGTTCGATTCTCCGTGCAGGCGAAAGGTAAAATTTTAAAAATGTATAAAATTGAATAATTTCTTCAACATTAATTGCATTACAGAAAAAGGTGCCAAGAAGTAAAAAATTTCATGGAAGTGAAAATTATGAGAGGGAATGAGCACAATCTTCTTTGGGGAAAATTCTTCCAAGCATATAATATTGTTAGGCTCAAAATCATATAACAAACATATTAATGTTTCGGCAGTATCCAATAATATATGTGCTTCCTGCAAAATATGTTTGGAACATATGTTAGAGAAGCGATTTTATTGAGAGTGCAGGATTTTACTTCTTAAACATCTGGAAGCCTAATTATTTTTTGTTTTTATAAATAAAGGGTGATTCTTTTGAGGTTAGGATTTTCATGCATTAGTATTTGACAGATCACGTGGGATTTCAGACATGGTGTCAAAGAGAAAGATGCTCAGTATGCTTTGACATTTCATCATGAATAGACTTACTAACGAGCAACGCTTGCAAATCATTGAATTTTATTACCAAAATCAGTGTTCGGTTCGAAATGTGTTTCGCGCTTTACGTCCGATTTATGGTCTACATAATCGACCAAGTGAGCAAACAATTAATGCGATTGTGACCAAGTTTCGCACTCAGTTTACTTTATTGGACATTAAACCAACCACACGAATGCGTACAGTGCGTACAGAAGAGAATATTGCGGAATATTGTGGAATCATTGGACCGTATTTTTTCAAAGATGCTGTTGGACGCAACGTTACGGTGAATGGCGATCGCTATCGTTCGATGCTAACAAACTTTTTGTTGCCAAAAATGGAAGAACTGAACTTGGTTGACATGTGGTTTCAACAACATGGCGCTACATGCCACACAGCTCGCGATTCTATGGCCATTTTGAGGGAAAACTTCGGAGAACAATTCATCTCAAGAAATGGACCGGTAAGTTGGCCACCAAGATCATGCGATTTGACGCCTTTAGACTATTTTTTGTGGGGCTACGTCAAGTCTAAAGTCTACAGAAATAAGCCAGCAACTATTCCAGCTTTGGAAGACAACATTTCCGAAGAAATTCGGGCTATTCCGGCCGAAATGCTCGAAAAAGTTGCCCAAAATTGGACTTTCCGAATGGACCACCTAAGACGCAGCCGCGGTCAACATTTAAATGAAATTATCTTCAAAAAGTAAATGTCATGGACCAATCTAACGTTTCAAATAAAGAACCGATGAGATTTTGCAAATTTTATGCGTTTTTTTTTTTTTTAAAGTTATCAAGCTCTTAACAAATCACCCTTTACATATTCTGGATATTCTTGTTATCTACACATATTTTGATGTGGTCTCTATATAGTCTTGTGTCGTATTTTAATTTATTGGCGTGACATTAAAATGTAGAGTTCTTTACATCCATAAAATGCTGAGATTAGTAGTCGAGTCGTATCAAAATTTAAAATTAGGGTTCTTTAGGACATACAAACACATATGGAAAAATAGAATACTTATATCGGTCTTTTTTTGGTACACTACACCTTAAAATTAGAATTGGAATACTGTTAAAATGAGATTTAGGTACACCACCTGGAGTCGACTCCGGGGTCGGAGTCGAGGCTAATAAGAAATACTGGAGTCGGAGTCGAGCAAAATTGGCTCGACTCCACAGACCTGCCCGACTCCAGCATTTTTCATCAGCTCGACTCCGGAGTCGACTCCGGGTAATATAACTAAATCTCATTTTAATACCACTAATTTGTAGTTCTATTGTGGGGGTACCGTAAGTGGATCGATATAAAGTATCGTATTTATTTATGTGTGCAAAAAAGGTCTTAATTTCACATTAGATGCCAATTGAACTCTATATTTCAAATTTAGGGCAACGTTTAATAAATAAAATAATGATATAAATACCCATCATAATATGAGAAGATACCAACAGTATATGTATTTGTGTACCAAAATTATTGATACTATCTCAAATCCTTTAAATTTGTTGCGAGCTATATAAAGGTTTATATTCCCATATGCATGAATTTGAATCTGAATCGATTTAGACAAAATTGTATATACTTCTAAAAAAAAAAATTTTAACAAAAAATAAAAATGCAAGGAAAGTCTAAAGTCGGGTAGGCCGATTATAATATACTCTGCACAACTTTGTATTTAGATTTACATTTTGATAAAATCTCAAATCAGACTTCTACAAAATCTCGGGCAATATTTGGGAAATATTTATAATTGTTTAGACAATTTCGCAAAAATGCATTTATGATTCATTCATTGAAAAATTTGAAAATTTTAGTCATTTCTACAAGTTTTCGACTTACCACTAAGTTCACTGATACTCACGCATACAAGTTTGGAAACATTTTTGTCTAGTAAATAAAATTTTGCAAAATTTTCTACAGAAACACAATTTTGACTAAATTTTCTATAGAAATAAAATTTTGGCAAAATTTTCTATAGAAATCAAATTTTGACCAAATATATAGAAATACAATTTTGAATAAAATTTTTATAGAAATAAAATTTGGCAAAATTTTTTATAGAAATAAAAGTTTGAAAAAATTATCAATAGATATACAATTTAAAAAAATGTGTAGCAAACAAGCAAACAAAAAATGCAATATATTCTATAGAAACAAAATTTTGACCAAATTTTCTATAGAAATAAAATTTTGACTAAATTTTATATAGAAAAAAATATTTCTATAGTAATAAAATTTTGAATACATTGTTTATTGCAGTGAGTATCAGTGAACATCAGTAAGAAAAAAAATTTTGAGAAAATTTGCTATAGAAATAAAATTTGACAATTTTTTCTTATAGAAATAAAATTTTGAAAAAAATATCAGTAAAAATACAATTTTATAAATTTTTTTGTGTAGTAAATAAAATTCTGCAAAATATTCTACAGAAACAAAATTTTGACAAAATTTTCTATAGAAATAAAATTTTGACAAAATTTTCTATAGAAATAAAATTTTGACCAAATTTTCTAATAAAAAAATCTATTACTATAAAATTTTGACAAAATTTTCTATAGAAATAAAATTTTGACCAGATTTTCTAATAAAAAAATCTATTACTATAAACTTTTGGCAAAATTTTCTATAGAAATGAAATTTTGACTTAAATTTTTATAGAAATAAAATTATCAATAGAAATAAAATTTTGAAAAAATTTTTGTGTAACAAACAAAATTTTGCAAAATTTTCTATAGAAATAAAATTTTGCAAAATATTCTATAGAAACAAAATTTTGACTCAATTTTCTATAGAAATAAAATTTTGATTAAATTTTCTATAGAAAAAAATATTTCTATAGTAATAAAATGTTGAATAAATTTTTTATAGAAATAAAATTTTGACAAAATTTGCTATAGAAATAAAAGTTTGACAAAACTTTTTATAGAAATAACATTTTACCAAATTTTCTATAAAAAAACAACTTTGAAAAAATTTTCTGTCAATATTACATGCGGAAACAATTTATATTTTCTTTTAATAATAAAATTTTAAAAAATATACATATATCCCTTAGTTTTAGTAAATTAATTTGAAAAATAAACTATTTGTTAATTTGCAAGAAAATTATTTTGGTGTGGGTTATAAACAACAACAAGAAACAGGTTTAGTTAAGAGGTAAAAAACTCAGGGGTATGTAAACTTGCGTGAGACTGTGTATGTATATTGCCTTAAAATAAAATTAAAAAAAAAATAATTTCGATTGTTCGAAATATTTCAAATAAATTGATATGAGCATTAAAATGGATCGATCCAGCCCATCTGCTAGTCTAACATTCTAGGAAACATAAAAAGATAGCCATAATTGGAAGTTGATTTTCATTTACAGTCATGCTGTACATTGATCGAATGAATAACGCTATGGAAACTAATTTGCGTAAAACCTTGCTTAGTTACAAAAATGTGAAGTGTTTTAAAAAATTTGGTTTAGCCGGAGTCGGAGTCGAGCAACATTTTTACGACTCCGACTCCAGCAAAATCTTCATACTCCGACTCCGGCTCCACAGCTCTGCTCCATAGACCATACGTCAACCAAAAATGGCTTAAAGGGAGGTTCCTAGGTGGTTCTACCGCACGATGACCACCAAAATCATCGGATCTGTATCTTTTGGACTTTTTTGCCTGGGTCATTTTAGAGAGTAAGGTTTGCACTACAAAATACCAAAATGTTGATAATCTCAAGCCGCAATACCGCTGAGCAACTTAAGTGTAACGTGTGGTGGCTTTGTCAGTCGTTTGAAGGCCATAATTCGCACAAAAAGAAGTCAATTGGAAAAAATCTAAACGATTATTAAAATTTTTAATATTATTTGTGATATTTTTGCTTTTGAACAATAATGTTTAAAAAATGTAAAACTATAGCGCATTATTGTGATGCATTGCATATCAGCCACCCTGTATATTACCCCATGTGAATTCATCTATAGAAATTAAAAGGCAAAGGTGTCCATTGATTCAACACGACACCTTTGCCTTTCAATATCATCACTTTTACCACACCCTTTAGCATATGGAATGTAATTGTAAATGAATTCATTATGAGGGATTTACTATGGTCAACAACTATTCCTCAATCATTTGTATGTCTGTAATATGCACAAATCCTTTTTGGATGTTACGTATAGAAATTTCATTCCTACAATCAAAGTGCAATGGAGCGCCTTTATCATAACCATCGAACGTGGGACCATATACTCAGACATTAGGCATCTACTAATTCCCAACTAAATGGTAATTTGTTGCAACCGTATGAAATTATTGTTATTTATTCATGTGAACATATTTTAAAAACAAGTGCAGAATATTTTCACTCTATAATTTTTTTTGGCGATTCTTTTGTTTAATTGATTTTACATTGCTATTATGCAAAATGGCATCACCACCAGACCAGACAACATATTTCACATTGATAATTTGCTTGTGGATGGGCAAATACTGAACGGGACGAATCGTTAATAAATGAAATTGAGCCTATCGATTGGGAATATTTTGGCTGGCTGGTAGACTAATTAAAAGTATTAGTGACATAATGAACAGTGGTACGATGTAAGTAGGGAGTGGTAAAGAAATTGACAGAACATAAGTTTATACCCACCGCCATAGGATTCTGATATCTGGTCGGCTTTGCCTGACTTTTGGGTAAACGATTTGCTTGAAATTTGCAGGGAAGGTTGGGGATGGTGTATAAACTAAGATTTCCTACTTTATTTTTCCACATTTGGTCAGGGACTTTTACCGGCATTTTGAAACTTGAAAAAATGCTGATTTTCTTGAATTTTTCAGGTTGAGGTATCTAGAAAAAAATCCCCAACCAACTGTTGCGTCATTTGGAAACTCGATTCTTTTTGAAAATTCAGGGAGGGTGGTCTCTAGGCAAAAATCCCATACTTTATTTTTTCGATATTTAATCGGAGAGAACGTGCCCTTTTTAAAAATAAAAGAGCAAAAAAAGAATAGACAAAAAATTACGTAGTTATGCCTCTGGCTACGTGCAAGTGAGTGTCCTTCGTTTTGTGTAAGGCGTAAGCGAAGTTTAGGGCTATAATCGGATGGGTCCAAAGGTATAAACTAGTAGTACCTATATGTAATAGATACTTTTACCCAGGACGAATCGTTAATAAATGAAATTGAGCCTATCGATTGGGAATATTTTGGCTGGCTGGTAGACTAATTAAAAGTATTAGCGACATAATGAACAGTGGTACGATGTAAATAGAGAGTGGTAAAGAAATTGACAGAACATAAGTTTATACCCACCGCCATAGGATTCTGATATCTGGTCGGGGAGGGGACCCCCCCTTTGCCTGACTTTTGGGTAAACGATTGGCTTGAAATTTGCAGGGAAGGTTGGGGATGGTGTATAAACTAAGATTTCCTACTTTATTTTTCCACATTTGGTCAGGGACTTTTACCGACATTTTGAAACTTGAAAAAATGCTGATTTTCTTGAATTTTTCAGGTTGAGGTATCTAGAAAAAAATCCCCAACCAACTGTTGCGTCATTTGGAAACTCGATTCTTTTTGAAAATTCAGGGAGGGTGGTCTCTAGGCAAAAATCCCCTACTTTATTTTTTCGATATTTAATCGGAGAGAACGTGCCCTTTTTAAAAATAAAAGAGCAAAAAAAGAATAGACAAAAAATTACGTAGTTATGCCTCTGGCTACGTACAAGTGAGTGTCCTGCGTTTTGTGTAAGGCGTAAGCGAAGTTTAGGGCTATAATCGGATGGGTTCAAATGTATAAACTAGTAGTACCTATATGTAATAGATACTTTTACCCAGTAAAAAAAGCGTCGCCAAAAAAGTAGAGAACATGTTCCTTTTAAATCCGGAAGTGGTGCAAAATTGACGCAGAAGCGAGTAATTTAACATGGACTTGTCATAGGACAGATGTCCACCATTTCAACAGTTGTTGCACTGAATTTAATCACTTTTTAGGGTGCACTCAAAAAAAAAAAAGTTTACTTGGATCCGAAGATTTTGACCTTCCCTTAAGGATTTTGGTATTGAATCCGAGCCAAAGATACGTCTTCTTTAATGTAAAGACATTTGTTAACTACCTATCTCGCTTTAAATCTAGGATCGATAAAATTAAAATGCGGATATAGATTTATCCGGATTTTAATTTTATGGGCGATGTCACTTGAAGAGAAATAAACTCCACCTACACTGAAAAAAAAATATTTAACTGATATTAAAGATTACGCAACCTAAATTTTAGGGTGCGAAATTTACAAAATATTAAGCACACATTTCTTAAAAAAAAATGAAATTTTAATTGAAATAAAGTTTATAATCTTTGCTTCAATTTTTATACCCTCCATCATAGGATGGGGGTATATTAACTTTGTCATTCCGTTTGTAACACATCGAAATATTGCTCTAAGACCCCATAAAGTATATATATTCTGGGTCGTGGTGAAATTCTGAGTCGATCTAAGCATGTCCGTCCGTCCGTCTGTTGAAATCACGCTAACTTCCGAACGAAACAAGCTATCGACTTGAAACTTGGCACAAGTAGTTGTTATCGATGTAGGTCGGATGGTATTGAAAATGGGCCATATCGGTCCACTTTTACGTATAGCCCCCATATAAAGGGACCCTCAGATTGTGGAGCTTCTAACAGAAGCATATTTCATCCGATCCGGCTGAAATTTGGTATATGGTGTTGGTATATGCTCTCTAACAACCATGCAAAAATTGGTCCATATCGGTCCCTAATTATATATAGCCCCCATATAAACCGATCCCCAGATTTGGTTTGTGGAGCCTCTAAGAGAAGCGTATTTCATCCGATCCGGCTGAAATTTGGTACATGGTGTTGGTCTATGGTCTCTAACAATCATGCAAAAATTGGTCCACATCGGTCCATAATTACATATATCCCCCATATAAAACGTTCTCCAGATTTGACCTCCGGAGACTCTTGGAGGAGCAAAATTCATCCGATACGGTTCAAATTAGGAACGTGGTGTTAGTATATGGTCGCTTACAACCATACCAAAATTGGTCCAATCACACAAAAATTGGTCCATATCGGTTCATAATCATGGTTGCCACTAGAGCCAAAAATAATCTACCAAAATTTTATTTCTATAGAAAATTTTGTCAAAATTTTATTTCTAGAGAAAATTTTGTTAAAATTTTATTCGGTTCATAATAAAATTTTCATCATTGTCAAAATTATATTTCTATAGAAAATTTTGTCAAAATTTTATTTCTATAGAAAATTTTGTTCAAATTTTATTCGGTTCATAATCATGGTGGCCACTCGAGCCAAAAATAATCTACCAAGATTTTATTTCTATAGAAAATTTTGTCAAAATTTTTATTTCTATAGAAAATTTTGTGAAAATTTTATTTCTATAGAAAATTTTGTTAAAATTTTATTTCTGTAGAAAATTTTGTCAAAATTTTATGTATACTTTGTCAAACTGAATTATATACGTATTGGATCGATCTTTTTTGATTTAATATATAGCACGTATGGACTTACATATAATTTAGAAGATGGTGTTAGGAGGTGTTAAGATACCTTGCCATCGGCAAGCGTTACCGCAACTTAAGTAATTCGATTCTGGATGGCAGTGTTTAGAAGAAGTTTCTAACGCAATCCATGATGGAGGGTACATAAGCTTCGGCCTGGCCGAACTTACGGCCGTATATACTTGTTTTATTTCATTAAATTTAGGACACAAATTGTGTAAATTTAGATCCCTCCGTTAAAGTCGCATGTCTTTGAACTAAGGCTAATTTCCCTTAAAGTAAGGAAACATATAAAAATATTCAGTTAGGCTTTCGCTTTTCCAAATCCGAATTGCCGGGCCTCACGCTTGACACCTGCCATCAGATTTTGTACAGCCACCTTGTCCACCTTCTTCGCCGCAGAAAGCCAGTTTGCCTTGAACTGCTGCTCGTCCTTAGCAGTTTTTTTGGTCTTCTTTAGGTTCCGCTTGACAATAGCCCAGTATTTCTCAATTGGGCGGAGCTCTGGCGTGTTGGAAGGGTTTTTGTCCTTGGGAACCACCTGCACGTTGTTGGCGGCGTACCACTCCATGGCCTTTTTACCGTAATGGCAAGATGCCAAATCCGGCCAAAACAGTACGGAACAACCGTATTTCTTCAGGAAAGGCAGCGGACGTTTATTCAAAAACTCTTTCACGTAAATTTCTTGGTTGACAGTCCCGGAAGCCATGAAAATGCTGCTTTTCAAGCCACAGGCACAGATGGCTTGCCAAACCAGATATTTCTTTGCGAACTTTGACAGTTTTATGTGCCGGTAGTTTCAAGGGTTTCGCTTGAAACTACCGGCAACTCTCTTTGTCGTCTCAGCGGCTTCCGGTTTTCTATTTCCCCCGATCTAGACTTCCTGGCTGTCGACAAACGTTCCCCAAACACTTTAATTACATTTGTAACGGTTGATTTGGCAACTTTTAGCGATTTTGCCAGCTTTGCGTGTGAATAGCTCGGATTTTCGCGATGCGCGAGCAAAATTTTGATACGCTGCTCTTCTTGCTTGGACGGCATTTTGACAACTGAAGAGTGAATTCCAAAATCGAAATAGGAGCAACATTCTTCACACACACACCTTCAAAATGAGGGGTGTTCAGGTTTTTTAAATGCAAAATTGAAAGAAATACGTCAAGTTTATATTGACCAAATTTTGACCGTATCACCCTTTAGGCTAAGACTTATTTTGAGGATTTAGCGTCTTTGGTTTAAAAAAATTTCTTTATTTTAAAGAAGCTGCATCTTTGGTTCGGAATCAATACCACAATTCTTAAAGGAAGGTCAAAATCTTTGGATCGAAGTAAACTTTTTTTGAGTGTAAAAGAAAAGGTTGGGTTCCATTTTATACCATTTTATGTAACGAGGGCTTTATCAAATTCCTTAACCTCATAAACTCCATGATCAAAAATTGATTGAAATTTCCATTCATGTGAATTTAAAAATGAATTTCAAATACTTTGGAACTTTTTTCAAAAGGATTTTTTACCCCTCGAAATATACTGTGAAGGATGTGGTTAACCCAGTTAAAGATATGTGGTCCTTAAAAGTTTACAATATTTTTTATGGCTAAATTGTTATAACAACATATATATTTTTGACACAAACCTTCTCGTAAATGCAAACAAAATGACTGTGCATGACGGTTGCACCACTTGGGGTTGATGTAAAACACATGTACCGTACAACATGCGAAAACTCCATATGTGAGGAACATTTGAAAATATTTTACAATGTTTGCCCTCTTATTAATGCGTGTAAATTTAATTGATAGGTTCGTGAAAAACACGACTCCAATGCACAAAAAAATAGGCGTCAGGTTGTTGAAAGTGAATGCTAAATAAATGAGGTGGTTATGAAAGCTCATATTCACATACGGTAATCTTCCTTCCCCAGAATGCGGAATGTTGTTGTTACATAATCCGTGACTGTGAACTACTATGTATAAATGAAACTCACACCCACAATGTGGAGCCCATTGTAAATGACTAACAAGAGTTCATTTAAAATTATAATGAGAAATAATGAGTTTTTAACATGGCCTTATCAATTATGGATAGATTTAATTGAAAATTCCCTGTAATGTTATTTTTTTATTCGTCTTGTGTGGTATTGTCACGCATTTAGGCTCGTGGTAATAAATTCATTTAAAATATGGCTATTAATTAGTGAAGGCCATATGGAATTTAGTTTGCAATTAAGTAGCCATGTAAACGTAAATTTTACATAAAAATGTAACTTTCCCCATAAATTTTAAGTAAATTAGAGACAAAAATCCAACTTTTGATCAATTCGAAGACGGAGGACAAACCCCTAATTAGCAAAATTTTTGTGTGTGATCAACTATATTTATCGACACGATAAATAATGGGTAGGAATTGCGAATCCGACCCTGAGACCAGGGCTGTGGAGCCGGAGTCGGAGTCTTGGAGTCGGAGTATTTTGCATCCAAATTCAATAATGTTGTCTTCCAAAAAACAATATGTTATTATGTGACCATATAATATGTTTGGAAGCATTTTGCACCCAAAAATATTATATGCTTAAAAAAAATTCTCCCAAACACTATTGTGCTCAAAATTTTATTTATTTATTTATATATTTACAATCATAATGAATTATGAAAATAAACATGTAATATAGGTGCTAACAACATAGGTTTTCGACCTGAATGCTCAAAATTTTGTTTCTGCCCAATTGTATATTCCCCGACATCTTTCTCACTTCCACGAGATTTTTTAGTTCTTAGCACCTTTTTCTGTAATACAAACATTGTAGAAGAAATTATTCAATTTTATGATTTTTTATTTATTTTAATTTTACTTTTTGCCGGACGGGGATTCGAACAGCGGACCACACAGTTTGTAAGGATCAAAGAAGTAGCTGATCAATTGCCCAAGAAAAATAAAATGTTAATTTTGTAATAACAAGCAACAACCACCAACTTAATTCAATATCGCTCCCTGTTAAATAGTGCTCCAAGCTACTAAACACATATATGTTTATAGGCTATTTCTAAATTAATATATGTTTGCATCCAAGCATATTATATTTACAAACATTTTATGTCCCAAACATAATATGGTCTAACATATTAACATATATGTCCCAAACATGTTATGCTAGTTTATGAACATTATATGCTTGCACTCAAAAATATTGTGTTTAAAAATTTGTGTTCCAAACATATAATGTTTATAGCCAAACATATGAAAAACAGTCTTTTTCATCCGTGTAGAAAATTTTGCCAAAATTTTGTAGTAATAGATTTTTTATTAGAAAATTTGGTCAAAATTTTATTTCTATAGAAAATTTTGCCAAAATTTTATAGTAATAAAAATTTTTATTAGAAAATTTTGTCAAAATTTAATTTCTATAGAAAATTTAGTCAAAATTTTGTTTCTATAGAAAATTTAGTCAAAATTTTGTTTCTGTAGAATATTTTGCAGAATTTTATTTACTACAAAACATTTTTCTACAATTGTATTTTTATTGATAATTTTTTCAAAATTTTATTTCTATAAGAAAAAATTGACAAATTTTATTTCTATAGCAAATTTTCTCAACATTTTTTTTTTACTGATCCTCACTGCTATAAAAAATGTATTCGAAATTTTATTACTATAGAAATATTTTTTTCTATATAAAATTTAGTCAAAATTTTATTTCTATAGAAAATGTAGTCAAAATTTTGTTTCTATAGAATGTGTTATTTTGCAAAATTTTATTTCTATAGAAAATTTTGCAAATTTTGTTTGCTACACAATTTTTTTTAATTGTATTTCTATTGATAATTTTTTCAAACTATTATTTCTATAAAAAATTTTGCCAAATTTTATTTTTATATATTTGGTCAAAATTTGATTTCTATAAAAAATTTTGCCAAAATTTTATTTCTATAGAAAATTTAGTCAAAATTTTGTTTCTGTAGAAAATTTTGCAAAATTTTATTTACAAGACAAAAATTTTTCCAAAATTGTATGCTCACTGATACTCACTGCTAAGTCGAAAACTTGTAGATATGACTCCAATTTTCAAATTTTTCAATGAATAAATCATAAATGGATTTTTGCGAAATTGTCTAAACAATTATAAATATTTCCCAAATATTGCCCGAGATTTTGTAGAAGTCTGATTTGAGATTTTATCAAAATGTAGATCTAAATACAAAGTTGTGCAGAGAATATTATAATCGGCCCGCCCGACTTTAGACTTTCCTTGCATTTTTATTTTTTGTTAAAATTGTGTTACGTCCCATAACGTTAGATTTAAATTTAAAGTACATAGATTTTGTAGAAGTATATAAAATTTTGTCTAAATCGATTCAGATTCAAATTCATGCATATGGGAATATAAACCTTTATATAGCTCGCAACAAATTTGAAGGATTTGAGATAGTATCAATAATTTTGGTCCACAAATACATACTGTTGGTATCTTCTCATAGTATGATGGGTATTTATAGCATTATTTTATTTATTAAACATTGTCCTAAATTTGAAATATAGAGTTTAATTGGCATCTAATGTGAAATTAAGACCTTTTTTTGCACACATAAATAAATACGATACTTTATATCGATCCACTTACGGTACCCCCTACCCTGGTATTAAAATGAGATTTAGTTATATTAGCCGGAGTCGACTCCGGAGTCGGAGTCGAGCTGATGAAAAATGCTGGAGTCGGAGTCGAGCAAAATTGACTCGACTCCACAGCCCTGCCTGAGACTATGTTTCAATACAGTCTTCACAAAAATCTATTACATGGTATGAACATTTTTATCCTATTTGGAGATATTTTGAATCTAGAGTTATTTTTGACCCATACAGAAATAACGAAATTGGGTCCATCTTCTAAAATATTTACCATACCACTGAAAAAAATATTGTCGTGAGGCCAAAGATTTCATGTCCTTAAAATACAAAAAACAAATTTTGCTTAGCATAAAAGACGCATTTTGTTGATATAAACTTTTTTCCTTGTCCATAAGTCGATACACTTTTCAATGAAGTTGTTTTGCCCTTAAAGTTAAGTGATTCGGATTAAAATTGGGTATCCTAACATGAAAAAAAATTCCTTTTACTAAGGTCAACTTGGCTTTAATATTCCAGAAAAATCTTCAAAATGAATAAAATCGTCTTTAAATTTTATGACTTTTTGTACATTTTCTACAAAGCGAAAACGCCTTTAGAAAAAGGATATGTTTTTAACAATTTATTTCAAAGACGTTTTTTTTACTAATTTATACTTGTGTCAATTCGAATTTAAAAAATTTAAGTTGTCGTTTAATAGACTTTGATAGCGGATGCAGAAAAAAAATGTTAACAAACAAATAAATTAAAATTAGTTTCCTAGAATCAAGTACGTAAAATTCAAATTTAAAAGAGAATTGTATCTATCTTCAATTCTAAACCAACCAAACCAAAATCATTAAAGTAAACACAAAATCTTTGGAACCGGGCATGATTGAAAAAAGGCCCTGTTTCAAACTGAATCCGAATATTCAAAATTCAATGACACTCTTTACTTCATAATGCTTCTTTTTTATACCCTCCATCATAGGATGGGGGTATATTAACTTTGTCATTTCATTTGTAACACATCGAAATATTGCTCTAAGACCCCATAAAGTATATATATTCTGGGTCGTGGTGAAATTCTGAGTCGATTTAAGCATGCCCGTCTGTTGAAATCACGTTACCTTCCGAACAAAACAAGCTATCGACTTGAATCTTGGCACAAGTAGTTGTTATTAATGTAGGTCGGATGGTATTGCAAATGGGCCATATCGGACCACTTTTACGTATAGCCTCCATATAAACCGACGCTCAGATTTGGCTTGCGGAACCTCTTGGAGGAGCAAAATTCATTAGATCCGGTTGAAATTTGGTATATGGTGTAGTATATGGTCTCTAATAACCATTCAAAAATTGGTCCACATCGGTCCATAATTATATATAGCCCCCATATAAACCGATCCCCAGATTTGACCTCCGAAGCCTTTTGTAGGAGCAAAATTCATCCGATCCGGCTGAAATTTAGTACATAGTGTAAGTATATGGTCTGTACCAACTATGTAAAAATTGATCCACATCGGCCCATAATTATATATAGCCCCCATATAAACCGATCCCCCGATTTGGCTTGCGGAGCCTCTAAGAGACGCAAATGTTATCCGATCCGGTACATGGTGTTAGAATATGGTCTCTAACAACCATGCAAAAATTGGTCCACGTCGATCCATAATTATATATAGCTCCCATATAAACCGATCCCCAGATTTGACCATCGGAGCTTCATGGATGAGCAAAATTCATCCGATTCGGTTGAAATTTGATTCCTGGTGTTAGTATATGGTCTCTAACTACCATGCAGGAATTGGTCCATATCGGTTCATAATTATATGTATCCCCCATATAATCCGATCCCCAGATTTGACTTGCGGAGCCTCTAAGAGAGGCAAATTTCATCCGATCCGACTAAAATTTGCTACGTGGTGTTAGTATATGACCTCTAACAACCATGCAAAAATTGGTCCACATCGGTCCATAATTATATATAGCCCCCATCATTAGCGTAGCTAGACAATTTTCCTAGCCCCCCTAGCTAAAAATTTATAGACTGAACTTATAGGTTCAATTAATGTTTTATTTCATAAAATTGACATCAAAATAACTCGACAATTAATTTATAATAAAGCAACTAAAAGTAGTTCTACACTTTTCCCAGCAAAAAAATTGTGAGTTGTTCTAAAGGCACAACTTTAAAAGCACTTCCAAAAATGTCCTCAATTATTTTAACTAGACAGGAAGTTTTTTTACTTCATTTTTTTCATATTTTAATGTGTAATTTTTTGTTTTCTTTTTTTCTAATAGTTTAAAAAAAAAGAGGAAGAATAAATAAATTGGTACAAATTATTCAAATTTTGCCATAAAACTGCTAAATCCATTATAGAAAAATCGATAATTTTGGAAATTATTCGAGGAAAAACGTTTCAAAAAAGCGTCAGAATGCATTAAAAATCATAAAAACAATAAAAAAAATATTTTTTTTGGGAAAATATCACAAAATTTTCAAATTTCAAATTCACATTCAAAACACTGAATTCGGATCTCACCTTAAGAAGTGATGCAAATTCATTGCTACGGTGGACATTTGTCCTATGACAAGCTCACATTACATTCATTGCTTCTCCGCCAATTTTGCACCACTTCTAAACCCAAAAAGAACATTTTCACTAGTTTTTTGGCGACGCTTTTTCGCAGTATTTTTTTTAGCAGTATATCAAACATTGCCATCGGCAACTGCTACCACAACCCAAGTAATTCGATTGTTCATGGAAGTCTTTAGCGGAACTTTGTGCGATTGTATATACTTGTTTAATTGTTATAAAAATTAAAAAAACTATTGACATTTATTGAAAAATGGAAAATCATAAATAGAGTTTCAAATTCTGGGGGGAGCTAAAATTTTTATGGGGGGGTCTAAGCCCCCTCCCCAGAGGCCTTCCTACGCTTATGGCCCCCATATAAACCGATCCCCGATTTGGCTTGCGGAGCCTCTAAGAGAGGCAAATTTAATCCGATCCGGCTGAAATTTGGTACATGGTATTAGTATTTGGTCTTTAAGAAACATGCAGAAATTGGTCCACATAGGTCCCCATATAAACCGATCCCCGATTTGGCTTGCTGAGCCTCTAAGAGAAGCAAATTTCATCCGATCCGGCAGAAATTTGGTACGTGGTGTTAGTATATGGCCTCTAACAACCATGCACAAATTGGTACATACCGGTCTTAATTATATATAACCCCCATTTAAACCGATCCCCAGATTTGACTTCCGGAACTCTTGGAGGAGCAAAATTCATACGATCTGGTTGAAATTTGGTACGTGGTGAAATTTGGTACATAGCGCTAGTATATTATATATGTATTTAATCGGCTTTTTTGTTTAATATGTACCCCGTATGGACTATCTTACAATTTGGAAGACGGTGTTAAGAAGTATTAAGATTCCTTGCCATCGGCAAGTGTTACCGCAACCCAAGTAATTCGATTGTCGATGACAGTCTTTGGTACAGATTCTATGCAATCCATCGTGGAGGATACATAAGATTCGGCCTGTAACTTACGGCCGTATATACAGTGAAACCTCTCAAACTTGGACACTCTGAAAACCGGACACCTCCCAAACGTGGACAGTTGTCTAGGGACGTTAATTAACATATTCAATTTAATTATCACATTAAAATTAACCCCTCATAAGTGGACACCTCCCAAATGTGGACAAAATTTAGGCGACCGTGAGTGTTCACCTTTCAGAGGTTTCACTGTACTTGTTTCAATTTAATATCTAAATGTTCCCAAAAAACCACACTAAAAGATTCAGAGTTCCCTGGGGCGTATGTGTGAAAATTATACTCCAAAGACATTGATCATACAACCCCATGTGCTACGTATTTTTTTGGGAAAGGGACAACATTTAAACCACACCATTTATCAACATCACGTTTGAAGTGACTGCATCAATCGAGCAAATTGTTGTTATTAACTAAATTAAATACCGAAAGAACTCAAAGACCGCATGAAAACCATTCGAAGGAAATGCAAAACCCTTGAAAAAACAAAGCATTTTCCTTATGCCTAGAATGGGGATTACTTTCAAATGGAGTTTTCAGTTTTCTGATATACCTATGGTAATGCCACCACCCATGTCTCACGCACATTGGCCTTTCTCTAAAGCATCTAATCAAGTACTGAGCGTAAAAAAACAAAAACACATGCCAATTTTCCTATGCGGCATATTTTGGCCTAACCTTCATGAGACGTTTTTTTGGCTTTTATGCTAATCAATGGAATTCAAAAACATTCTACAGTTTTACTTAGAAGCAGATATGGAGAAAAACAAAAACTGTGAAACAGGAACGTCGAAAGAATTTACATTTTGACAAAGAGCTCTTCAAAGGTATAAATACATCGTGCACAGTGGATGACAATAGGATAGCGAGTTTCGAAAGTGTCAAACCATATTTTATTGTGCATCTCGAGAGCTATTTACCTTAACTGAGGTTAATGATAATACAACGCCAAACAAACGGGTCCAGTAATAGCTATAGCGTATATACCTCTTATCAGTCATATGTTCTTGTGGTATTTGTTCTTGTATACGAAAAAAAAATATATTGACCTAGTATTAACGATTATGCAAAGTAAATTTTAGGACACTCAACGTTCACAATTTTAAGAACAAATTTCTTTAAAATAAATTTTACTTAAAACAAAGTTCAAATGTGGGATACGAATCTTTGAAATTTGCATCCCTAAGTTAAACCATATATCTTTGAAGTAAGGAAAATGTCCCTTAAAGTAAAGAAAAACGTTTGTGATTTAAGGAAATAACCTTTAAGTTAACTATAGTATTGAATCATCGCATTAAAGATAAATTACAGGAAATTTTTCGGTTTACCCTACAAGGCCAAAAAAGTTCCTTACTTTCCCCTACATTTCCAAAAATGTTTTCTTAAAATTTCCGAAAATTTTTTGTTAAATTTAAACAAAATTTACAAAACAAAAATGGTTGTATCCTAGCAAAACTGGGTAGAATAATAACTTGCCTGTATAGACCAAAAGTGATTTCTTTCATTAATACCAGTAATTAAAATCATATCTTCAGGTGCGGGTTCGAATCCTGCTGAGACTCTATTTTTAAATTTATTTTTATTTTTTTATTCGTATTAAATATTAATTAATTAAATTTTTGTTGAAAATTTGCTTTTTTATTGACATTTTTTTTTAATAGAACAACCTCTATAGCGATTGTGGGCATCGTTAATAGTAGCGAAAATTGCATTTCAGGAAAAAATTGCAACATATTAATTTATAATGCCAATAAAATATACTCCTGTTTTCTCAAGTTGTATAGTACATCATTTATATTGCAAAATTACGTCACTGAATAAATCCATGCCGTGGAGTAGGGTATAGTGTGTTGGATTACAAAACAACAGGTCTGAGTTCGATTGCTCCTGGCGTCATAGAGATTCTCAAAGTATAAATTGTACCATAAATATAAACAGAGGGAGAGAAAGGGTAGTAAAAACCGAGAACACGAAACTAACTTATAAGAGATAATAAAATCTATAAATAGACATGGGAGCAGCAACTTACTCGCTCTTTTTTACCCTCCACCATAGAATATACCCCCCAATATTAACTTTGTCATTCCGTTTGTAACACATCGAAATATTGCTCTAATAACCCATAAAGTATATATATTCTGGGTCGTGGTGAAATTCTGAGTCGATCTGAGCATGTCCGTCCGTCCCTTCCGAACGAAACACACGCTATCGACTTGAAACTTGGCACAAGTAGTTGTTATTGATGTAGGTCAAATGGTATTGCAAATGGGCCATATCGGTCAACATTTACGTATAGCCCCCATATAAACGGGCCCCCAGATTTGGCTTGCGGAACCTCAATGAGAAGCAAATTTCATCCGATCCTACTGAAATTTGGTACATGATGTTGGTATATGATCACTAACAACCATGCAAAACTTGGTCCACATCGGTCCTTAATTATATATAGTCCCCATATAAATCGATCCCCAGATTTGGCTTGCGGATCTTCACAGAGAAGCAAATTTCATCCGATCCGCCAGAAATTTGGTACGTGATGTTGGTATATGGTCTTTAACAACCACGCAAAACTTGGTCCACGTCGGTTCATAATTATATAGCCCCTGTAGAAACCGATCCCCAGATTTGGCTTGCGGAGCCGATTAAATACGTATATAATTCAGTTTGACAAAATTTTCTATAGAAATAAAATTTTGACAAAATTTTCTATAGAAATAAAATTTTAACAAAATTTTCTATAGAAATAAAATTTTGACAAAATTTTTTATAGTAATAAAATTCTTACAAAATTTTCTATAGAATTAAAATTTTGACAAAATTTTCTACAGGAGCAAAATTTTGACAAAATTTTCTATAAAAATAAAATTATGACAAAATTTTCCATAGAAATAAAATGTTGGCCAAATTTTCTATAGAAATAAAATTTTCACAAAATTTTCTATAGAAATAAAATTTTAACAAAATTTTCTATAAGAATAAAGTTTTGACAAAATATTCTATAAGAAAAATAAAAATATTGGTAGATTTGTGGTAAGATTTTTTTCAAACGTGTGGTAACCACGACACATTGTTAAAGATCAAGCCTTGCCGGATTCTAATTTCCTCTTCTGGAGCCATGAAAATGTAAAAATTATTAAAAATTGTGTTGACTGAAAAAGTCAACACAATAAAAATTATCACCCCTAAATACCATGACGAATAATTTTATTTCTGAATGCAATGCTGTAAACAATAAATAAACTGTCACTGGCAGATTTAGAAATGTTAGCAACTTAGAGTTGGTTGCTATACATATCAGTCACACCGTAGCTTCTCAATAATTGGTTACACACATAGTACACAGAAAAAAAGTCTGTTGTAAAACTGATGCTAAAATGAACTAATATTTATTGCACACATTTTATTTTGTTTTAGTTCATTTTTAAAATTTTGTAAGAAAGTTTCCCCAGTCCAACGATTTTTTTTTATTATACCCACCACCATAGAATGGTGACGGGGGTATAATAAGTTTGTCATTCCGTTTGTAACACATCGAAATATCGATTTCCGACTATATAAACTATATATATTCTTGATCAGGGAGAAATTCTAAGACGATATAACGATGTCCGTCTGTCTGTCTGTCTGTTGTAATCACGCTACAGTCTTCAATAATGAAGCAATCGTGCTGAAATTTTGCACAAACTCGTCTTTTGTCTGGTCAAGTTCGAAGATGGGCTATATCGGTCCAGGTTTTGATATAGTCCCCATATAAACCGACCTCCCGATTTGGGGTCTTGGGCTTATAGAAATCGAAGTTTTTTTCCAATTTGCCTGAAATGTGAAATCTAGAGGTATTTTATGACCATAAAGAGGTGTGCCAAAAATGGTGAGAATCGGTCCATGTTTTGGTATAGCCCCCATATAGACCGATCTACTTCTCGGGGTTATAGAAACCGCAGGTTTTATTCAATTTACCTGAAATTGGAAATCTAGAGGTATTGTAGGACCACAAATACGTGTGCCATAAATTGTGAGTACCGGTCCATATTTTGGTATAGCCCCCATATAGACCAAAAATGGTGAGAATCGGTCTATGTTTTGGTATAGCCCCCATATAGACCGATCTCCCGATTTTACTTCTTGGGCTTATAGAAACCGCAGGTTTTATTCAATTTACCTGAAATTGGAAATCTAGAGGTATTGTAGGACCACAAATACGTGTGCCATAGTGCCCGATTTTACTTCTTGAGCTTATAGAAGCCGCAGTTTTTACTCAATTTACCTGAAATTGGAAATCTAGAGGTATTGTAGGACCACAAAGACGTGTGCCAAAAATTGTGAGTATCGGTCCATGTTTTGGTGTGGTCCCCATATGAAACGACCTTCCGATTTGGGGTCTTGGGCTTGTAGAAACCGTAGTTTTTATCCAATTTGTCTGAAATTGGAAATCTAGAGGTATTTTAGGACCATAAAGAAGTGTGCCGAAAACGGTGAGTATCGGTCCATATTTTAGTATAGCCCCCATAAGAACGATCTCCCGATTTAAGTTCTTGGGTTTCTAGAAACCGTATTTTTTATCTGATTTGCCTGAAATTGTAAATATTCTGGTATTTTAGGTTCACAAAAACGTGTATCGGATTAAGTTTTTATCGGTCCATTTGATAATGCCTCCATACAGACCGACTTCACTTCTTGAGGGTGTAGAAGGCGCACTGATCATGAAAATTGCCAGATCCAGATCCAGATTTTACTTCTACAGATTTACGATTTCAAATCAAGACGTTATTTTATAATTTTCTTGCACACTTACAAGAGATGTTAATGATTCCTCTAAAACTCAAACAAAAATGGTTCTGAAACTGATATAGTCCTCATAGGTGAAATCTTTAAATTTATCTTCGGGAAGTGTCCTCAAGCCCTCCTGAAATTTCAAAGGAAACCCTAATATTTGGTTCATGGTGGTGGGTATTTAAGATTCGGCCCGGCCGAAGTTAGTGCTGTATATACTTGTTTCTTTTCCAGGAAGATGAATTTTGTAAATGGTAAATAAAAATCCAAAAATATCGGAACATTTTCGTTAGTGTAATGAATCTCAAAATTTGGAATACAATTTAGTTCAATTTTCGCACGAGATAGTTCACTTTTCCCATAATGTAGTTTACTCTTTTTTCTGTGTACCATTTGTCGAGACTCGATATTTCAACCTATTACAAACGTAAAATTGAGCATTTTAACCCCTGTGTCATCAGTCCAAATAGAAACCCATGTCTGACATTATTACACATGCACAGTCGAAAGAACAAACGATGTTGTACCAACGTGTTATTGTTTACTTACAAACGTTATTATACGCTTCCATTGTTTCATTGCCATAGGGGTTTTTCAGGTTTTAGTCTTTGAATTGGAAATTTCCTTTTCCTCCTTTGTTGTCTGTTTTTACATTTCAAGTGTAGGCCCGTCTGTTTTTTGCCCGCCTTTTTTTGCTTTTGGCTGACACCATTTCTTTGGCTTTGTGCGTGTGTGAGTTTTTTTATCCTCTCCGTTTTCATTTGAATGTGAAAGTTAACATCAGCCATCACAAGCAACGTCATGAAAACTTGAACAAGGGAAAAGCAAGAATGAAATTTAAGCAAGGATAAACAACATTACCAATAAGAAGAAAACCATAAATATTTGTTGTCTGTGGCGGCTTTTCATGCATAACTAAAGTGAACAGCCTTAAGACATTTCCTAAAGGCAATAATTTATAAAATAAGTTTAACTTAATCTTTTTGCATTTTCCCTCTCACCACCCTGGACCATTTTATTTTGCCAAATTCGCAAAATAAATTGAAAGTCATTGGTGTATGGGAAAATGTGTAATTGTTGCATGGTATGGAACTTTAATTAATTTACATTTGCTGGGAAATAATCAGATGTAAAAGAAACCAATATTGTTCATTGTAATTTCAATATTGTTCATTTTAAAGTAGATTTCTTGAAGAGAAATTAATCTATATATATAAAATTCAATCTATGTTTGTTTATTTGTTTGTTTGTTTGTTCATATGAACCGAGTTGGCTCCGAAACGGCTGAACCGATTTACTTGAAACTTTCAGAGATCATAGGGGACGTTCATGTGGTGAAAATAGGGTACCTCATTTTTTGACACCTGGTCGCGGAGGGAGACCTCCCCTTTGTCGGACTTTTTGAAAATTGGACCAAAGTTGACCGATTTGCTTGAAATTTTCATTGAAGTTTGGGGTTGGCAACTAGACAAAGATCCGCTACTTTATATTTCGATATTTGGTGGCGGAGGGGGACCTCCCCTTTGTTCGACTTTTTTTAAAGTACAGTGAAAAAACTAAAATTCTCTAAATTATCTGAGATTTAAAGAGAACATGCGGTGAGGTTATGGAATTAATATGGGGTACCTGATGATTTCATATGCGGTCGGGGAGGGGGACCTCCCCCTTGCCTTACTTTTTGAAACTTGGAACAAAATTATGCGATTTGCATGTGTCTAAATTGCATTTAGACAAATATACTTTTTTTTTGTTGAAATATTAATAATGTTTAGAGAATTTAAATATTAACGTAATTTTATTAACTATTGTGAATTTAATAGTAACGATAACGAATATGCTTGATTAATTTTTATACTTTATCGATATTAAAACCTGGAATTTTTCCAGCTACATTTGTATCTTTAGAAAGAAACAAATCTGAAATTGAAATGAAATATGAAATTATATAGTCACTTTGTGAAATAACCTCCAGCGGTGAGCATCAAATAAAATTAATTACTCTTCCCAAACAGAATTTTGACTGGTTTATTTCTTGTATAATTTCCGCTTTATATATTTCCCCACATTATACCATCATCATTCTCTTATGAGAAATTACATGCGGTATTTGCAATAACAATTGTTGCTCCCCCTTTTGGTTCGTCACCATCATTTGGACAACTACTCATATTTGGTCATCATTGGTCACCACATATTTCACTCGCCCTCATCCAAAGTAAGGCCCCCCCTTTTCTACATGGTCCTTCGAACCGGATATGAACCAGTGACCTATGGATTTACAGTCCAGTCTTAGTACTCTTTGTCACTTTTATTCCAACGATGAGCACATATATGTATAGAACAAACTATTTTATATTTTTTAATGCATTGGATATATCTTGGAGATTTTATCTTTAATATCAAAATGTTTGTACATTCGATTTTATAACATTTATTATTTGTTTTTTTTTTTTCTTTTCTTTTACATATAAGAAATTCACATTTCCATGTAGAAAAGGGGGGGCCTTACTTTGGATGAGGGCGAGTGAAATATGTGGTGACCAATGATGACCAAATATGAGTAGTTGTCCAAATGATGGTGACGAACCAAAAGGGGGAGCAACAATTGTTATTGCAAATACCGCATGTAATTTCTCATAAGAGAATGATGATGGTATAATGTGGGGAAATATATAAAGCGGAAATTATACAAGAAATAAACCAGTCAAAATTCTGTTTGGGAAGAGTAATTAATTTTATTTGATGCTCACCGCTGGAGGTTATTTCACAAAGTGACTATATAATTTCATATTTCATTTCAATTTCAGATTTGTTTCTTTCTAAAGATACAAATGTAGCTGGAAAAATTCCAGGTTTTAATATCGATAAAGTATAAAAATTAATCAAGCATATTCGTTATCGTTACTATTAAATTCACAATAGTTAATAAAATTACGGTAATATTTAAATTCTCTAAACATTATTAATATTTCAACAAAAAAAAAGTATATTTGTCTAAATGCAATTTAGACTGCATGAAATTTTCATTGAATGTTGGGGTTGGCATCTAGACAAAAATCCGCTACATTATTTTTCGATATTTGGTCGGGGAGGGGGGCCACCCCTTTGCCCGACTTTTTTTAAAGTACAGTGAAAACAAAACTAAACTCCCCCGGCTGAAATTTTACGGAAAAATGGGTGAGGTTATGAAATTTATATCAGGTTCCTGATTTTTTAATAAAAATAAAAGGGCATAGGGAGACATCCGCTTCTCTTAAGTACATACAGAGAAACAATTAAACTTTACCGAGTTACTTGAAATTTACAGAGGACTGGGGAGAGATCGTAACCTCTGTCAACCGTAATAGTTGATACCTGATTTTGTGATTTTTGGATGGAAGAAAGGCCGCCCCTTTAGGCTTATAATTTGCTTGACATTTTCTGGAACGTTTACAAAAGATACGCTTTTCGACATTTGGTCGGGGAGGAGGTCCTCCTCTAAAACTGCAAAAAAAATGGCTCTATTAACCATGTTCCTTAATCTATATCTGTCCATAAAGCTCGAAAAATAATTGTATAATTAGATATAATGCATTTGGACGTCAATTGCCTGTTTCGGTATCAGGCTAACATGAAATATAAAAAATTTAAGTTTTCTTGAAATTTACAAAGGAAGCGGGGGAAAAGGTTATAAATGAAGAGGCAACCCTCATTGCCCCACACTTGAAGGAAAGTTTCAAGAATTTTCAGGGAAGGTTAGGGGTGCTATTCACTTCGGTGTTTGTCGATATTGTATCGGGGAAAGTGACGTCCCTTTAAAACAATAGAGCAAAAATTAAACATCTCCGATCTACTTGAAATTTACAGGGAACGTGGGAGGAGGTAATGAAATTTATACATGATTTTTAAATTAATATGTATATGATTTTTCGATATCTGGTTGGGGAAGGGGAAAATTGAAATAAACTTTGTCGATTTACTTCGATAGAATTTATAGGGACCATTGAGTAGTTGCGAAATTAATATAGGGTACGTGATAGTCCGATATCAGGTCAGAGTGGAGCGAAGGTGGGGAGAGAGTTCCCTTTTGTCGGTTTTTTTTCTTAAATTGAAAGTGGAGGGTTGTCCGTAAATGGGAACTCGGTATATAATTTTATGATTTTTGCACAGGCTTCTTTCTTCCAGACTTCTTCCCTTTTGTCCGTTTTTTTTTTCTTAAGTTGAAAGTAGAGGGTTGTCCGTAAATGGGAACTCGGTACATAATTTTATGATTTTTGCACAGGCTTCTGCCAGACTTCTTTTTAAAAGAACTTAAATTTACATGAAATTGGCAGCCGACGTAGAGGGTGAATTATTTTCCAAATGTTAATGTGGTAAAATTTTTTACCTTTTGCTTTTTCCGATTTATTGGATGGGAAACAGTAATTCTTTGTATGTTATTATAATTATAATATAATGCTTAATTTTCAGATATGTTGAGGAGAAGGATACCTTTCCTTGACAAACCACACTTAAAATTCACAAGAAATATAGAAGAAGGTACACCCTCTCCCACCGTATTTGTACTTATAAACGAAAAATCAAGTAGTCCGATTTGTTTAAAAGAATTCAAATTTTTTCGAATTTGTTTTCAGCACGAAGGATATAGTTGACTAAGTTAACGCAAAATGTTCCTCCAAATACGCTTCGGAAGGCGCAGCGAAGCGGGCCGGGTTACGCTAGTACAAAGAAAATATTTGTACCTCTAATTATTTCACACACACACAAAAAATTCTGATTCAATCACGAAATTAATTGATCCAATTAATTTTTTTAATTGAAATGTCTTTAATCACAGAAATGATGGTATCACTTAAACAATTCATTGAAAGTCAATTAAAAAACTAATTGATACTATTAATTTTTGTGATTGATTTTTGTTTCAATTAAAAAATTGATCCAATTAATTTTTTTAATTGAAATGTCTTTAATCACAGAAATGATGATTAAACAATTCATTGAAAGTCAATTAAAAAACTAATTGATACTATTAATTTTTGTGATTGATTTTTGGTTCAATTAAAAAATTTGTGTAATAAATTTAATTTTCAATTGAATATTTTTTAAAACTCAATTAAGAAGTTAATTGGAAAAATGTTCGTGAATTTTTTTTTTGTGTTATAAGTTGAGTGAAATTTAGCCAGAAAAAAAATTGGCGGGATCGAATTTTAAATACACAATAATTTTATGGTGATTTCGTTTGAAAAGTGTTGTATATAAATGGTAAAATAATAAATAGTGTGCCACAATGTTGCCGTTTGAAAACGAACAAAACTGTGCAACAATCATACAAAATCGAAAAAACAAACAAGTGGTTTGCAAAAGAACTTTCGCTAAAAACGCATTTGCGTTTGTATTTATTATTATACCCTCCACCATAGGATGGGGGTATATTAACTTTATCATTCCGTTTGTAACACATCGAAGTATTGTTTTAAGACCCAATAAAATATACATATTCTGGGTCGTGGTGAAGTTCTAAGTCGATCTAAGCATGTCCGTCCGTCTGTTGAAATCACGCTAACTTCCGAACGAAACAAGCCATCGACTTGAAACTTGACATAAATAGTTGTTATTGATGTAGGTAGGATGGTATTGCAAATGGGTCATATTGGACCACTTTTACGTATAGCCCCCATATAAACCGACCCCCAGATTTGACTTGCGGAGCCCCTTAGAGAAGCAAATTGCATTCGATCCAGTTGAAACATGGTACGTGGTGTTAGCACATGGTCTCTAACAACAATACAAAAATTGGTCCACGTCGGTTTATAATTATATATAGCCCCCGTATGAATCGATCCCCAAATTTGAACCTCATCCGATTCGGTTGAAATGTACACTTTAGGACATGTCTTGGACACGTACTTGGACAATTTAGTAGGAGAAATCCATAGAAATATCCTCATGTCTCAGACAAACTCTTAGAACTCTGTTTTATTTTGGGCATCCGAATCGCACCAGAAATGTTAAACTTTTGAAATATGTTGAACAATAGTTTATTCTGATAATTCTATTTCACTAACTGTGTAGATCCAATCAGATTTTATGGTATGGCTAGTATGGAAATCAATAAATTATGACTATGTAGAAATAGAGACAAACTGGGACACCGGTACCAGTCCTGTGATAGGTCTGCCAGTCGCAATTTGCACATTTAGGATAGTTTCACAAATTGATGTGTGGATCATCCATGTTTTTGATATATCCCCATATTATCCGATTTCGCGTTTTAAATTCTTGGGCATCTAACATCGCAATTTTTAGCCAATTATCCTGAAATTTAAAATCTTAGCTCCATAAAGAGGTATGCGAAATTTTTTTTTATATATTTAAGAGTTTGACATAGTTTCCATATACACCAAACTCCCGATTTAACTTCTTGAGCGAATAGAAGGTGCACAGATCATCCAAATTGTCCTAAAGTAGAAGTAACATTTTTCGATTTTACTACTCGTGCTCATTTGAATAAAAGGGGGGGTAAACAATGAACAGAATTTAGAAATTTAAAATCTTAGCTCCATAAAGAGGTATGCGAATTTTTTTTTTTATATATTTAGGAGTTTGACATAGTTTCCATATACACCAAACTCCCGATTTAACTTCTTGAGCGGATAGAAGGTACATAGATTATCCAAATTGTCCTAAAGTAGAAGTAACATTTTCCGATTTTACTACTCGTGCTCATTCGAATAAAAGGGGGGTAAATAATGAACAGAATTTAGCTTTCAAATCATATGAAAGTCATTATTTTATACACCCATAGAAAAAATCATGAACGGCGTGGTCATTTTGAAACGATCCGTTCATGAAAGTGAATCAACACACATGTGTTGTCAAACTGAGAACAGATGGGGACAATCTGACAACGTAAAAATGACACCATAAATTTTCAAAACAACAACCAGCGTTCATGATCTGAAAACGTAATGGTTACGAATTTATAAACAAAATTAAAAAAAGATTTCCCCTACCGTGACTCGAACCTGTGTTGCCTGCACGATACACGTTAACAGTCGCCTTAGCACATTGCACCAACGGCGGAGTTGACATAACAACGTCTAACGATTATTTTAAGACATTTCATGACCAAAGAAAAACGAATGCCGTTCATGAAATCGTGAACGCCCGTGGACGAAATCGTGAACATTCCGTTTTGATTTTTTGTGAACGTTTCCGTTTCATTTTGACAACGTCCGTTCACGATTGTGAAACGCAATTTTTTCTATTAGTGTAGATATTTATTGCAAGCTGAGACGAGTTTATGATTCTTCTAAATTAAAAAAAAAATAATTTTATAAATGCAGAGGCTGATGTAGTAGTCATATGTATAAACTTTAAACTTGACTTTGTGAGGCGTACCATTTGAACTACATATATACAAATAAAATTCTATATATTTTCAAACTGCTATTTTTGATTCATGGTGGTGGGTAACATAGTTAAAATTCGACCTGACTTTTATTTTTGTTATGACAAAAATCCAAATTTAACCATTTAGGGTGGTGAACAAAAAATCTTAAAAACTTACCAACATCTCCTAATAAATCCTTCTTTTGCGGCATCTGAAATAAAATTAAAAAAAAAGAAACAAGTATATACGGCTGTAAGTTCGGGCAAGCCGAATCTTATGTGCCCTCAACCATGGATTGCGTAGAAACTTCTACGAAAGACTGTCATCCACAATCGAATTACTTGGTTTGTGGTAATATTTACCGATGCCAAGGTATCTTAAAACTTCTTAACCCTCTAATGCCCCAATTTTTTTGTCAGCTGATTAAATTTTCAATGTTAAAGACACAAAAGCAAGATAACTAAGCAAGACAAATTTATACCGCCAAATTCAGCATATGCTGCAAAGCCTCTTGAATAGTTTCAAATAAGTTTTCTTTTTATTTTGCCCATTTTTGTTGTTTTAAGGTGTGTTTTACTAAACGCTTCCTTATTAAATGAAGCATTGGGCATTAGAGGATTAACATCGTCTTCTAAATTGTAAGTTAATCCATACGTGGTATATATTGCACTCAGAGAAGAGTGAACCCATTAGCGAGTTATTTTTAACTAACCAGTGTTAATATTGAACTTCGTATGTCGCTAAAGAAGCATGTACCCATAGTAAGATCAACATTTTTCTATAGGTTAGTAATTTGTTTTAACTTTTGTCAAGTTAAAATTTAACTGTTCAGAAGTAAAAAATTAACTAAATAATATATTTTTTGAAAACGAAAAAAAAAAAATGTTCCGGATTTCCTAGACCTCCTGGTGACTTGGAGCAAGGATACCTCAAGGAGGAGGATCCCAATTTCTACATGTCATATTATATTTAGTACAAATCACTTACTCTTCTGTAGTACAAATCCTTTAGAATCATTTATTAGATTTTATTTTTATCATTTTATAAAATTTTACCTTTTGTCCGAACGGAGGATCGAACCTGGTACCACTGGGCCACTTAGCTCTTACACTCATCAACAACCAAATGTGACTTTGTTTATTCTTTTCTTGCTTGGCAGCATGTATTCATTAACACATACAGTCAAAGGTGTCTATTTTTAGAAACACCACACGAGCACATGTTTCGGAGACGAACTATTGTCTAGAAATAGATTCACTCAACGGTAGTTAGAATTGACATTCATCGTTAGTTTATTTATACTAAAAACGGAAATTTCGTTTCCAATTAGACTTCGTAATATTGCACAGTAAAAAATCAGTAACGCTAAGAAACTTCTTCGTACGTTCGAGAAAATACGTATTCCCTATTATTATATTTGCTTCAGCCCATTTACGAACTCATTGGGAGTTCTTAACCATTTTGCTGGTAATGGCCGTAAGTTCAGTTTACTTCCACTGAGTTAATTTTGTTCATCAATAGTTAAATTTAACTAACTGTGAGTAAAATTTTGAACTACTCAATATTATGGAATTTACTTGTAGTTACGACGTTACATTTTCTGAGTGTGGACACAAAAGATATAACATATAAGTAAGTCTATAAATAATTACGAACCGATATGGACTATTGCGTGGTAATTAGAGAGCCAAAATTGAAATCGTTCCAAAAGACTCCGGAGGTCAAATCTAGAGACCAGTTTATATGGGGGCTATATAATTATGGACCGATATGGACTAATTTTTGCATGCTTGTTAATGTCCACATAGTTACACAAAACACACAATTTCAACTGAATCGGATGAAAGTTGCTCCTCCAAGAGGCTCCGGAGGTCAAATCTGGGTATCGGTTTATATGGGGATTATAAAGGGTGGTTAAAATTTCAAGGGCCAATGTTGATTTGGAATAAAACACAAATTATTTAGGAAATTATTGTAATTTTATTTTATTATGATATATTGGTAAACAAAATATCGGCCAAATGGGCGAGGCGACCTCGGTGGCACACCTTCATCCGATGGTCCAAATTTTCGATGACGCTGAGGCATAATGGAGGTTCTATGCCGTTAATGTGCCGAATTATCTCATCCTTTAGCTCTTGAATTGTTGCTGGCTTATCGACGTACACCTTTCCTTTCAAATAACCCCAAAGAAAAAAGTCCAACGGTGTCAAATCACATGAACTTGGCGGCCAATTGACATCGCCATTACGTGAGATAACACGGCCATTGAATTTGTTGCGCATAAGAGCCATTGTTTCGTTAGCTGTGTAGCAAGTGGCACCGTCCTGCTGAAACCACATATCGTCCACATCCATATCTTCCAATTCGGGCCATAAAAAGTTCGTTATCATCTCACGATAGCGAACACCATTCACAGTAACTGCCTGACCGGCCTCGTTTTGGAAAAAAATACGGCCCGATGATGCCGCCAGCCCATAAACCGCACCAAACAGTCACTCTTTGTGGGTGCATTGGTTTTTCGACAATCACTCTTTGATTCTCATTCGCCCAAATGCGGCAATTCTGTTTATTAATGAATGCACTGAGGTGAAAATGTGCCTCATCACTGAAAATGATTTTCTTCGAAAATTGATCATCCACTGTTGCCATTTCTTGGAACCATTCTGCCCATTCACGACGTCCATGGTTCAAATTGAGTAAGTCTGAAATAGAGAAATGTCAAATAAAATTCGGAAAAAACTTGGCGTTTAGGTGTGGTTCACATTCAACATCGGCCCTTGAAATTTAACCACATAACTATGGACCGATATGGAATAATTTTTGCTTTGTTGTTAGAGACAATATACTAACACCATGTACCATATTCCAGCCAGATCGGATGAAATTGGCTTCTCTAAGAGGCTCCGGAAGCTAAATCAGGGGCTTGGTTTATATGGGGGCTATATATAATTATGGACCGATGTATACTACTCTTAGAGGCTCCGCAACCGAAATCTGGGGGTCCGTTTATATGGGGGCTATACGTAAAAGTGGACGGATATGGCCCATTTGCAATACCATCCGACCTACATCAATAACAACTACCTGTGCCAAGTTTCAAGTCGATAGCTTGTTTCGTTCGGAAGTTAGCGTGATTTCAACAGACGGACGGACGGACGGACTTGCCTAGATCGACTCAGAATTTCACCACGACCCAGAAAATGTATTCTTTATGTTGTCTTACAGCAATATTTCGATGTGTTACAAACGGAATGACAAAGTTAATATACCCCCCATCCTATGGTGGAGGGTATAAAATGATTTTATGGCACATATGATACACAGTATGAACGAAAATAACTTAAATATAAAGGGTGGTTTTTTAAGAGCTATAGAAAAAAATGCATGAAATGTTCATTTAAATCGATAATACAGTCCATATAATTTAATGTTTGAAAATTTTTTCATGGAAATTTTGACCGTGATCGTCCATCCGCTTAGTCCAAATTTGGAAAATTTGTAAAATTTCGGCCAATATCTCATGAATAATTGCTTCAATGTCGTCTTCATTGGAAGCGGGCTGTGTAAACATGAGCTTGAACATAGCTTCACCAAAACTAGCCTAATGGGGTTAAGTCACGCTATCGAGACTTTTCTGTCCGACTTTTTTTTGAAAATTCGACTTTTTTTAAATTCCCAATGGTAGGTTAGGTATAGTGGTAGCCCGATATTTCAGGCTCGCTTAGACTATTAAGTCCACAGTAATGAACTTCTCTCTTGTCACATACTGCTGCTCGGTTCTATGTTAAGCTCAATGACAAGTGAAAGTTTGAAACGCTCAGAAACATCACCAGCATTACTGCACAGAAAAAAATATCACCATAATATTTCCAATTAAAAAGTTAATTGAAGTTGAAAATGTTTTCAATTAATAAATTAATTGATACAATTAACTTTTTAATCGTGATAGAAACATTAAGTTAATTAAGTCAATGATTGAAATTTTTAAAATTTTTATTAAAAAATTAATTAAAAAAGTACTGATTTCTTTTTAAATTTTTAATAAAAAATGTATTTCAAACAACCATTTGTTAATCCAAATAAAAACTCTAAGTCAATTCAGAAAGTAATTAAAAATAGTTACTTTTTTAATTAATAAATTAATTGAGTTTTGCAATCCACATCAATTAAATTTTTATTTGAATCAATAAAAATATTAATTGAAATTTGCTGAAAAAAATCAATTAATTTTTTAATCAAGAATTTTTTCTATGCCCAATTAAAACTGTGATTGATACTATCATTTTCGTGATTGAAGACATTTCAATTAAAAAAATAATTGGATCAATTAATTTGGTGATTGAATCAGAAAAAAAAAATTTTTGTGTGTGAGGTGGGATAATCCGCCGCTAAAACACTTTTTGGTGTTTGGTCGAGACATCCAACAAACCGCACCAAACTTTTTCTGGATGCATTGGTAGCTTTGCAATGATTCTCCACTCCAAAATCGATACGTACCCATTGAGCCAAATATGAGGTTTGCTGAATACAAGAAATGCTCGATGCACTTCATTATTAAACCATTGCCCTTTGTAAAGGGTGATACGGTCAAAATTTGGTCAATATAAACTTGACGTATTTCTTTCAATTTTGCATTTAAAAAACCTGAACACCCCTCATTTTGAAGGTGTGTGCGTGTAGAATGTTGCTCCTATTTTGATTTTGGAATTCACACTTCAGTTGTCAAAATGCCGTCCAAGCAAGAAGAGCAGCGTATCAAAATTTTGCTCGTGCATCGCGAAAATCTGAGCTACTCGCACGCAAAGCTGGCAAAATCGCTAAAAGTTGCCAAATCAACCGTTACAAATGTAATTAAAGTGTTTGGGGAACGTTTGTCGACAGCCAGGAAGTCTGGATCGGGGGGAAATCGAAAACCGGAAGCTGCTGAGACGACAAAGAGAGTTGCCGGTAGTT
The DNA here is from genome assembly GCF_050003625.1 of Haematobia irritans. Classification (NCBI taxonomy): domain Eukaryota; kingdom Metazoa; phylum Arthropoda; class Insecta; order Diptera; family Muscidae; genus Haematobia; species Haematobia irritans. Next base: position 177,664,622 of record NC_134397.1, on the reverse strand, counting down.
TCAAGCGAAACCCTAACCTCTCTCTCCGAGATGCCGCAAATAAGCTGGGCGTATCGTCTACAACCGTGCATTGAGCCAAAAAACGAGCCGGACATCGACTTACAAGAAGGTAATGACTCCAAATCGCGATGATAAACAAAATACGACGGCCAAAGCGTAATCCCGGAGGCTGTACACGACGGTGCTGACGAAGTTTGACTGCGTGGTAATGGACGACGAAACCTACGTCAAAGCCGACTACAAGCAGCTTCCGGGACAGGAGTTTTATACGGCAAAAGGAAGGGGGAAGGTAGCAGATATTTTCAAGCACAAAAAACTGTCAAAGTTCGCAAAGAAATATCTGGTTTGGCAAGTCATCTGTACCTGTGGCTTAAAAAACAGCATTTTCATAGCTTCCGGGACTGTCAACCAAGAAATTTACGTGAAAGAGTGTTTGAATAAACGTCTGCTGCCTTTCCTGAAGAAACACGGTTGTTCCGTACTGTTTTGGCCGGATTTGGCATCTTGCCATTACGGTAAAAATGCCATGGAGTGGTACGCCGCCAACAACGTGCAGGTGGTTCCCAAGGACAAGAACCCTCCCAACACGCCAGAGCTCCGCCCAATTGAGAAATACTGGGCTATTGTCAAGCGGAACCTAAAGAAGACCAAAAAAACTGCTAAGGACGAGCAGCAGTTCAAGGCAAACTGGCTTTCTGCGGCGAAGAAAATGGACAAGGTGGCTGTACAAAATTCGGATTTGGAAAAGCGAAAGCCTAACTGAATATTTTTCCTGAATTTTATACTAATTGAACTTGAAAAAGAAATTTAATTTGATTGTTTAAATAAACGATTTCACCGATTTACACGCGTTTTCCCTTGACCAAATTTTGACCGTATCACCCTTCATGGGCTCTATTAGTGTTGGCGGTTATCATATCAGGTACTATAGTTTAGGTACTTCTCTACGTAAAACAAAATATTTATTACGTTTGTAAATTTTCCATTACTCGTGCACAAAACACAAACAAGCGTATGTGAACTTATTCATTTGACAAATTGCTGATATATTCTCATTGATCCCAATTTTTTAGTTCAGTTTCATTGAGAAAAATTCCCATATTATGATTATCCCTTTTCTTTATTCTATGATATCTTTGCAATAGAGTTACATATGACCATTATCCTAGCCAAGAGTCCCTTTACTCAATTTAATACTTTGTGTGTTTCTTTGGATGTTTATGTGTGTATGTGCATTTATATTGAGACTCCTTATATTCCTTCAAAGTTAAAAGCATGAATGAAAAAGCCTCCCATTTCCTGCTACTGTCACTTTTACATTGATTAAATTTTCCCTACTTTTACCATTCAATTCACTTTACTTTCATTTAATCCAAAAGCCAAATCTATATCACAATAGGGAACGGGAGGGGAGCGAATCAGATAGTGAAATAGAAAAAGGCTCCATTGAGAAAAAAGGCAGTCAAAAGAACATTCATCACTTTCTGCTTCGATACGAAAACCATAAAAAAATAAGAAACATTACCCATTACGCTAAAAGTTCTACTTTTACTGGTGAAAGAGCACACAGCCAACGGAAAACGCAAGAAAAGTTTATTGCCAAGAGATACAATAGGGCGAAATAGTTTTTGACTTCTTCGTTTGTAGATTACTATACAAAAGCTACGACGATGGGCTCAATGAGTGTCGAAATATTTTTCGGTTCCAGAATTTACAGAATTTTTCAGAAATTCAGATATTTCGATTATAAAGTCAATAATGGGAACGAAATATTTTTCGGTGCCAAAGTTTATAGAATATTTCATAAATTTCGATATTTCATTATTAGGACATTAATTATTTAAGTCATTATTAGGACATTAGTAATTTTGTCTATTTTTAGACCTGTGCGTTGAATAACTTTTCATGAGATAAATTGGATTCCGGTTGTAATGTCCCCAAATCCTATGCCTTGAAACAATCCAACGTTGGTTGTCTACACGCAAAAAATAATTCTTTCCTCCCAATCGAAATTTTAGACAAACAAAGTTCGTTTCTCATTTGCTTTTCGTTGAAAGGAAGTGTATTTGGAAGAAAAGCATATACTTTTTGTGATAAACGTTTATTCTTTTCCAGGATGTAAAAACAATTTCATAAAGACTAGGTTAGGTTAGGTTAGGTTAAAGTGGCAGCCCGATTAAATTTCAGGCTCACTTAGACTATTCAGTCCATTGTGATACCACATTTAACTAAAAGTAACTATTACATATGGGCACTTCTAGTCTTAACCACTGAACCTTCTCTATTATTTACTTTTGTTGAACCAACCAGATTGCTCCAAAAACATTAACAAACTGCTTAAGTTAACGTTTTCCAGGTCCGCCAGTAATCTAAAGCTATATGTTCCTAAAATTCGCTTACGTCTTACACAAAAAGCAGGACACTCAAACAAGAGGTGTTTAATTGATTCCTTTTCCTCCACATCATGACAGCTTATACAATAGTCATTATACTTCGCACCTATAGTTTTTGCAAATTCGCCTATCAGGCAGCGACCCGTTATAGCAGATATCAGGAGTGCTATCTGACGCCTTAAGAACACTAGCATATCTAGTGTGTAGTTTAAATTTAAATGGGGCCATATTTGCTTGGTGTCGTTACAACCCTTGCAATTCTCCCATTGGCCATCATAACAGCCTTCTCACGCAGTAAGAGCTTGCAGGTGGCCAGAGGTATACCAACAGATTCTAGTTCCCCTGGAATATGTAAGGTAGTTCCTAGCCTTGCTAACACATCTGCTTCGCAGTTCCCCGGTATGTTCCTATGGCCAGGCACCCATATTAGGTGAATATTGTACTGCTCAGCAATCTCGTTGAGAGATTTGCGGTAGTCTATGGCCGTTTTCGAGTTAAGGAACACAGAGTCCAAGGATTTTATTGCAGGTTGACTGTCTGAGTATATATTAATGCCAATATTTGTTGGAACATTACTTCTCAGCTAATTCACCACCTCTCTTATTGCCAATATTTCAGCCTGAAAAACACTACAGTGATTAGGTAATCTTTTCGCTATTCGAATTTCATAAAGACTAACTCAAAAAAAAATTTTCTGGCTAATTGCATTTTCCCTCACATCTTTCTCACTTCCCCGAAGTTTTTAGTTCTTAGAACTTTTCAGTAATACAAACAATGTAGAAGAAATTATACGATTTTATAAATTTAAAAAATCTTTTTTTACCTTTCGCCTGGACGGAGAATCGAACCGCGGACCATGCAATTTGTAAGCCAACACACTATCCACTGAGCTATGTAGCCGTTATTGTCATCAATAGACAATTACCCATATAAGTTATATTTATATAGCATAGCTTGCGGCGCCCACGAGTCGATTAAACAAAGTTTATTTAACAGAAAAATAAATTTAGTTGGGCACCGTGGAGCAGTGGTTGCTACGTCCGACTTGCATGCCAAGAGTCGTGGATTCGATCCCTGCTTCGGCCAAAGTTTTTTTTTTATAAATATATTCCAGATATGGTCGGAAGATTCCGAAAAAATGTTCAACATTACATTCTACTATATTAAATGTTTACTATGAACTTTAAAATGTGTCTTATTAAAGACCTAAAGTCAGAAAAGAACAGTGTTTGAGATAAACGAAATGGACTGTGTTTTTGGTTCAAAAAAAACTTTTTATTTTATTGGAAAAATAAAAATTTTGTAACAAACGAATTTTTTTGGAGATAAAAGTGTATACTTTTCGAAGCAATTCAAAAAACTCTAACAAAAGAAAAACGTTTTCCAAACTTTTTTTCTTTGCGTGTAATCGTACGTCCATCCTTTTGTTATTCTCACAATAGACTAGCAAATCTTTTCCGATCGTTATAAAAATGGGTACATAAAAAAAATACAAAAATATTTTCAAAAATTTAATTGAAGCTTGAACCAAGGTCAATTAAAAAATTAATTGATGAAATTAACATTTTAATTGAATCAATAAAAATTAAAAAATAAAATCTTAAAAATTAAAAAAAAAACATATGATTGAAAATTTTTCATTATTTCAATTAAATTTTATTTTAATTAAACAATTTCATAGTTAAAAAATTATACATTTAATAAAACAAATATATTACACACAAAAAAATTTTTTTTCTGATTCAATCACGAAATTAATTGATCCAATTAATTTTTAATTGAAATGTCTTCAATCACGAAAATGATAGTATCAATCACAGTTTTAATTGGGCATAGAAAAAAAAAATTAATTGATTTCATTACCAAATTTCAATTAATTTTTTAATTGATTCAATTAAAAATTTAACTGATGTTGATTGCAAAACTCAATTAATTTATTAATTAAAAAAAGATAACTATTTTCAATTACCTTTTGAATTGGCTTAGAATTTTTATTTGGATTAACAATTGATTGTTTGAAAAAAAAATTTTAATTAAAAATTTAAAAAAATGTTAATCACTTTTATAACTGACTTAGTCTTCCGAATATGATTAAAAGTTTATTGTATCAATTAACTTTTTAATTAAAAATTTTAAAATTTTCAATCATTGACTTAATAAACTTAATGTTTCTATCTTGATTAAAAAGTTAATTGTACCAATTAATTTATTAATTGAAAAAAATTTCAACTTCAATTAACTTTTTAATTGGAAATATTTTGGTGATATTTTTTTCTTTGTAGTCTTTTTTATTAAAAACGTAAAAAGTCAATAAATTATTTAATAGACTTTAATATTAAAAAAAACTATTGAAAACGTCATTGATACCAGTCGTAGAAACCAATTGATTTTGAAATGAAGTAGATTTCATAATTAAATAATTAAAATGAAAATCTAATACGATAAAATTAAGTTTTTAATTAAGATCGTAAAAAACCTATAATGTATTTAATAGAAGCAAGTGTTTTAATCGAAGCAAGTAAAAAATTAACTGCTGCCAGTTGTACATACCAACTACTTTTTAATTGAAGTAGATTTCATAATTTATTAATTAAAATAAAATTTCAATACAATAAGATTAAGTTTTTAATTCAAAACGTAAAAAAATCAATCAAATATTTAATAGACTTTATTAAAATTTTAATCGATAATAAACAAAAATGACAATAAGATCGAATAATACACCAAGAAACAAAAATAAACAAAAATGTTTCGTTCTTGATCGGTATGTATAGGGGAGTCTATAAATAATTACGAATCGAAATGTAATTAGAAAGCCAGAAGTGAAATATGGGGTCGCTTTACGAGTATATTGGGTTTATATACAATTATGAACTGATATGGACCAATTCTTGTGTGATTGGGGATCGGTTTATCTGAGAGCTATATATAACTATAGACATATATAGAAAAATGTTGGCATGGTTGTTAGAGATCATATACTTACACCACGTACCAAATTTCAACCGGATCGGATGAAATTTTCTCCTCCAAGAGGCTCCAGAGGCCAAACTTGGGGATCGGTTTATATGTGGGCTATATATAATTGTGGACTGATATATACCAATTTTTGCATGGTTGTTAGAGACTATATACTACTATCACGTACCAAATTTCAACCGGATCGGATGAATTTTGCTTCTCCAAGAGGATCTTCAAGCTAAATCTGGGGAGTCGGTTTATATGTGGGCTACATATAATATACCTATAATGGACCAATATTATAAGGCGCTCTCTGGACAACCAACAACATATATTATGTTGTTCTCTTACATCAGCCATAAATCATACTAAAATACGAAATATTTTGTAATACAAAACATTTTGACAATGGTTAAGGCAGTCTCTTTCGGTATCGTTTTCGGAAGAACACTATTAATATAGCAGGATTTTTTGTAACACTAAAAAACTGGAAATGAAAGAAATTTATTTCGATTTCAGCATCGTTAAACGGGGTCAATAAATGCACATGTTCAGTCAATATTCCCAAAAGGGAAACACTACCATGTAATATGGCATTCACATTACAAAATCCACTTTAACTAGATTTCAGTTGTCGTATGCCCTATAAATAAGGGCTTTAAACACCAATTTTAATAGATTTCAAGCCTAATGTGTATAAGGTATACATTTGAAATTAAAGCAACTATCTTAAAAAAAGTTTGGAATTTTCTTATTTCATAAAAAAACATCTTTGTAATAATTATGAAATTTTGAATTTAAGCAATAGCCAACGTGGGTTACATAAGGTAAAATGTCCCGTTGTTTTTAAAGGTTTACTCAGTCTACCAGTCTATCGAAATGTCGGTTTACAGAAATATGACAATCATAAATTAGGAAGTACAAATACTTCATGCCCGGGAAAGCGGGAGCGAAAAATAGTAATTTCCCGGGAATTCCCAAACTTCATTCCCGGCAAAGCGGGAGCGAAAAATAGCAATTTCCCGGGAATTCCCAGGATCCCGTTCCCGGGAAAAATCCCTATTTGGAAGGTAGCGTGATTTCAACAGACGGACGGACGAACAGACATCGCTAGATCGATTCACAATTTCACCACGAACCTGAATATAAGAGGTCTTAGACCAATATTTCGATGTGTTACAAACGGAGAAAGTTAATAATCCTATGGTGGAGGGTATAAAAATCAACTATCGCTTTTCACATGATTTGAGACTTATATAATGCTATAAAGATTTATATAATGGAAGTTTATTGTTTTGAGTAATGGTAATTTGTGTCTCTTAGGTAAAAAAAATCGTAAAATTCAGGTGGTTTCTATGGGTCCAAAAAGTCAAAACGGAAGATACTCAAACTTAAAAAACCTTCAGATTTAAAATTTCACTAAATCGGATGAAACTTACGGCTGCCAAGCCCTCAAGAAATAAAATTGGGAATCGGATCTAAATGGAGACTATATCCAATCAATCCACGAACCTTGAAAACCTTTAGATTTTCAATTTTCTGGTAAATACGATAAAAAGTGCGGTGTCCAGATGACCCACAATTAATATCGAGGATCAGTGTACAGGGTGGCTTGCAAAGGGTTATATTTTTTAAATTTTTTTGTTCAAAATCAAACAAAAAATTTTAGAATCTGTTTAGATTTGTTCGTAAAAGCTACCTTTGGCACAACTTATGGTCTGCAAACGTTCGACAAAGCCATCACAAGCAATACGAAAGTGGCTCTGCGACATTTTTGCCGAATCCCGGCGAAGCACCGTCTTGAGATGATCAACAATTTTGGCATTTTTTTCTTGTTTGTTCATCATCAACACTTTGTTATTTTTCAGTGCCAATCTTACTCTCCAAAAAGCCATACACTGAAAAAACAGTGAACCCAACATTAAGAAATGTTTTGTTATTTTTAGAAAAGCTAGTTTATTTTTAGAAAATTTAACTAAACAATATTACAATCGCTGACATCACATCACATCAATAGAAGTAAATATTTTTCGAAAAATTCAAGAAAATTTTTAGTCATATTTTTTTTCACTTGTTAACGAAAATTTTGTAGTTTGAAGGAAAAAGTTGGAATTAAAAATTGCAAGAATGTCTTTAGTGCCACACGAAGTTCAAGATGGGCGCATTTGTTAACAAATTTAAAGAAATAATGAACTGCTTTGTGAGAAGTACGAATTTTGTAAATCTTTATGCTTCATTTGAGTATAACTTTTTTAGTTCATTTAACTAACGCACGAAAAAAAATTTTAGTCTAAGGGAAACTTTCTCCAAACATAATAATTCCATGAACTAAACTAAAGTTAAATGGGCTTTAATGAAATTGAGGGCTCACTTTTCATTTGAGTGTAGGCACAAAAGATCAACAGATTGAGATCCACAGATTTTGGTGGTAATTATGTAATAGAAATGAAGCAAGGAAGCATGATTTTAAGCAGTTCTGTTGGAATGTCCGTGGCCTGCTACCGCAAAGTTTGTCTGCCCAGGGCTTCAATACTCATTAGTATGCATCGATTCAGCCCCTTAGTCTAATCTACCAGAAGTCATAAAACGAATGTCCCCGATTGGAAATTGTAGCTCAGTTACAGTCAATCTGCCATCACCGTAGAATTACACCCAATAAATATTGTCAATTAATCTTATATGGTCTGGAATCTAGTTTCAATATGATGCTTTATTCTTAGTACGTCTATGGTCTCTAACAACCATGCAAAAATTGGTCCATATCGGTTCATAATTATATATAGCCCCAAATAAACCGATCCCCAATCACAGAAAAATCACGATTGCCACTCGAGCCAAAAATAATCTACCAAAATTTTATTCCCATAGAAAATTTTGTCAAAATTTTATATTTCTATAGAAAATTTTGTCAAAATTTTATTTCTGTAGAAAATTTTGTAAAATGTTATTTCTATAGAAAATTTATGAAGCATTTCACAGTTGGAGAGGAATATTTTACAAAATCTTCCAAAACATCGAGAATTCTACCAATCTACCAAACAGTACAAATCCTGGTCGAACTTACGGTCGAAATCGCGGCAAAAGGGTCCCATATATACTTGTTTTTTTTTCACTTGTTAACGAAACTTTTGTAGTTTGAAGGAAAAGTTGGAGTTAAAAATTGCAAGAATGTCTTTAGTGCCATACGAAGTTCAAGATGGGCGCATTTGTTAACAAATTTAAATAAATAATGAACTACTTTGTGAGAAGTACGAATTTAGTAAATCTTTATACTTCATTTATGTATAACTTTCCCCCCTTTTTTAGTTCATTTAACTACGAAAAAATTTTAGTGTAAAGGAAACTTTCTCCAAACATAACAATTCCATGAACTAAAGTAAAGTTAAATTGACTTTAATAAAATTGAGGATTCACTTTTCATTTGAGTGTAGGCACAAAAGATCAACAGATTGAGATACATCGATTTTGGTGGCAATTGTGTAATAGAAATGAAGCAAGGAAGCATGATTTTAAGCAGTTCTGTTGGAATGTCCGTGGCCAGCTACCGCAAAGTTTGTCTGCCCAGGGCTTCAATACTCATTAGTATGGATCGATTGAGCCCATCTGTTAGTCCAATCTACCAGAAGTCATAAAACGAATGTCCCCGATTGGAAATTGTAGCTCAGTTACAGTCAATCTGCCATCACCGTAGAATTTCACCCAATAAATCTTGTCAATTAATCTTATATGGTCTGGAATCTATTTCCAATATGAGGAGTAATAAAATGCTTTATTCCACGACTTCCTAGTTCGATTGAAGAGATCAATGGCATATAATACAAAAATATGAAGCGTTTTTAAGATTTCGTTTTTATCAAGAGTGGGAGTCGGCCAAAAGTTTTACAACTCTGACTCCAGCAAAATCTTCAGACAACAACTCCACAGCCCGGGCCACAGAGACCTATTTCGTAGACTTCGAGTGAACGTATTTTCCTAAATTGCCATTTTTCGAATATATAATAATTCTCTATAGGACCATTCTCGTATATTAAATTCCATGACAAATTTTTGTTTTACAAAATCATTTAGCAATTCTTTTGTTCTATATAATTACAGAAATTTGTTTCGCATATCACATAGAACCAATTCACAAATCCTTAACAAAAAATATTTTTATTTTGTCATATGACAACGAATTTAACCTGTCATACCACCCACGTATGTTGGTAAGATTTTTCTCCCAACACTTATGAATATTCTCTGGGGGCATAATATCCTGATTGCTATGTAACGAGATAAATTTTTCAACAGCACAACTAAAGTACTTCCCCATTGACAGCATATCGTCGTAAACAGCATTGGCAATATGACAACACTCACTCACTTGCACGAAAGCAACACCACAACATCGGAAACGGAAATGGAAACAGAATCAAAGACAGGGGTAGACAAACATATGTTTTTGGGGTTATGAGAAGAATGGGCTTTTGTGGTTGGGTGGGTGTGTGTGTGTGTGGGTATACGAAAAGGGGGCTGTTGTTTGTATTTGTAGTATAAACACCACACGCACCACAATGAAAGATACACAGCCACAGTGTTCTTCTCGTTTGACATACACGTGCTACAATGAACGAAACACTGAGTCGTTGAAGTATTGACGTGGTATTGTTGTAACTGTCACAGTTGTTTGTTATACCGGGAGACTCTCGGGGGTACACTACACACACACACCCACAAACTCGCAAAGGGATGCCAATGTGGGTGGATATATATGCAATATTTTTGCTTCGTTTTCAATTCGATTCTTTTGGGCCTCCATCCAGTCCACAACGCTCACACCTTTAGTCTAGCCCGTTTTCACCCAGGCGAACAGACATAAACATATTTTTGCAAAGTTTCGCATCAATGCACGAAACAGAATGACATATAAATGGGAACATTGGTATTGTTAGTAGTTCTGGTAGTGGCATATAAGACAGAGGCCATAACAACAATAGAGAATCGTAAAAACATTTACGACTTTTGGTGCATTAGATGAATGAACGTATGGATGGATAGATATTTGAATTGAGTAACTTACTCAATGATTGGACTTTGAGATTGGATAGTGAAACAAATAAAATAGATTAATCACTAGGAAGAAAAGACAAAACGAAACGAAACCACCGAAAAGGATAATGATAATTGAAAGCAAGTAGGTCCTGTTCATGAGTATTTGTTTTTGGAAAACCGGATATTGGATTAGGATTTTACGATATTAAGATTGCTTAAGAAAACAAAAACGTAAATTAAATCTATCACTTGTAGGGTTTTTCTCTCGGAATCGGAATCCAAGGAATTCTAAATGATACCTGACTCCGTTTAACAAGTGTGTAACCGAAATATATTTTTTTTTGATATCCCAACAATTTTTATACCCTGCGCCACTCTGTGGAACAGGATATTATAAGTTAGTACATATGTTTGTAACAACCAGAAGGAGACGAGGTAGACACATGGTGTATTTGGCAATATTCCTCAGGTTTGATCCTTGAGTCTATATACACAGAAAAAACTTTTACAAAAATTTTTCTAATTAAAATCTTAAAATCTTAATTTAAAAAATATTTAATTAAAAATTTAATTGATTCAACAATGTTGTTATGGAAACAAAAATCAATCACAAAAATTAATATTATCAATTAATTTTTTAATTGGATCAATTAATTTTTTAATTGACTTTCAATTAAATTTCCGTGATTGAAGACATTTCAATTAAAAATTAATTTGATCAATTAATTTCATGATTGAAGAAAAAAAAAATATTTTTGCGTGTGTAGCCATGTCCGTCTGTCTCTGAACATATTTATATTTTGAAATCAGTTCAGATTTATATGGACCTGATTTGCTTTAAATTTTGTACAGGGAGTAGAATTAACGTTCTGGATGTGGATGTCAATTAGGTTGAAATCGGTTCAGATTTAGATATAGCTGTTTTTCCGATTTAGGCACAAATGGCCAAAATACCCACATACAGACCCCTCTTTCCCATTGAGCACTCTTAGCACGTGCCCCCTACAAGGCCGTATTCAGGGGGGGATGAGGGGGATCAAACCCCCCCCCCCCCCCCGCCGAAATGAATGAATATTTTTATATAAATAAATATATATTTTTAGCTGCATAGAAAAATTTTATCGAAGATGTTGAAGAAAAGCTGGAGGTTTTATTTTGAAAAACGCTTACCTATAAAACTTGTATAAATCATAGAATACTAGTTGAAAAGCCCGCCAAACGACGGTCGAAAAAAACAAATTATTTTTGCACTACAAATTTCATTTTTGGAAAATGTATTTCTGTTTTATATGTGTGTTTGTTGTTCTTTTTGTGAACATGACTCGCTTTGTTTGGCCATTGCAACAACAACGAAACAGCCAAACACACATGTGTAAATGAAATGGCGCAAAACCTGCGAAAAAAACCTGCCTAATTCAGCGATGGAAGCAATAAAGAGATATTTCCAAACGTGCATATTCTTTTAAAAATTTTGGTCACTTTGCCAGTTACTCAGTGATGGAAAATACAATTTTTAAGTACAAAAAAGGTATTTTTTGAGCGGAAAGGTACTTTTTACTAAATTTCACTGGAAGATTATTGTCAAGAGACTGAAATTTAAAGAAAATAAAATTTTGACAAAATTTTATTTCTACAGGAAATTTTTGCAAAATTTTATTTCTATAGAAAAAATTTTGCAAAATTTTTTTTCTATAGAATTTTTTTTGCAAAATTTTATTTCTATAGAAAATGTTTGCAAAATTTTTTCTATAGAAATAAAATTTTGCAAAAATTTCCTGTAGAAATAAAATTTTTACAAAATTTTCAATTGAAATAAAATTTTGTCAAAATTTTCTATAAAAATAAAATTTTGCAAAAATTATATATAGAAACAAAATTTTGACAACATTTTCTACCGAAATAAAAAATCAATAATATAGAATCGCATTCTTTTTTCGACTAAAACATTCTTCAAGTTCAATAAAATCTTGGGTTTGACTATGTCTTTTACAAAATCGAGATTTTCTTCCCACATGAACATGTCTGTTTTGGCATATTTGTAAAAGACTATTAGCAAATAAGGTTGATAAAGACTTTCTCAAAATATTAAAATATTTTGTCAAAGCTATTGTACCATAAATCTGTTATCGACTCAAAAATGTCTACACAAAAGGTACTAAATCATTCGCGGGGGTACTACGGTACTGACCGGGGTGAAAAAGTTTTGAAAAAGTACTATAGTACTGCATTTTCCATCCCTGCAGTTACTACGTGCTCATCCGAACGCTCATTTTCAACAATGAAGAGATTAAAGACGTATCTTATAAATTCGACTAGCGAGATTAGACTCAAAGGATTGGCATTAATGTCGGTTTATCGCCGAATAAATGTGCCGACTGAAGAAGTCATTGATTTATTTGCTGCGCAAAAAGCCCGTCGGCTCAATTTAATATTATAAAAATATTGTATACATACCTATGCATAAATAAAAATTTCTACACATGAGATTATATGAATATTTTTTTTTTTTAAGTTTAACTTCGCAAAAGTGTAATTATGATTTATCGATCGATAGGTATGTATTAGAAGTATAGGAAAATTGGAGTCATTTTTACAAGTTTTCGACTAAGCAGTGGCGATTTGACAAGGAAAATGTTGGTATTTTGACCATTTTTGTCAAAATCAGAAAAACATATATATATAGGAGCTATCTCTAAATATGATCCGATTTCAACCAAATTTAAACAAATTAGGGTAAAACTCTGGCTTCTGGGGCCATATAAGTCCATATCGGGCGAAAGATATATATATATATATGGAAGCTATATCTAAATCTGAAACGATTTCTTCCAAAAACAATAGGGTTCTAATCTGAACCAAAATACATATTTGTGCCAAATTTGTCGATTTGACTAAAACTACGACCTAAACTTTGATCACAAAAATGTGTTCACAGACAGATGGACATGGCTATATCGACTGAGGAGCCCAACCTGAGCATTTTTTGTCAAAGACACCATGTGTCTATCTCGCCTCCTTCTGGGTATTGCAAACATATGCACTAACTTGTAATACCCTGTTCCACAGTGTGGCGCAGGGTATAAATATTTCAACTTTTGAAAGAAAAAAAATTGACACATTTCCAAATGTTGAAATCGCTATAAGAAAAGAAAAAAGTAGTGAAAATGTTCTTTTTGGATCGGGAAGTTGTGCAAAATTGGCGCAGAAGCGATGAATTGGACATGGGCTTGTCATAGTACGGATGTCCACCATTTCCGGAGCCGTTGCACTGAATTTGCTTCACCTATTAAGGTGTGATTCGAATTCAGTGTTTTGGATGTGAATTAAAAAAAAATGTGATATTTTGTCAAATAAATAATTATTAATGATTTTTATGCATTCGAAACTTTTGACCTCTAATATTTTCAAAAAATCGCATTTTTTCTAGAATGGATTTAGCTTTTTTTTTTGACAAAATTTAAATAATTTGTACCATTTTATTAATCCGTACTCTGTTTTTAACCTATTTGAAACAACAAAAGTTAAAATTGCCCTTTGAAAATATGAAAAAAGCGAACTTCCTGAGTAGTTAATATAAAGAACATCTTTGGAGAGTATTTTTTGGAAGTGCTTTTAAAGTTGTGCCCTTAGAAGTACTTCCAATTTTTTTTGCTGGGATGTAATGTGCAAAAAAGCATAGAATTTGAAGAAGTGAATAACGATGTTGTCTTATCACAATGGCCTGAATAGTTTAAGTGAGCCTGAATTTTAATCGGGCTGCCACTTTAGTCTAACCTAACGATTTTGTCTTTCTCAAATCTAGTAGGATTCCTCTTCAAACGAATGAGGCGGCAACCCTGATGCCAGTCTCCCTAACGCCAACTTCTGATGTCCATGAGAAAAGATGATTGAGTCGTAAAAACTTGTAAAAGAAGTAAGTCGTTTAAAGTTGCTCTGCTCTGTCGTGTATTCTAATCGATTTTGTTTTGTCGTTACAGTTGTCGGTTTAAAGTACCATCAACCATCGATCGATTATTATTTAAAATGTTTAATTCTTTCCTTTGCTCCTAATTTTTTGTATTTTTTACAAAAGAATTAATACACTGAAATTTCTTGAATTCTAATATAATTGATTTCTTACATAGATTTTTAATCACTAACCTGTGAATGCTAAGGAAGTTACGTTTGTGGCAAATCTTGCATTTACCTATTCGCTTAATGTGAGTATCAATAAAATCCTAGTTTATCTATTTTTTCTTGTTTATTATAACAAAATAGTGTTCTTTCAAAGTCATAGGGGCCCATTATACTAATATGCACAGGGACTCTAAAAGGCTAAAGACGGGCCTGCCCACACATCCCTTGTAAAATGCCACTTGTTAAATCGAAAACTTTTAAAAATGACTCCAATTTGCTTATACTTCTAATACATATCTATCAACCGATAAATCATAAATACACTTTTGCGAAGTTGCCTTGTTCAAAACTTAACCGTTCTGTGGAAAGTCTGGCACTACAGTGTGTATGATATGACTACGATATGAGGAAATCATCACAGAATTTGGGTACACTCATAGAAAAAATCATGCACGGCGTGCTCATTTCAAAACGATTCGTTCATGAAAGTGAATCAACACACATGTGGTGTCAAACTGTGAACAGGCGGTGTCAATCTGACAACGATAAAATGACACCATGTGTTGTCAAACCAAGAACCAGCGTTTATAATCTGAAAACGTTATGGTTACGACTTTATAAACAAAATTAAAAAAACAAGTATATACGGCCGTAAGTTCGGCCAGGCCGAATCTTATGTACCCTCCATAATGGATTGCGTAGAAACTTCTACGAAAGACTGTCATCCAAAATTGAATTACTTGGGTTTTGGTATCTTAAAACTTCTTAACATCGTTTTCTAAATTGTGAGTTAGTCTATACGTGGTATATATTAGACAAAAAAGGTATGCATAGGTAAGTCTACCAATAATTACGAATCGATATGGACTTTTGCACGGTACGTAGAGAGCCAGAGTTGAAATATGGGGGTCGCTTACATGGGGGCTATATACAATTATGAACTTGATATGGACCAATTTTTTGTGATCGATTTATCTGAGACTTATATATAACTATAGACCGATATGGACCTAGTTAGGCAAGGTTGTTAAGGGCCATATACTAGCACAATGTACCAAAATTCAACTGACTCGGATGAAAATTGCTCCTCCAAGAGGCTCCAAAACCAAATCTCGGGATCGGTTTATATGGGGGCTATATATGATTATGGACTGATATGAACCACTTTTGGCATGATTGTTAAATATCATATACTACCACCACGTATAAAATTTCAACCAGATCGGATGAATTTTGCTTCTCCAAAAGGCACCGGAGGTCAAATCTGGGGATCGGTTTATATGGGGGCTATATATAATTATGGACTGATATGATCCAATTCCTGCATGGTTGTTGGATACCATATACTAACATCACGTACCAAATTTCAACTGAATCGGATGAATTTTGCTCTTCCAGGGGGCTCCGGAGGACAAATCTGGGGATCGGTTTATATGGGGGCTATATATAATTATGGACCGATTTCGACCTATTTGTGCATGGGTATTTGAGGCCATATATTAACACCACGTACCAAATTTCAACTGAATCAGATGAATTTTGGTCTTCCGAGAGGCTCCGGAGGTCAAATCTGGTGATCGGTTTGTATGGGGGCTATATATAATTATGGACCGATGTGGACCAATTTTTGCATGGTCATTAGAGACCATATACTAACACCATGTACCAAATTTCAGCCGGATCGGATGAAATTTACTTCTCTTAGAAGCTCCGCAAGCCAAATCGGGGGATTTATATGGGGTTTATATGGGGGCTATATATAATTATGGACCGATGTGGACCAATTTGTGCATGGTTGTTAGATACCATATACTAACACAATGTACTAAATTTCAGGCGGATCGGATGAAATTTGCTTCTCTTAGAGGCTACGCAAGCCAAATCGGGGGATCGATTTGTATGGGGGCTATATATAATTATAGACCGATGTGGACCAATTTTTGCATGGTCATTAGAGACCATATACTAACACCATGTATCAAATTTCAGCCGGATCAGATGAAATTTGCTTCTCTTAGAGGCCGGATCGGATGAAATTTGCTTCTCTTAGAGGATCTGCAAGCCAAATTTGGGGGTCCGTTTTTATGGGGGCTATACGTAAAAGTGGACCGATATGGCCCATTTCAATACTATCCGACCTACATCAATAACAACTACTTGTACCAAGTTTCAAGTCGATAGCTTGTTTCGTTCGGAAGTTAGCGTGATTTCAACAGGCGAACGGACGGACATGCTCAGATCGACTCAGAATTTCACCACGACCCAGAATATATTCATTTTAAGGGTCTTAGAGCAATATTTCGATGTGTTACAAACGGAATGACAAAGTAAATATACCTCCATCCTATGGTGGAGGGTATAAAAATCCGCTATCTTGACTCGAACCTGTGTTTCCTGCACCATACGCATTAACAGTCGCCTTAGCACATTGCACCACAGAGGGAGTTGCCATAATAACGTCTAACGATTATTTTAAGACTGTTCACGGCCAAAGAAAAACGAATGCCGTTCATGAAATCGTGAACGCCCGTGGACGAAATTGTGAACATTCCGTTTTGATTTTTTGTCAACGTTCCCGTTTCATTTTGTCACCGTCCGTTCACGACTATGGAACGTAATTTGTATACCCTTCACCACTACTGTGGTACAGGGTATAATAAGTTTGTGCATTTGTATGTAACGCCAAGTAATAGTGATTATAGACCCATCTTTTAGTATACCGATCGGCTTAGAATTAAATTCTGAGTCGATTTAGCGATGTCCGTCTGTCTGTCCGTCCGTCTGTCTGTATATGTAATTTTGTGCACAAAGTACAGCTCGCAATTTAAGTCCGATCGTCCTCAAGTTTGGCATAATGCCGTTTCATGGGACAGAGACAATCGCTATTGGTTTTGGAAAAAATCGGTTCAGATTTAGGTATAGCTGCCATATATATTTATCCCCGATTTAGTCATAATTAGCGTGTTTATCAACCGATTTTCTTGAAATATCGTACATCCAAATATTTTATGAATCTCGAAAATCCTGCAAAATATCAGCCAAATCGGTTCAGATTTAGATATAGCTCCCATATATATCTTTCGTCCGATTTAGACTCATATGACTACAGAAGCCAAAGTTTACTACCGATCTTGGTGAAATTTTGCACAGAGGGTAGAATTGACATTCTACCAATGCTTGGTAAATTTGATTGAAATCGGTTCAAATTGAGATATAGATTCCATATATATTTTTCGTCCGCCACAAAAGCCAGAGTTTTGCCTTGATTTGCTTCAAATTTTGCACAAGGGGTACGTTTAATAGTATTGTTAAGTGTGTCAAATTTTGTTGAAATCGGTTCAGATTTAGATATAGCTCACATATAATCTTTCGCCCGATTTGGACTTATATGGTCTCAAAAGCCAGAGTTTTGCCCTGACTTACTTCAAATTTTGCACAAGCGGTACTTTTAACGATACTATTGTATGTGCCAAATATGGTCAAAATCGATTCAGATTTAGATATAGCTCCCATGCATATCTTTCGTCCGATTTGAACTTATATGACCTCAAAATTCAGGGTTTTGCCGAGATTTGCTTCAAATTTCGCACACGGAGTACGTTTAGTAGTATCGGTAATTGTGCCAAATTTGGTTGAAATCGGTTCAGATTTAGATATGGCTCCCATATATATCTTCCGTCCGATTTGCACTCATATGACCAGGGGAGGCCAAAGTTATACTCCCATTTACGTGAAATTTCGCATAGATAGCAGAATTATTATTCTAATTATACATGTCAAATTTAGTCAAAATCGGTTCAGATGATATATAGCTCCCATTTATACGTAAACCAAAGTAGGGGAAATATGATAGACTGTTACGCATTTTAGACCCATTTTCAATGGAAGTTTCCTCCAATTAACTGGATAGCGTTATACGAATTAAATTTTAATTCTAGAGATTTTGTAGAAGTAAAAAAATTGTCTCCTTTATATAGCTTCCAGCAAATGTGAAGTAGTTGAGATGGTAACACAAATTTTGGCCTACATAGGGGTGAAGGGTTTAATATAGTCGGCCCCGCCCGACTTTAGATTTTACTTACTTGTTTCTATTAGTGTAATATGTGGGTATGTTGGCCATGTTTGAATAAACCGAAAGAACCAATATATGGATGCTTTATTTTAATCTGAAGCAAAATTAGATCAAACTTGACACACTTAAATAGTATATTTAATATATTCTCTGTGGAAACTATCGAGTCAATTGGAGCAAAATTCCATTGAAAATGGGTCTAAAATACGAAACATTCTACCATATTTCCCAACTCTGGAGTACATATATATGGGAGCTATATCTAAATCTGAACTAATTTTGACCAAATTTGACATGCATCTCTGCAAAATTTCACGCAAATGGGAGAATAACTTTGGCCTCCGCGGTCGTATGAGTTTAAATTGGGTGAAATATATACATGGGACTACATCTAAATCTGAACCGATTTCAACCAAATTTAGCACACTTAACGATACTATTAAAAGTACTTTTTGTGCAAAATTTGAAGCAAATCGACTCAGAATTTAATTCTAAGACGATCGGTATAATAAACGATGGGTCTCAGACTTTTCCATCTTGGTGGTACATACACACGCACAAACTTATTATACCCTGTACCACAGTAGTCGTTAAGGGTTAAATATGGAAAATATTTCAATCTAAAGCCATTTTTCGGCAACTTCGCAGTACATTTATGATTTATCAGTCGACAGATATATATATATTAGAAGAATAGGAAAATTTGAGTCATTTTTACAAGTTTTCGACTTAGATGTGGTGATTTTACAAGGAAAATGTGGGTATTTTGATCATTTTTGCCCAAATCAGAAAACATACATATGGGAGATATATCTATGTCTGAACCGATTTCAACCAAATTTGACATGCATAGTTACAAAGCTAATTTTACTCCTTGTGCAAAATTTCACACAAAAATCAGGCGTGGGATATATATGGGAGCTATATCTAAATCTGAACCGATTTCAACCGAAATTAGAATGCATATCCAGAACGTTAATTATACTCCCTCTGCAAATTTTCAAGCAAATCGGAGTGAAACTTTGGCCTATGGGGAGCCATATCTGAAACTGAAATTTAATCAACAAATTTAAAATTCCATTAAAATTTAAAACAATTAAAAATTGTATGTGAAAAATTTCTCATGGCCATAAAACTTCTTTTGGCCGAAAAATATAAATTTCCATCCAATTCCTAACAAAATGAAATTTTTATATAAAAATTTCTTTTAGTCATATTTCCGAAACTAAGCGTCCTAGAGCGAAAAGAACTGCTTTTGTAAAAAACTTCATTTGGCCATATCTTCTTAAATATGCGTCCTAGAGCGAAAATTACTTCAATTGTGACCACCCCCTAAAAGTTGAAAAATCCACCCAAAACCTAAAAAAAATAAATTTTAATATGAAAAACTTCTATAGCCCAATTCGTGACCACCCTCAAAAAATTTAAAAATCCATCCAAATCCTAAAAAAAATTTAAATTTTTATACAAAAAACAATAATTCGTGACCACCCTCAAAAAATTGAAAAATCCACCCAAATCCTAAAAAAATTTAATTTTTATATGAAAAACTTCTTTTGGCCATATTTCCTAAACTAAGCGTCCTAGAGCAAAAAGAACGATAATTCGTAGCAACCTACCAAAAATTTAAAAAATCCACCCAAATCCTAAAAAAATTTAAAATTTTAAATGAAAAACTTCCTTTGCCCATATTATTAATTGATAAATAAATAAATAAATAAAAGGACTTTAATTCGTGACCATCCCCAAAAAATTTAAAAATCCACCCAAAACCTAAAAAAATTGAAATTTTTGTATGAAAAACTTATTTTGCCCATATCTCCTTAAATATGCGTTCTAGAGCGAAAAGGACTTCAATTCGTGGACAGCCCCAAAAAAAATTGAAAAATCCACCCAAAACCTAAAAAAATTGAAATTTTTATATGAAAAACTTCTTTTGCGCATATCTCCTAAACTAAGCGTCCTAGAGCGAAAAGGACAATAATTCGTGACAACCCCCAAAAATTTAAAAATCCTCCCAAAACCTAAACAAAAAAATTGAAAATCCACTCAAAACCTAAAAAAATTTAAATTTTTATATGAAAAATTTCTTATGCAAATATCTCCTTAAATATGCGTCCTAGAGCGAAAAGGATTTCAATTCGTGGCCAGCCCCAAAAAAATTGAAAAATCCACCCAAAACATAAAAAAATTTAAATTTTTATATGAAAAATTTCTTTTTATATGAAAAATTTCTTTTTATATGAAAAACTTCTTTTGCCCATATCTCCTAAACTAAGCGTCCTAGAGCGAAAAGGACGATAATTCGCGACCACCCCAAAAAGTTGAAAAATGCACCCAAAACCTAAAAAATTGAAATTTTTATATGAAAAACTTCTTTTGCCCATATCTCCTAAACTAAGTGTCCTAGAGCGAAAAGGACTTCAATTCGTGACCATCCCCAAAAAAGTTGAAAAATGCACCCAAAACCTAAAAAATTGAAATTTTTATATGAAAAACTTCTTTTGGCCATATCTCCCAAAATAAGCGTCCTAGAGCGAAAAGGACGATAATTCGTGACCACCCCCAAAAAGTTGAAAAATCCACCCAAAACCTTAAAAAATTGAAATTTTTATATGAAAAACTTCTTTTGTCCCTATCTCCTAAACTAAGCGTCCTAGCGCGAAAAGGACGATAATTCGTGACCACCCCCAAAAAGTTGAAAAATCCATCCAAAACATTAAAAAATTGAAATTTTTATATGAAAAACTTCTTTTGTCCCTATCTCCTAAACTAAGCGTCCCAGCGCGAAAAGGACTTCAATTCGTGACCACCCCCAAAAAGTTGAAAAATCCATCCAAAACCTTAAAAAATTGAAATTTTTATATGAAAAACTTCTTTTGCCCATATCTCCTAAACTAAGCGTCCTAGAGAGAAAAGGACGATAATTCGTGACCACCCCCAAAAAGTTGAAAAATCCACCCACAACCTAAAAAATTGAAATTTTTATATGAAAAACTTCTTTTGCCTATATCTCCTAAACTAAGCGTCCTAGACCGAAAAGGACTTCAATTCGTGACCACGCCCAAAAAGTTGAAAACTGCACCCAAAACCTAAAAAAATTGAAATTTTTATATGAAAAACTTCCTTTGGCCATATCTCCTAAACTAAGCGTCCTAGAGCGAAAAGGACGATAATTCGTGACCACCCCAAAAAAGTTGAAAAATCCACCCAAAAACTAAAAACATTGAAATTTTTATATGAAAAACTTTTTTTGCCCATATCTCCTAAACTAAGCGTCCTAGAGCGAAAAGGACGATAATTCGTGACCACACCCAAAAAGTTGAAAAATCCACCCAAAACCTTAAAAAATTGAAATTTTTATATGAAAAACTTCTTTTGCCCATATCTCCTAAACTAAGCGTCCTAGAGCAAAAAGGACTTCAATTCGTGACCACCCCCAAAAAGTTGAAAAATCCACCCAAAACCTAAAAAAAATTTAATTTTTATATGAAAAACTTCTTTTGCCCATATCTCCTAAACTAAGCATCCTAGAGCGAAAAGGACGATAATTCGTGACCACCACCAAAAAGTTGAAAAATCCACCCAAAACCTAAACAAAAATGAAATTTTTATATGAAAAACTCTTTTGCCCATATCTCCTAATCTAAAAATTGAAATTTTTATATGAAAAACTTCCTTTGCCCAAATCTCCTAAACTAAGCGTCCTAGAGCGAAAAGGACTTCAATTTGTGACCACCCCCAAAAAGTTGAAAAATCCAAAGCCTAAAAAAAATTGGACTTTTTATGTGAAAAAATTAATTTGCCCATATCTCCTAAACTAAGCGCCCTAGAGCGAAAAGAACGATAATTCGTAAAAACCCCCAAAAAGTTGAAAAACCCACCCAAAACCTAAAAAACTTTAAATTTTTATATGAAAATTTCTTTTGCCCATATCTCATAAACTAAGCGTCCTAGAGCGAAAAGGGCGATAATTCGTGACCACGCCCAAAACGTTTAAAAATCCACCCAAAACCTAAAAGATTGAAATTTTATATGAAAAACTTCTTTTGCCCATATCTCCTACACTAAGCGTCCTAGAGCGAAAAGGATGATATTTCGCGACCACCCCCAAAAAGTTGAAAAATCCAACAAAAACCTTAAAAAATTGAAATTTTTATATGAAAAACTTCTTTTGCCCATATCTCCTAAACCAAGCGTCCTAGAGCGAAAAGGACGATAATTCGTGACCACCCCCAAAAAGTTGAAAAATCCACCCACAACCCAAAACCCAAAAAAATTGAAATTTTTATATGAAGAACTTCTTTTGCTCATATCTCCTAAACTAAGCGTCTTAGAGCGAAAAAGACGATAATTCGTGACCACCCCCAAAAAGTTGAAAAATCCACCCAAAACCTAAAAAATTGAAATTTTTGTATGTAGAACTTCTTTTGCTCATATCTCCTAAACTAAGCGTCCTAGAGCGAAAAGAACGATAATTCGTGACCACCCCAAAAAGGTGAAAACTCCACCCAAAACCTAAAAAATTGAAATTTTTATATGAAAAACTTCTTTTGCCCATATCTCCCAAACTAAGCGTCCTTGAGCGAAAAGGACGATAATTCGTGACCACCCCAAAAAGTTGAAAAATCCACCCAAAACCTTAAAAAATTGAAATTTTTATATGAAAAACTTCTTTTGCCCACATCTCCTAAACTAAGCGTCCTAGAGCGAAAAGGACGATAATTCGTGACCACCCCCAAAAAGTGGAAAACCCACCCAAAACCTTAAAAAATTGAAATTGTTATATGAAAAACTTCTTTTGTCCATATCTCCTAAACTAAGCGTCCTAGAGCGAAAAGGACGATAATTCGTGACCACCCCCAACAAGTTGAAAAATCCACCCAAAACCTTAAAAAATTTAAATTTTTATATGAAAAACTCCTTTTGTCCATATCTCCTAAACTAAGCGTCCTAGAGCGAAAAGGACGATAATTCGTGACCACCCCCAAAAAGTGGAAAACCCACCCAAAACCTTAAAAAATTGAAATTGTTATATGAAAAACTTCTTTTGCCCATATCTCCTAAACTAAGCGTCCTAGAGCGAAAAGGACGGTAACTCGTGACCACCCCCAACAAGTTGAAAAATCCACCCAAAACCTTAAAAAATTGAAATTTTTATATGAAAAACTTCTTTTGCCCATATCTCCTAAACTAAGCGTCCTAGAGCGAAAAGGACGATAATTCGTGACCACCCCCAAAAAGTGGAAAACCCACCCAAAACCTTAAAAAATTGAAATTGTTATATGAAAAACTTCTTTTGCCCATATCTCCTAAACTAAGCGTCCTAGAGCGAAAAGGACGGTAATTCGTGACCACCCCAACAAGTTGAAAAATCCACCCAAAACCTTAAAAAATTGAAATTTTTATATGAAAAACTCCTTTTGTCCATATCTCCTAAACTAAGCGTCCTAAAGCGAAAAGGACGATAATTCGTGACCACCCCCAAAAAGTGGAAAACCCACCCAAAACCTTAAAAAATTGAAATTGTTATATGAAAAACTTCTTTTGCCCATATCTCCTAAACTAAGCGTCCTAGAGCGAAAAGGACGGTAATTCGTGACCACCCCCAACAACTTGAAAAATCCACCCAAAACCTTAAAAAATAGAAAATTTTATATGAAAAACTCCTTTTGTCCATATCTCCTAAACTAAGGGTCCTAGAGCGAAAAGGACGATAATTCGTGACCACCCCCAAAAAGTTGAAAAATCCGCCCAAAACCTTAAAAAATTGAAATTTTTATATGAAAAATTTCTTTTGCCCATATCTCCTAAACTAAGCGTCCTAAAGCGAAAAGGACGATAATTCGTGACCACCCCCAAAAAGTGGAAAACCCACCCAAAACCTTAAAAAATTGAAATTGTTATATGAAAAACTTCTTTTGCCCATATCTCCTAAACTAAGCGTCCTAGAGCGAAAAGGACGATAATTCGTGACCACCCCCAAAAGGTTGAAAAATCCACCCAAAACCTTAAAAAATTGAAATTTTTATATGAAAAACTCCTTTTGTCCATATCTCCTAAACTAAGGGTCCTAGAGCGAAAAGGACGATCATTCGTGACCACCCCCAAAAAGTTGAAAAATCCACCCAAAACCTTAAAAAATTGAAATTTTTATATGAAAAACTTCTTTTGCCCATATCTCCTAAACTAAGCGTCCTAGAGCGAAAAGGACGATAATTCGTGACCACCCCCAAAAAGTTGAAACATCAACCCAAAAGCTAAAAAATTGAAATTTTTATATGAAAAACTTCTTTTGCCCATATCTCCTAAACTAAGCGTCCTAGAGCGAAAAGGACTTCAATTCGTGACCACCCACAAAAAGTTGAAAAATCCACCCAAAACCTAAAAAAATTGAAATTTTTATATGAAAAACTTCTTTTGCCCATATCTCCTAAACTAAGCGTCCTAGAGCGAAAAGGACGATAATTCGTGACTACCCCCAAAAAGTTGAAAAATCCACCCAAAACCTAAAAAAATTGAAATTTTTATATGAAAAACTTCTTTTGCCCATATCTCCTAAACTAAGCGTCCTAGAGCGAAAAGGACGATAATTCGTGACCACCCCCAAAAAGTTGAAAAATCCACCCAAAACCTAAAAAAAGTGAAATTTTTATATGAAAAACATCTTTTGCCCATATCTCCTAAACTAAGCGTCCTAGAGCGAAAAGGACTGCAATTCGTGACCACCCCCAAAAAGTTGAAAAATCCATCCAAAACCTTAAAAAATTGAAATTTTTATATGAAAAACTTCTTTTGCCCATATCTCCTAAACTAAGCGTCCTAGAGCGAAAAGGACGATAATTCGTGACCACCCCCAAAAAGTTGAAAAATCCACCCAAAACCTTAAAACATTGAAATTTTTATATGAAAAACTTCTTTTGCCCATATCTCCTAAACTAAGCGTCCTAGAGCGAAAAGGACGATAATTCGTGACCACCCCCAAAAGTTGAAAAATCAACCCAAAACCCAAAAAATTGAAATTTTTATATGAAAAACTTCTTATGCCCATATCTCCTAAACTAAGCGTCCTAGAGCGAAAAGGACTTCAATTCGTGACCACCCCCAAAAAGTTGAAAAATCCACCCAAACCTAAAAAAATTGAAATTTTTATATGAAAAACTTCTTTTGCCCATATCTCCTAAACTAAGCGTCCTAGAGCCAAAAGGACGATAATTCGTGACCACCCCCAAAATGTTGAAAAATCAACCCAAAACCTAAAAAAATTGAAATTTTTATATGAAAAACTTCTTTTGCCCATATCTCCTAAACTAAGCGTCCTAGAGCGAAAAGGACTTCAATTCGTGACCACCCCCAAAAAGTTGAAAAATCCACCCAAAACCTATAAAAATTTCAATTTCTTCTTCTTTTGCCCATATCTCCTAAACTAAGCGTCCTAGAGCGAAAAGGACGATAATTCGTGACCACCCCCAAAAAGTTGAAAAATCCACCCAAAACCTAAAAAAATTGAAATTTTTGTATGAAAAACTTCTTTTGCCCATATATCCTAAAGTAAGCGTCCTAGAGCGAAAAGGACGATAATTCGTGACCACCCCCAAAAAGTTGAAAAATCCACCCAAAACCTTAAAAAATTTAAATTTTTATATGAAAAACTTCTTTTGCCCATATCTCCTAAACTAAGCGTCCTAGAGCGAAAAGGACGATAATTCGTGACCACCCCCAAAAAGTTGAAAAATCAACCCAAAACCTAAAAAAATTGAAATTTTTATATGAAAAACTTCTTTTGCCCATATCTCCTAAACTAAGCGTCCTAGAGCGAAAAGGACTTCAATTCGTGACCACCCCCAAAAAGTTGAAACATCCACCCAAAACCTAAAAAAATTGAAATTTTTATATGAAAAACTTCTTTTGCCCATATCTCCTAAACTAAGCGTCCTAGAGCGAAAAGGACGATAATTCGTGACCACCCCCAACAACTTGAAAAATCCACCCAAAACCTTAAAAAATTGAAATTTTTATATGAAAAACTCCTTTTGTCCATATCTCCTAAACTAAGGGACCTAGAGCGAAAAGGACGATAATTCGTGACCACCCCCAAAAAGTTGAAAAATCCGCCCAAAACCTTAAAAAATTGAAATTTTTATATGAAAAATTTCTTTTGCCCATATCTCCTAAACTAAGCGTCCTAAAGCGAAAAGGACGATAATTCGTGACCACCCCCAAAAAGTGGAAAACCCACCCAAAACCTTAAAAAATTGAAATTGTTATATGAAAAACTTCTTTTGCCCATATCTCCTAAACTAAGCGTCCTAGAGCGAAAAGGACGATAATTCGTGACCACCCCCAAAAGGTTGAAAAATCCACCCAAAACCTTAAAAAATTGAAATTTTTATATGAAAAACTCCTTTTGTCCATATCTCCTAAACTAAGGGTCCTAGAGCGAAAAGGACGATCATTCGTGACCACCCCCAAAAAGTTTAAAAATCCACCCAAAACCTTAAAAAATTGAAATTTTTATATGAAAAACTTCTTTTGCCCATATCTCCTAAACTAAGCGTCCTAGAGCGAAAAGGACGATAATTCGTGACCACCCCCAAAAAGTTGAAACATCAACCCAAAAGCTAAAAAATTGAAATTTTTATATGAAAAACTTCTTTTGCCCATATCTCCTAAACTAAGCGTCCTAGAGCGAAAAGGACTTCAATTCGTGACCACCCACAAAAAGTTGAAAAATCCACCCAAAACCTAAAACAATTGAAATTTTTATATGAAAAACTTCTTTTGCCCATATCTCCTAAACTAAGCGTCCTA
Organism: Haematobia irritans; assembly: GCF_050003625.1. Classification (NCBI taxonomy): domain Eukaryota; kingdom Metazoa; phylum Arthropoda; class Insecta; order Diptera; family Muscidae; genus Haematobia; species Haematobia irritans. The sequence goes on along the minus strand of NC_134397.1, from coordinate 177,637,238 downwards.
GAGCGAAAAGGACGATAATTCGTGACTACCCCCAAAAAGTTGAAAAATCCACCCAAAACCTAAAAAAATTGAAATTTTTATATGAAAAACTTCTTTTGCCCATATCTCCTAAACTAAGCGTCCTAGAGCGAAAAGGACGATAATTCGTGACCACCCCCAAAAAGTTGAAAAATCCACCCAAAACCTAAAAAAAGTGAAATTTTTATATGAAAAACATCTTTTGCCCATATCTCCTAAACTAAGCGTCCTAGAGCGAAAAGGACTGCAATTCGTGACCACCCCCAAAAAGTTGAAAAATCCATCCAAAACCTTAAAAAATTGAAATTTTTATATGAAAAACTTCTTTTGCCCATATCTCCTAAACTAAGCGTCCTAGAGCGAAAAGGACGATAATTCGTGACCACCCCCAAAAAGTTGAAAAATCCACCCAAAACCTTAAAACATTGAAATTTTTATATGAAAAACTTCTTTTGCCCATATCTCCTAAACTAAGCGTCCTAGAGCGAAAAGGACGATAATTCGTGACCACCCCCAAAAGTTGAAAAATCAACCCAAAACCCAAAAAATTGAAATTTTTATATGAAAAACTTCTTATGCCCATATCTCCTAAACTAAGCGTCCTAGAGCGAAAAGGACTTCAATTCGTGACCACCCCCAAAAAGTTGAAAAATCCACCCAAAACCTAAAAAAATTGAAATTTTTATATGAAAAACTTCTTTTGCCCATATCTCCTAAACTAAGCGTCCTAGAGCGAAAAGGACGATAAATCGTGACCAACCCCAAAAAGTTGAAAAATCCACCCAAAACCTTAAAAAATTGAAATTTTTATATGAAAAACTTCTTTTGCCCATATCTCCTAAACTAAGCGTCCTAGAGCGAAAAGGACGATAATTCGTGACACCCCCAAAAAGTTGAAAAATCAACCCAAAACCTAAAAAATTGAAATTTTTATATGAAAAACTTCTTATGCCCATATCTCCTAAACTAAGCGTCCTAGAGCGAAAAGGACTTCAATTCGTGACCACCTCCAAAAAGTTGAAAAATCCACCCAAAACCTACAAAAATTGAAATTTTTATATGAAAAACTTCTTTTGCCCATATCTCCTAAACTAAGCGTCCTAGAGCGAAAAGGACGATAATTCGTGACAACCCCCAAAAAGTTGAAAAATCCACCCAAAACCTAAAAAAATTGAAATTTTTATATGAAAAACTTCTTTTGCCCATATCTCCTAAAGTAAGCGTCCTAGAGCGAAAAGGACGATAATTCGTGACCACCCCCAAAAAGTTGAAAAATCCACCCAAAACCTTAAAAAATTTAAATTTTTATATGAAAAACTTCTTTTGCCCATATCTCCTAAACTAAGCGTCCTAGAGCGAAAAGGACGATAATTCGTGACCACCCCCAAAAAGTTGAAAAATCAACCCAAAACCTAAAAAATTGAAATTTTTATATGAAAAACTTCTTTTGCCCTTATCTCCTAAACTAAGCGTCCTAGAGCGAAAAGGACTTCAATTCGTGACCACCCCCAAAAAGTTGAAAAATCCACCCAAAACCTAAAAAAAGTGAAATTTTTATATGAAAAACTTCTTTTGCCCATATCTCCTAAACTAAGCGTCCTAGAGCGAAAAGGACGATAATTCGTGACCACCCCCAAAAAGTTGAAAAATCAACCCACAACCTAAAAAATTGAAATTTTTATATGAAAAACTTCTTTTGCCCATATCTCCTAAACTAAGCGTCCTAGAGTGAAAAGGACTTCAATTCGTGACCACCCCAAAAAGTTGAAAAATCTGCCCAAAACCTAAAAAAATTAAAATTTTTATATGAAAAACTTCTTTCGCCCATATCTCCTAAACTAGGCGTCCTAGAGCGAAAAGGACGATAATTCGTGACCACCCCCAAAAAGTTGAAAAATCCACCCAAAACCTAAAAAAAGTGAAATTTTTATATGAAAACCTTCTTTTCCCATATCTCCTAAACTAAGCGTCCTAGAGCGAAAAGGACGATAATTCGTGACCACCCCCAAAAAGTTGAAAAATCCATCCAAAACCTAAAAAAAGTGAAATTTTTATATGAAAAATTTCTTTTGCCCATATCTCCTAAACTAAGCGTCCTAGAGCGAAAAGGACTTCAATTCGTGACCACCCCCAAAAAGTTGAAGAATCTACCCAAAACCTAAAAAAATTGAAATTTTTATATGAAAAACTTCTTTTGCCCATATCTCCTAAACTAAGCGTCCTAGAGCGAAGAGGACGATAATTCGTGACCACCCCCAAAAAATTGAAAAATCCACCCAAAACCTAAAAAAAAATTAAATTTTTATATGAAATACTTCTTTTGCCCATATCTCCTAAACTAAGCGTCCTAGAGCGAAAAGGACGATAATTCGTGACCACCCCCAAAAAGTTGAAAAATCCACCCAAAACCTTAAAAAATTGAAATTTTTATATGAAAAACTTCTTTTGCCCATATCTCCTAAACTAAGCGTCCTAGAGCGAAAAGGACGATAATTCGTGACCACCCCCAAAAAGTTGAAAAATCCACCCAAAACCTAAAAAAAGTGAAATTTTTATATGAAAAACTTCTTTTGCCCATATCACCTGAACTAAGCGTCCTAGAGCGAAAAGGACGATAATTCGTGACCACCCCCAAAAAGTTGAAAAATCCACCCAAAACCTTAAAAAATTGAAATTTTTATATGAAAAACCTTCTTTTGCCCATATCTCCTAAACTGAGCGTCCTAGAGCGAAAAGGACCACCCCCAAAAAGTTGAAAAATCCACCCAAAACCTAAAAAAATTGAAATTTTTATATGAAAAACCTCTTTTGCCCATATCTCCTAAACTAAGCGTCCTAGAGCGAAAAGGACTTCAATTCGTGACCACCCCCAAAAAGTTGAAAAATCCACCCAAAACCTTAAAAAATTGAAATTTTTATATGAAAAACTTCTTTTGCCCATATCTCCTAAACTAAGCGTCCTAGAGCGAAAAGGACGATAATTCGTGACCACCCCCAAAAAGTTGAAAAATCCACTCAAAACCTAACAAAATTGAAATTTTTATATGAAAAACTTCTTTTGCCCATATCTCCTAAACTAAGCGTCCTAGAGCGAAAAGGACGATAATTCGTGACCACCCCCAAAAAGTTGAAAAATCCACCGAAAACCTAAAAAAATTGAAATTTTTATATGAAAAACTTCTTTTGCCCATATCTCCTAAACTAAGCGTCCTAGAGCGAAAAGGACTTCAATTCGTGACCACCCCCAAAAAGTTGAAAAATTCATCCAAAACCTAAAAAAATTGAAATTTTTGTATGAAAAACTTATTTTGCCCATATCTCCTAAACTAAGCGTCCTAGAGCCAAAAGGACGATAATTCGTGACCACCCCCAAAAAGTTGAAAAATCCACCCAAAACCTAAAAAAATTGAAATTTTTATATGAAAAACTTCTTTTGCCCTAAGCATCCTAGAGCGAAAAGGACGATAATTCGTGACCACCCCCAAAAAGTTGAAAAATCCACCCAAAACCTAAAAAAATTGAAATTTTTATATGAAAAACTTATTTTGCCCATATCTCCTAAACTAAGCGTCCTAGAGCGAAAAGGACCATAATTCGTGACCACCCCCAAAAAGTTGAAAAATCAACCCAAAACCTTAAAAAATTGAAATTTTTATATGAAAAACTTCTTTTGCCCATATCTCCTAAACTAAGCGTCCTAGAGCGAAAAGGACTTCAATTCGTGACCACCCCCAAAAAGTTGAAAAATCCACCCAAAACCTAAAAAATTGAAATTTTTATATGAAAAACTTCTTTTGCCCATATCTCCTAAACTAAGCGTCCTAGAGCGAAAAGGACTTCAATTCGTGACCACCCCCAAAAAGTTGAAAAATCCACCCAAAACCTAAAAAAATTGAAATTTTTATATGAAAAACTTCTTTTGCCCATATCTCCTAAACTAAGCGTCCTAGAGCGAAAAGGACGATAATTCGTGACCACCCCCAAAAAGTTGAAAAATCCACCCAAAACCTAAAAAAATTGAAATTTTTATATGAAAAACTTCTTTTGCCCATATCTCCTAAACTAAGCGTCCTAGAGCGAAAAGGACGATAATTCGTGACCACCCCCAAAAAGTTGAAAAATCCACCCAAAACCTAAAAAAATTGAAATTTTTATATGAAAAACTTCTTTTGCCCATATCTCCTAAACTAAGCGTCCTAGAGCGAAAAGGACGATAATTCGTGACCACCCCCAAAAAGTTGAAAAATCCACCCAAAACCTAAAAAAATTGAAATTTTTATATGAAAAACTTCTTTTGCCCATATCTCCTAAACTAAGCGTCCTAGAGCGAAAAGGACGATAATTCGTGACCACCCCCAAAAAGTTGAAAAATCCACCCAAAACCTAAAAAAATTGAAATTTTTATATGAAAAACTTCTTTTGCCCATATCTCCTAAACTAAGCGTCCTAGAGCGAAAAGGACGATAATTCGTGACCACACCCAAAAAGTTGAAAAATCAACCCAAAACCTAAAAAAATGGAAATTTTTATATGAAAAACTTCTTTTGCCCATATCTCCTAAACTAAGTGTCCTAGAGCGAAAAGGACGATAATTCGTGACCACCCCAAAAAAGTTGAAAAATCAACCCAAAACCTAAAAAAATTTAAATTTTTATATGAAAAACTTCTTTTGCCCATATCTCCTAAACTAAGCGTCCTAGAGCGAAAAGGACGATAATTCGTGACCACCCCCAAAAAGTTGAAAAATCCACCCACAACCTAAAAAAATTGAAATTTTTGTATGAAAAACTTCTTTTGCCCATATCTCCCAAACTAAGCGTCCTAGAGCGAAAAGGACGATAATTCGTGACCACCCCCAAAAAGTTGAAAAATCCACCCAAAACCTAAAAAAATTGAAAATTTTATATGAAAAACTTCTTTTGCCCATATCTCCTAAACTAAGCGTCCTAGAGCGGAAAGAACTGTAATTCGTGACCACCCCCAAAAAGTTGAAAAATCCACCCAAAACCTTAAAAAATTTAAATTTTTATATGAAAAACTTCTTTTGCCCATATCTCCTAAACTAAGCGTCCTAGAGCGAAAAGGACGATAATTCGTGACCACCCCCAAAAAGTTGAAAAATCCACCCAAAACCTAAAAAAATTGAAATTTTTATATGAAAAACTTATTTTGCCCATATCTCCTAAACTAAGAGTCCTAGAGCGAAAAGGACCATAATTCGTGACCACCCCCAAAAAGTTGAAAAATCAACCCAAAACCTTAAAAAATTGAAATTTTTATATGAAAAACTTCTTTTGCCCATATCTCCTAAACTAAGCGTCCTAGAGCGAAAAGGACTTCAATTCGTGACCACCCCCAAAAAGTTGAAAAATCCACCCAAAACCTAAAAAATTGAAATTTTTATCTGAAAAACTTCTTTTGCCCATATCTCCTAAACTAAGCGTCCTAGAGCGAAAAGGACTTCAATTCGTGACCACCCCCAAAAAGTTGAAAAATCCACCCAAAACCTAAAAAAATTGAAATTTTTATATGAAAAACTTATTTTGCCCATATCTCCTAAACTAAGCGTCCTAGAGCGAAAAGGACGATAATTCGTGACCACCCCCAAAAAGTTGAAAAATCCACCCAAAACCTAAAAAAATTGAAATTTTTATATGAAAAACTTCTATTGCCCATATCTCCTAAACTAAGCGTCCTAGAGCGAAAAGGACGATAATTCGTGACCACCCCCAAAAAGTTGAAAAATCCACCCAAAACCTAAAAAAATTTAAATTTTTATATGAAAAACTTCTTTTGCCCATATCTCCTAAACTAAGCGTCCTAGAGCGAAAAGGACGATAATTCGTGACCACCCCCAAAAAGTTGAAAAATCCACCCAAAACCTAAAAAAATTGAAATTTTTATATGAAAAACTTCTTTTGCCCATATCTCCTAAACTAAGCGTCCTAGAGCGAAAAGGACTTCAATTCGTGACCACCCCCAAAAAGTTGAAAAATCCACCCAAAACCTAAAAAAATTGAAATTTTTATATGAAAAACTTCTTTTGCCCATATCTCCTAAACTAAGCGTCCTAGAGCGAAAAGGACGATAATTCGTGACCACACCCAAAAAGTTGAAAAATCAACCCAAAACCTAAAAAAATGGAAATTTTTATATGAAAAACTTCTTTTGCCCATATCTCCTAAACTAAGTGTCCTAGAGCGAAAAGGACGATAATTCGTGACCACCCCAAAAAAGTTGAAAAATCAACCCAAAACCTAAAAAAAATTTAAATTTTTATATGAAAAACTTCTTTTGCCCATATCTCCTAAACTAAGCGTCCTAGAGCGAAAAGGACGATAATTCGTGACCACCCCCAAAAAGTTGAAAAATCCACCCACAACCTAAAAAAATTGAAATTTTTGTATGAAAAACTTCTTTTGCCCATATCTCCCAAACTAAGCGTCCTAGAGCGATAAGGACGATAATTCGTGACCACCCCCAAAAAGTTGAAAAATCCACCCAAAACCTAAAAAAATTGAAAATTTTATATGAAAAACTTCTTTTGCCCATATCTCCTAAACTAAGCGTCCTAGAGCGGAAAGAACTGTAATTCGTGACCACCCCCAAAAAGTTGAAAAATCCACCCAAAACCTTAAAAAATTTAAATTTTTATATGAAAAACTTCTTTTGCCCATATCTCCTAAACTAAGCGTCCTAGAGCGAAAAGGACGATAATTCGTGACCACCCCCAAAAAGTTGAAAAATCCACCCAAAACCTTAAAAAATTGAAATTTTTATATGAAAAACTTCTTTTGCCCATATCTCCTAAACTAAGCGTCCTAGAGCGAAAAGGACGATAATTCGTGACCACCCCCAAAAAGTTGAAAAATCCACCCAAAACCTAAAAAAATTGAAATTTTTATATGAAAAACTTCTTTTGCCCATATCTCCTAAATTAAGCGTCCTAGAGCGAAAAGGACGATAATTCGTGACCATCCCCAAAAAGTTGAAAAATCCACCCAAAACCTTAAAAAATTGAAATTTTTATATGAAAAACTTCTTTTGCCCATATCTCCTAAACTAAGCGCCCTAGAGCGAAAAGGACCATAATTCGTGACCACCCCCCAAAAGGTTGAAAAATCCACCCAAAACCTAAAAAAATGAAATTTTTATATGAAAAACTTCTTTTGCCCAATCTCCTAAACTAAGCGTCCTAGAGGGAAAAGGACGATAATTCGTGACCACCCCCAAAAAGTTGAAAAATCAACCCAAAAAATAAAAAATTGAAATTTTTACATGAAAAACTTCTTTTGCCCATATCTCCTAAACTAAGCGTCCTAGAGCGAAAAGGACTTCAATTCGTGACCACCCCCAAAAAGTTGAAAAATCCACCCAAAACCTTAAACAATTGAAATTTTTATATGAAAAACTTATTTTGCCCATATCTCCTAAACTAAGCGTCCTAGAGCGAAAAGGACGATAATTCGTGACCACCCCCAAAAAGTTGAAAAATCCACCCAAAACCTTAAAAAATTGAAATTTTTATATGATAAACTTCTTTTGCCCATATCTCCTAAACTAAGCGTCCTAGAGCGAAAAGGACGATAATTCGTGACCACCCCCAAAAAGTTGAAAAATCCACCCAAAACCTTAAAAAATTTAAATTTTTATATGAAAAACTTCTTTTGCCCATATCTCCTAAACTAAGCGTCCTAGAGCGAAAAGGACGATAATTCGTGACCATCCCCCAAAATGTTGAAAAATCCACCCAAAACCTAAAGAATTGAAATTTTTATATGAAAAACTTCTTTTGCCCATATCTCCTAAACTAAGCGTCCTAGAGCGAAAAGGACGATAATTCGTGACCACCCCCAAAAAGTTGAAAAATCCACCCAAAACCTAAAAAAATGAAATATGAAAAACTTCTTTTGCCCATATCTCCTAAACTAAGCGTCCTAGAGCGAAAAGGACCATAATTCGTGACCACCCCCAAAAAGTTGAAAAATCCACCCAAAACCTAAAAAAATTAAATTTTTATATGAAAAACTTCTTTTGCCCATATCTCCTAAACTAAGCGTCCTAGAGCGAAAAGGACGATAATTCGTGACCACCCCCAAAAAGTTGAAAAATCAACCCAAAACCTAAAAAAATGGAAATTTTTATATGAAAAACTTCTTTTGCCCATATCTCCTAAACTAAGCGTTCTAGAGCGAAAAGGACGATAATTCGTGACCACCCCCAAAAAGTTGAAAAATCCACCCAAAACCTAAACAAATTAAATTTTTATATGAAAAACTTCTTTTGCCCATATCTCACAATGGACTGAATAGTCTAAGTGAGCCTGAATCTTAATCGGGCTGCCACTTTAACCTAAACAAAATTAAATTTTTTTATGAAAAACTTCTTTTGCCCATATCTCCTAAACTAAGCGTCCTATAGCGAAAAGGACGATAATTCGTGACCACCCCCAAAAAGTTGAAAAATCCACCCACAACCTAAAAAAATTGAAATTTTTGTATGAAAAACTTCTTTTGCCCATATCTCCCAAACTAAGCGTCCTAGAGCGAAAAGGACGATAATTCGTGACCACCCCCAAAAAGTTCAAAAATCCACCCAAAACCTAAAAAAATTGAAAATTTTATATGAAAAACTACTTTTGCCCATATCTCCTAAACTAAGCGTCCTAGAGCGAAAAGGACGATAATTCGTGACCACCCCCAAAAAGTTGAAAAATCCACCCAAAACCTAAAAAAATTAAATTTTTATATGAAAAACTTCTTTTGCCCATATCTCCTAAACTAAGCGTCCTAGAGCGAAAAGGACGATAATTCGTGACCACCCCCAAAAAGTTGAAAAATCAACCCAAAACCTAAAAAATTGAAATTTTTATATGAAAAACTTCTTTTGCCCATATCTCCTAAACTAAGCGTCCTAGAGCGAAAAGGACTTCAATTCGTGACCACCCCCAAAAAGTTGAAAAATCCACCCAAAACCTAAAAAAATTGAAATTTTTATATGAAAAACTTCTTTTGCCCATATCTCCTAAACTAAGCGTCCTAGAGCGAAAAGGACGATAATTCGTGACCACCCCCAAAAAGTTGAAAAATCCACCCAAAACCTAAAAAAAATGAAATTTTTATATGAAAAACTTCTTTTGCCCATATCTCCTAAACTAAGCGTCCTAGAGCGAAAAGGACGATAATTCGTGACCACCCCCAAAAAGTTGAAAAATCCACCCAAAACCTTAAAAAATTTAAATTTTTATATGAAAAACTTCTTTTGCCCATATCTCCTAAACTAAGCGTCCTAGAGCGAAAAGGACGATAATTCGTGACCACCCCCAAAAAGTTGAAAAATCCACCCAAAACCTAAAAAATTGAAATTTTTATATGAAAAACTTCTTTTGCCCAATCTCCTAAACTAAGCGTCCTAGAGCGAAAAGGACGATAATTCGTGACCACCCCCAAAAAGTTGAAAAATCCACCCAAACCTAAAAAATTGAAATTTTTATACGAAAAACTCCTTGTGCCCATATCTCCTAAACTAAGCGTCCTAGAGCGAAAAGGACGATAATTCGTGACCACCCCCAAAAAGTTGAAAAATCAACCCAAAACCTAAAAAATTTAAATTTTTATATGAAAAACTTCTTTTGCCCATATCTCCTAAACTAAGCGTCCTAGAGCGAAAAGGGCAATAATTCGTGACCACCCCCAAAAAGTTGAAAAATCCACCCAAAACCTAAAAAAATTGAAATTTTTATATGAAAAACTTCTTTTGCCCATATCTCCTAAACTAAGCGTCCTAGAGCGAAAAGGGCGATAATTCGTGACCACCCCCAAAAAGTTGAAAAATCCACCCAAAACCTAAAAAAATTGAAATTTTTATATGAAGAACTTCTTTTGCCCATATCTCCTAAACTAAGCGTCCTAGAGCGAAAAGGACGATAATTCGTGACCACCCCCAAAAAGTTGAAAAATCCACCCAAAACCTTAAAAAATTTAAATTTTTATATGAAAAACTTCTTTTGCCCATATCTCCTAAACTAAGCGTCCTAGAGCGAAAAGGACTTCAATTCGTGACCACCCCCAAAAAGTTGAAAAATCCACCCAAAACCTAAAAAATAGAAATTTTTATATGAAAAACTTCTTTTGCCCATATCTCCTAAACTAAGCGTCCTAGAGCGAAAAGGACGATAATTCGTGACCACCCCCAAAAAGTTGAAAAATCCACCCAAAACCTAAAAAAAATTAAATTTTTATATGAAAAACTTCTTTTGCCCATATCTCCTAAACTAAGCGTCCTAGAGCGAAAAGGACGATCCACCCACAACCTAAAAAATTGAAATATTTGTATGAAAAACTTCTTTTGCCCATATCTCCCAAACTAAGCGTCCTAGAGCGAAAAGGACGATAATTCGTGACCACCCCCAAAAAGTTGAAAAATCCACCCAAAACCTTAAAAAATTTAAATTTTTATATGAAAAACTTCTTTTGCCCATATCTCCTAAACTAAGCGTCCTAGAGCGAAAAGGACTTCAATTCGTGACCACCCCCAAAAAGTTGAAAAATCCACCCAAAACCTAAAAAATGGAAATTTTTATATGAAAAACTTCTTTTGCCCATATCTCCTAAACTAAGCGTCCTAGAGCGAAAAGGACGATAATTCGTGACCACCTCCAAAAAGTTGAAAAATCCACCCAAAACCTAAAAAAAATTAAATTTTTATATGAAAAACTTCTTTTGCCCATATCTCCTAAACTAAGCGTCCTAGAGCGAAAAGGACGATCCACCCACAACCTAAAAAATTGAAATATTTGTATGAAAAACTTCTTTTGCCCATATCTCCCAAACTAAGCGTCCTAGAGCGAAAAGGACGATAATTCGTGACCACCCCCAAAATGTTGAAAAATCCACCCAAAACCTTAAAAAATTGAAATTTTTATATGAAAAATTTCTTTTGCCCATATCTCCTAAACTAAGCGTCCTAGAGCGAAAAGGACGATAATTCGTGACCACCCCCAAAAAGTTGAAAAATCCACCCAAAACCTAAAAAAATTGAAAATTTTATATGAAAATCTTCTTTTGCCCATATCTCCTAAACTAAGCGTCCTAGAGCGAAAAGGACGATAATTCGTGACCACCCCCAAAAAGTTGAAAAATCCACCCAAAACCTAAAAAAATTGAAAATTTTATATGAAAATCTTCTTTTGCCCATATCTCCTAAACTAAGCGTCCTAGAGCGAAAAGAACGGTAATTCGTGACCACCCCCAAAAAGTTGAAAAATCAACCCAAAACCTAAAAAATTGAAATTTTTATATGAAAAACTTATTTTGCCCATATCTCCTAAACTAAGCGTCCTAGAGCGAAAAGGACTTCAATTCGTGACCACCCCCAAAAAGTTGAAAAATCCACCCAAAACCTGAAAAAATTGAAATTTTTATATGAAAAACTTCTTTTGCCCATATCTCCTAAACTAAGCGTCCTAGAGCGAAAAGGACGATAATTCGTGACCACCCCCAAAAAGTTGAAAAATCCACCCAAAACCTTAAAAAATTGAAATTTTTATATGAAAAACTTCTTTTGCCCATATCTCCTAAACTAAGCGTCCTAGAGCGAAAAGGACGATAATTCGTGACCACCCCCAAAAAGTTGAAAAATCCACCCAAACCTAAAAAATTGAAATTTTTATACGAAAAACTCCTTGTGCCCATATCTCCTAAACTAAGCGTCCTAGAGCGAAAAGGACGATAATTCGTGACCACCCCCAAAAAGTTGAAAAATCAACCCAAAACCTAAAAAATTTAAATTTTTATATGAAAAACTTCTTTTGCCCATATCTCCTAAACTAAGCGTCCTAGAGCGAAAAGGGCAATAATTCGTGACCACCCCCAAAAAGTTGAAAAATCCACCCAAAACCTAAAAAAATTGAAATTTTTATATGAAAAACTTCTTTTGCCCATATCTCCTAAACTAAGCGTCCTAGAGCGAAAAGGGCGATAATTCGTGACCACCCCCAAAAAGTTGAAAAATCCACCCAAAACCTAAAAAAATTGAAATTTTTATATGAAGAACTTCTTTTGCCCATATCTCCTAAACTAAGCGTCCTAGAGCGAAAAGGACGATAATTCGTGACCACCCCCAAAAAGTTGAAAAATCCACCCAAAACCTTAAAAAATTTAAATTTTTATATGAAAAACTTCTTTTGCCCATATCTCCTAAACTAAGCGTCCTAGAGCGAAAAGGACGATCCACCCACAACCTAAAAAATTGAAATATTTGTATGAAAAACTTCTTTTGCCCATATCTCCCAAACTAAGCGTCCTAGAGCGAAAAGGACGATAATTCGTGACCACCCCCAAAATGTTGAAAAATCCACCCAAAACCTTAAAAAATTGAAATTTTTATATGAAAAATTTCTTTTGCCCATATCTCCTAAACTAAGCGTCCTAGAGCGAAAAGGACGATAATTCGTGACCACCCCCAAAAAGTTGAAAAATCCACCCAAAACCTAAAAAAATTGAAAATTTTATATGAAAATCTTCTTTTGCCCATATCTCCTAAACTAAGCGTCCTAGAGCGAAAAGGACGATAATTCGTGACCACCCCCAAAAAGTTGAAAAATCCACCCAAAACCTAAAAAAATTGAAAATTTTATATGAAAATCTTCTTTTGCCCATATCTCCTAAACTAAGCGTCCTAGAGCGAAAAGAACGGTAATTCGTGACCACCCCCAAAAAGTTGAAAAATCAACCCAAAACCTAAAAAATTGAAATTTTTATATGAAAAACTTATTTTGCCCATATCTCCTAAACTAAGCGTCCTAGAGCGAAAAGGACTTCAATTCGTGACCACCCCCAAAAAGTTGAAAAATCCACCCAAAACCTGAAAAAATTGAAATTTTTATATGAAAAACTTCTTTTGCCCATATCTCCTAAACTAAGCGTCCTAGAGCGAAAAGGACGATAATTCGTGACCACCCCCAAAAAGTTGAAAAATCCACCCAAAACCTTAAAAAATTGAAATTTTTATATGAAAAACTTCTTTTGCCCATATCTCCTAAACTAAGCGTCCTAGAGCGAAAAGGACGATAATTCGTGACCACCCCCAAAAAGTTGAAAAATCCACCCAAACCTAAAAAATTGAAATTTTTATACGAAAAACTCCTTGTGCCCATATCTCCTAAACTAAGCGTCCTAGAGCGAAAAGGACGATAATTCGTGACCACCCCCAAAAAGTTGAAAAATCAACCCAAAACCTAAAAAATTTAAATTTTTATATGAAAAACTTCTTTTGCCCATATCTCCTAAACTAAGCGTCCTAGAGCGAAAAGGGCAATAATTCGTGACCACCCCCAAAAAGTTGAAAAATCCACCCAAAACCTAAAAAAATTGAAATTTTTATATGAAAAACTTCTTTTGCCCATATCTCCTAAACTAAGCGTCCTAGAGCGAAAAGGGCGATAATTCGTGACCACCCCCAAAAAGTTGAAAAATCCACCCAAAACCTAAAAAAATTGAAATTTTTATATGAAGAACTTCTTTTGCCCATATCTCCTAAACTAAGCGTCCTAGAGCGAAAAGGACGATAATTCGTGACCACCCCCAAAAAGTTGAAAAATCCACCCAAAACCTTAAAAAATTTAAATTTTTATATGAAAAACTTCTTTTGCCCATATCTCCTAAACTAAGCGTCCTAGAGCGAAAAGGACTTCAATTCGTGACCACCCCCAAAAAGTTGAAAAATCCACCCAAAACCTAAAAAATAGAAATTTTTATATGAAAAACTTCTTTTGCCCATATCTCCTAAACTAAGCGTCCTAGAGCGAAAAGGACGATAATTCGTGACCACCCCCAAAAAGTTGAAAAATCCACCCAAAACCTAAAAAAAATTAAATTTTTATATGAAAAACTTCTTTTGCCCATATCTCCTAAACTAAGCGTCCTAGAGCGAAAAGGACGATCCACCCACAACCTAAAAAATTGAAATATTTGTATGAAAAACTTCTTTTGCCCATATCTCCCAAACTAAGCGTCCTAGAGCGAAAAGGACGATAATTCGTGACCACCCCCAAAAAGTTGAAAAATCCACCCAAAACCTTAAAAAATTTAAATTTTTATATGAAAAACTTCTTTTGCCCATATCTCCTAAACTAAGCGTCCTAGAGCGAAAAGGACTTCAATTCGTGACCACCCCCAAAAAGTTGAAAAATCCACCCAAAACCTAAAAAATGGAAATTTTTATATGAAAAACTTCTTTTGCCCATATCTCCTAAACTAAGCGTCCTAGAGCGAAAAGGACGATAATTCGTGACCACCTCCAAAAAGTTGAAAAATCCACCCAAAACCTAAAAAAAATTAAATTTTTATATGAAAAACTTCTTTTGCCCATATCTCCTAAACTAAGCGTCCTAGAGCGAAAAGGACGATCCACCCACAACCTAAAAAATTGAAATATTTGTATGAAAAACTTCTTTTGCCCATATCTCCCAAACTAAGCGTCCTAGAGCGAAAAGGACGATAATTCGTGACCACCCCCAAAATGTTGAAAAATCCACCCAAAACCTTAAAAAATTGAAATTTTTATATGAAAAATTTCTTTTGCCCATATCTCCTAAACTAAGCGTCCTAGAGCGAAAAGGACGATAATTCGTGACCACCCCCAAAAAGTTGAAAAATCCACCCAAAACCTAAAAAAATTGAAAATTTTATATGAAAATCTTCTTTTGCCCATATCTCCTAAACTAAGCGTCCTAGAGCGAAAAGGACGATAATTCGTGACCACCCCCAAAAAGTTGAAAAATCCACCCAAAACCTAAAAAAATTGAAAATTTTATATGAAAATCTTCTTTTGCCCATATCTCCTAAACTAAGCGTCCTAGAGCGAAAAGAACGGTAATTCGTGACCACCCCCAAAAAGTTGAAAAATCAACCCAAAACCTAAAAAATTGAAATTTTTATATGAAAAACTTATTTTGCCCATATCTCCTAAACTAAGCGTCCTAGAGCGAAAAGGACTTCAATTCGTGACCACCCCCAAAAAGTTGAAAAATCCACCCAAAACCTGAAAAAATTGAAATTTTTATATGAAAAACTTCTTTTGCCCATATCTCCTAAACTAAGCGTCCTAGAGCGAAAAGGACGATAATTCGTGACCACCCCCAAAAAGTTGAAAAATCCACCCAAAACCTTAAAAAATTGAAATTTTTATATGAAAAACTTCTTTTGCCCATATCTCCTAAACTAAGCGTCCTAGAGCGAAAAGGACGATAATTCGTGACCACCCCCAAAAAGTTGAAAAATCCACCCAAAACCTTACAAAATGAAATTTTTATATGAAAAACTTCTTTTGCCCATATCTCCTAAACTAAGCGTCCTAGAGCGAAAAGGACGATAATTCGTGACCACCCCCAAAAAGTTGAAAAAACCACCCAAAACCTTAAAAAATTGAAATTTTTATATGAAAAAATTCTTTTGCCCATATCTCCTAAACTAAGCGTCCTAGAGCGAAAAGGACGATAAATCGTGACCATCCCCAAAAGGTTGAAAAATCCACCCAAAACCTAAAAAATTGAAATTTTTATATGAAAAACTTCTTTTGCCCAATCTCCTAAACTAAGCGTCCTAGAGCGAAAAGGACGATAATTCGTGACCACCCCCAAAAAGTTGAAAAATCCACCCAAACCTAAAAAATTGAAATTTTTATATGAAAAACTCCTTTTGCCCATATCTCCTAAACTAAGCGTCCTAGAGCGAAAAGGACGATAATTCGTGACCACCCCCAAAAAGTTGAAAAATCAACCCAAAACCTAAAAAATTAAAATTTTTATATGAAAAACTTCTTTTGCCCATATCTCCTAAACTAAGTGTCCTAGAGCGAAAAGGGCGATAATTCGTGACCACCCCCAAAAAGTTGAAAAATCCACCCAAAACCTAAAAAAATTGAAATTTTTATATGAAGAACTTCTTTTGCCCATATCTCCTAAACTAAGCGTCCTAGAGCGAAAAGGACGATAATTCGTGACCACCCCCAAAAAATTGAAAAATCCACCCAAAACCTTAAAAAATTGAAATTTTTATATGAAAAACTTCTTTTGCCCATATCTCCTAAACTAAGCGTTCTAGAGCGAAAAGGACTTCAATTCGTGACCACCCCCAAAAAGTTGAAAAATCCACCCAAAACCTAAAAAAATGGAAATTTTTATATGAAAAACTTCTTTTGCCCATATCTCCTACACTAAGCGTCCTAGAGCGAAAAGGACGATAATTCGTGACCACCCCCAAAAAGTTGAAAAATCAACCCAAAACCTAAAAAATTGAAATTTTTATATGAAAAACTTCTTTTGCCCATATCTCCTAAACTAAGCGTCCTAGAGCGAAAAGGACTTCAATTCGTGACCACCCCCAAAAAGTTGAAAAATCCACCCAAAACCTTAAAAAATTGAAATTTTTATATGAAAAACTTCTATTGCCCATATCTCCTAAACTAAGCGTCCTAGAGCGAAAAGGACGATAATTCGTGACCACCCCCAAAAAGTTGAAAAATCCACCCAAAACCTAAAAAAATTAAATTTTTATATGAAAAACTACTTTTGCCCATATCTCCTAAACTAAGCGTCCTAGAGCGAAAAGGACGATAATTCGTGACCACCCCCAAAAAGTTGAAAAATCCACCCAAAACCTAAAAAAATTAAATTTTTATATGAAAAACTTCTTTTGCCCATATCTCCTAAACTAAGCGTCCTAGAGCGAAAAGGACGATAATTCGTGACCACCCCCAAAAAGTTGAAAAATCAACCCAAAACCTAAAAAATTGAAATTTTTATATGAAAAACTTCTTTTGCCCATATCTCCTAAACTAAGCGTCCTAGAGCGAAAAGGACTTCAATTCGTGACCACCCCCAAAAAGTTGAAAAATCCACCCAAAACCTAAAAAAATTGAAATTTTTATATGAAAAACTTCTTTTGCCCATATCTCCTAAACTAAGCGTCCTAGAGCGAAAAGGACGATAATTCGTGACCACCCCCAAAAAGTTGAAAAATCCACCCAAAACCTAAAAAAATTAAATTTTTATATGAAAAACTTCTTTTGCCCATATCTCCTAAACTAAGCGTCCTAGAGCGAAAAGGACGATAATTCGTGACCACCCCCAAAAAGTTGAAAAATCAACCCAAAACCTAAAAAATTGAAATTTTTATATGAAAAACTTCTTTTGCCCATATCTCCTAAACTAAGCGTCCTAGAGCGAAAAGGACTTCAATTCGTGACCACCCCCAAAAAGTTGAAAAATCCACCCAAAACCTAAAAAAATTGAAATTTTTATATGAAAAACTTCTTTTGCCCATATCTCCTAAACTAAGCGTCCTAGAGCGAAAAGGACGATAATTCGTGACCACCCCCAAAAAGTTGAAAAATCCACCCAAAACCTAAAAAAATTAAATTTTTATATGAAAAACTTCTTTTGCCCATATCTCCTAAACTAAGCGTCCTAGAGCGAAAAGGACGATAATTCGTGACCACCCCCAAAAAGTTGAAAAATCAACCCAAAACCTAAAAAATTGAAATTTTTATATGAAAAACTTCTTTTGCCCATATCTCCTAAACTAAGCGTCCTAGAGCGAAAAGGACTTCAATTCGTGACCACCCCCAAAAAGTTGAAAAATCCACCCAAAACCTAAAAAAATTGAAATTTTTATATGAAAAACTTCTTTTGCCCATATCTCCTAAACTAAGCGTCCTAGAGCGAAAAGGACGATAATTCGTGACCACCCCCAAAAAGTTGAAAAATCCACCCAAAACCTAAAAAAAATGAAATTTTTATATGAAAAACTTCTTTTGCCCATATCTCCTAAACTAAGCGTCCTAGAGCGAAAAGGACGATAATTCGTGACCACCCCCAAAAAGTTGAAAAATCCACCCAAAACCTTAAAAAATTGAAATTTTTATATGAAAAACTTCTTTTGCCCATATCTCCTAAACTAAGCGTCCTAGAGCGAAAAGGACGATAATTCGTGACCACCCCCAAAAAGTTGAAAAATCCACCCAAAACCTAAAAAATTGAAATTTTTATATGAAAAACTTCTTTTGCCCAATCTCCTAAACTAAGCGTCCTAGAGCGAAAAGGACGATAATTCGTGACCACCCCCAAAAAGTTGAAAAATCCACCCAAACCTAAAAAATTGAAATTTTTATACGAAAAACTCCTTGTGCCCATATCTCCTAAACTAAGCGTCCTAGAGCGAAAAGGACGATAATTCGTGACCACCCCCAAAAAGTTGAAAAATCAACCCAAAACCTAAAAAATTTAAATTTTTATATGAAAAACTTCTTTTGCCCATATCTCCTAAACTAAGCGTCCTAGAGCGAAAAGGGCAATAATTCGTGACCACCCCCAAAAAGTTGAAAAATCCACCCAAAACCTAAAAAAATTGAAATTTTTATATGAAAAACTTCTTTTGCCCATATCTCCTAAACTAAGCGTCCTAGAGCGAAAAGGGCGATAATTCGTGACCACCCCCAAAAAGTTGAAAAATCCACCCAAAACCTAAAAAAATTGAAATTTTTATATGAAGAACTTCTTTTGCCCATATCTCCTAAACTAAGCGTCCTAGAGCGAAAAGGACGATAATTCGTGACCACCCCCAAAAAGTTGAAAAATCCACCCAAAACCTTAAAAAATTTAAATTTTTATATGAAAAACTTCTTTTGCCCATATCTCCTAAACTAAGCGTCCTAGAGCGAAAAGGACTTCAATTCGTGACCACCCCCAAAAAGTTGAAAAATCCACCCAAAACCTAAAAAATAGAAATTTTTATATGAAAAACTTCTTTTGCCCATATCTCCTAAACTAAGCGTCCTAGAGCGAAAAGGACGATAATTCGTGACCACCCCCAAAAAGTTGAAAAATCCACCCAAAACCTAAAAAAAATTAAATTTTTATATGAAAAACTTCTTTTGCCCATATCTCCTAAACTAAGCGTCCTAGAGCGAAAAGGACGATCCACCCACAACCTAAAAAATTGAAATATTTGTATGAAAAACTTCTTTTGCCCATATCTCCCAAACTAAGCGTCCTAGAGCGAAAAGGACGATAATTCGTGACCACCCCCAAAAAGTTGAAAAATCCACCCAAAACCTTAAAAAATTTAAATTTTTATATGAAAAACTTCTTTTGCCCATATCTCCTAAACTAAGCGTCCTAGAGCGAAAAGGACTTCAATTCGTGACCACCCCCAAAAAGTTGAAAAATCCACCCAAAACCTAAAAAATGGAAATTTTTATATGAAAAACTTCTTTTGCCCATATCTCCTAAACTAAGCGTCCTAGAGCGAAAAGGACGATAATTCGTGACCACCTCCAAAAAGTTGAAAAATCCACCCAAAACCTAAAAAAAATTAAATTTTTATATGAAAAACTTCTTTTGCCCATATCTCCTAAACTAAGCGTCCTAGAGCGAAAAGGACGATCCACCCACAACCTAAAAAATTGAAATATTTGTATGAAAAACTTCTTTTGCCCATATCTCCCAAACTAAGCGTCCTAGAGCGAAAAGGACGATAATTCGTGACCACCCCCAAAATGTTGAAAAATCCACCCAAAACCTTAAAAAATTGAAATTTTTATATGAAAAATTTCTTTTGCCCATATCTCCTAAACTAAGCGTCCTAGAGCGAAAAGGACGATAATTCGTGACCACCCCCAAAAAGTTGAAAAATCCACCCAAAACCTAAAAAAATTGAAAATTTTATATGAAAATCTTCTTTTGCCCATATCTCCTAAACTAAGCGTCCTAGAGCGAAAAGGACGATAATTCGTGACCACCCCCAAAAAGTTGAAAAATCCACCCAAAACCTAAAAAAATTGAAAATTTTATATGAAAATCTTCTTTTGCCCATATCTCCTAAACTAAGCGTCCTAGAGCGAAAAGAACGGTAATTCGTGACCACCCCCAAAAAGTTGAAAAATCAACCCAAAACCTAAAAAATTGAAATTTTTATATGAAAAACTTATTTTGCCCATATCTCCTAAACTAAGCGTCCTAGAGCGAAAAGGACTTCAATTCGTGACCACCCCCAAAAAGTTGAAAAATCCACCCAAAACCTGAAAAAATTGAAATTTTTATATGAAAAACTTCTTTTGCCCATATCTCCTAAACTAAGCGTCCTAGAGCGAAAAGGACGATAATTCGTGACCACCCCCAAAAAGTTGAAAAATCCACCCAAAACCTTAAAAAATTGAAATTTTTATATGAAAAACTTCTTTTGCCCATATCTCCTAAACTAAGCGTCCTAGAGCGAAAAGGACGATAATTCGTGACCACCCCCAAAAAGTTGAAAAATCCACCCAAAACCTTACAAAATGAAATTTTTATATG
Source organism: Haematobia irritans (assembly GCF_050003625.1). Lineage (NCBI taxonomy): Eukaryota > Metazoa > Arthropoda > Insecta > Diptera > Muscidae > Haematobia > Haematobia irritans. The sequence continues at coordinate 177,616,867 of NC_134397.1, read as the reverse complement.
AAAAACTTCTTTTGCCCATATCTCCTAAACTAAGCGTCCTAGAGCGAAAAGGACGATAATTCGTGACCACCCCCAAAAAGTTGAAAAAACCACCCAAAACCTTAAAAAATTGAAATTTTTATATGAAAAAATTCTTTTGCCCATATCTCCTAAACTAAGCGTCCTAGAGCGAAAAGGACGATAAATCGTGACCATCCCCAAAAGGTTGAAAAATCCACCCAAAACCTAAAAAATTGAAATTTTTATATGAAAAACTTCTTTTGCCCAATCTCCTAAACTAAGCGTCCTAGAGCGAAAAGGACGATAATTCGTGACCACCCCCAAAAAGTTGAAAAATCCACCCAAACCTAAAAAATTGAAATTTTTATATGAAAAACTCCTTTTGCCCATATCTCCTAAACTAAGCGTCCTAGAGCGAAAAGGACGATAATTCGTGACCACCCCCAAAAAGTTGAAAAATCAACCCAAAACCTAAAAAATTAAAATTTTTATATGAAAAACTTCTTTTGCCCATATCTCCTAAACTAAGCGTCCTAGAGCGAAAAGGGCGATAATTCGTGACCACCCCCAAAAAGTTGAAAAATCCACCCAAAACCTAAAAAAATTGAAATTTTTATATGAAGAACTTCTTTTGCCCATATCTCCTAAACTAAGCGTCCTAGAGCGAAAAGGACGATAATTCGTGACCACCCCCAAAAAATTGAAAAATCCACCCAAAACCTTAAAAAATTGAAATTTTTATATGAAAAACTTCTTTTGCCCATATCTCCTAAACTAAGCGTTCTAGAGCGAAAAGGACTTCAATTCGTGACCACCCCCAAAAAGTTGAAAAATCCACCCAAAACCTAAAAAAATTAAATTTTTATATGAAAAACTTCTTTTGCCCATATCTCCTACACTAAGCGTCCTAGAGCGAAAAGGACGATAATTCGTGACCACCCCCAAAAAGTTGAAAAATCAACCCAAAACCTAAAAAATTGAAATTTTTATATGAAAAACTTCTTTTGCCCATATCTCCTAAACTAAGCGTCCTAGAGCGAAAAGGACTTCAATTCGTGACCACCCCCAAAAAGTTGAAAAATCCACCCAAAACCTTAAAAAATTGAAATTTTTATATGAAAAACTTCTATTGCCCATATCTCCTAAACTAAGCGTCCTAGAGCGAAAAGGACGATAATTCGTGACCACCCCCAAAAAGTAGAAAAATCCTCCCAAAACCTAAAAAAATTTAAATTTTTATATGAAAAACTTCTTTTGCCCATATCTCCTAAACTAAGCGTCCTAAAGCCAAAAGGACGATAATTCGTGACCACCCCCAAAAAGTTGAAAAATCCACCCACAACCTAAAAAAAATTGAAATTTTTCTATGAAAAACTTCTTTTGCCCATATCTCCTAAACTAAGCGTCCTAGAGCGAAAAGGACGATAATTCGTGACCACCCCCAAAAAGTAGAAAAATCCATCCAAAACCTTAAAAAATTGAAATTTTTATATGAAAAACTTCTTTTGCCCATATCTCCTAAACTAAGCGTCCTAGAGCGAAAAGGACGATAATTCGTGACCACCCCCAAAAAGTTGAAAAATGCACCCAAAACCTAAAGAAATTGAAATTTTTATATGGAAAACTTCTTTTGCCCATATCTCCTAAACTAAGCGTCCTAGAACGAAAAGGACTTCAATTCGTGACCACCCCCAAAAAGTTGAAAAATCCACCCAAAACCTAAAAAAATTGAAATTTTTATATGAAAAACTTCTTTTGCCCATATCTCCTAAACTAAGCGTCCTAGAGCGAAAAGGACGATAATTCGTGACCACCCCCAAAAAGTAGAAAAATCCACCCAAAACCTAAAAAAATTGAAATTTTTATATGAAAAACTTCTTTTGCCCATATCTCCTAAACTAAGCGTCCTAGAGCGAAAAGGACGATAATTCGTGACCACCCCCAAAAAGTTGAAAAATCCACCCAAAACCTAAAAAAATTATTTTGCCCATATCTCCTAAACTAAGCGTCTTAGAGCGCAAAGGACGATAATTCGTGACCACCCCCAAAAAGTTGAAAAATCAACCCAAAACCTAAAAAATTGAAATTTTTATATGAAAAACTTCTTTTGCCCATATCTCCTAAACTAAGCGTCCTAGAGCGAAAAGGACGATAATTCGTGACCAGCCCCAAAAAGTAGAAAAATCCACCCAAAACCTAAAAAAAATTGAAATTTTTATATGAAAAACTTCTTTTGCCCATATCTCCTAAACTAAGCGTCCTAGAGCGAAAAGGACGATAATTCGTGACCACCCCCAAAAAGTAGAAAAATCCACCCAAAACCTTAAAAAATTGAAATTTTTATATGAAAAACTTCTTTTGCCCATATCTCCTAAACTAAGCGAAAAGGACGATAATTCGTGACCACCCCCAAAAAGTTGAAAAATCCACCCAAAACCTAAACAATTGAAATTTTTATATGAAAAACTTCTTTTGCCCATATCTCCTAAACTAAGCGTCCTAGAGCGAAAAGGACGATAATTCGTGACCAGCCCCAAAAAGTAGAAAAATCCACCCAAAACCTAAAAAAATTGAAATTTTTATATGAAAAACTTCTTTTGCCCATATCTCCTAAACTAAGCGTCCTAGAGCGAAAAGGACGATAATTCGTGACCAGCCCCAAAAAGTTGAAAAATCAACCCAAAACCTAAACAATTGAAATTTTTATATGAAAAACTTCTTTTGCCCATATCTCCTAAACTAAGCGTCCTAGAGCGAAAAGGACTTCAATTCGTGACCACCCCCAAAAAGTTGAAAAATCCACCCAAAATCTAAAAAAATTGAAATTTTTGTATGAAAAACTTCTTTTGCCCATATCTCCTAAACTAAGCGTCCTAGAGCGAAAAGGACGATAATTCGTGACCACCCCCAAAAAGTAGAAAAATCCACCCAAAACCTAGAAAAATTTAAATTTTTATATGAAAAACTTCTTTTGCCCATATCTCCTAAACTAAGCGTCCTAGAGCGAAAAGGACAATAATTCGTGACCACCCCCAAAAAGTTGAAAAATCCACCCAAAACCTTAAAAAATTGAAATTTTTATATGAAAAACTTCTTTTGCCCATATCTCCTAAACTAAGCGTCCTAGAGCGAAAAGGACGATAATTCGTGACCACCCCCAAAAAGTTGAAAAATCAACCCAAAACCTAAAAAATTTAAATTTTTATATGAAAAACTTCATTTGCCCATATCTCCTAAACTAAGCGTCCTAGAACGAAAAGGACTTCAATTCGTGACCACCCCCAAAAAGTTGAAAAATCCACCCAAAACCTAAAAAAATTGAAATTTTTATAAGAAAAAATTCTTTTGCCCATATCTCCTAAACTAAGCGTCCTAGAGAGAAAAGGACTATAATTCGTGACCACCCCCAAAAAGTAGAAAAATCCACCCAAAACCTAAAAAAATTGAAATTTTTATATGAAAAACTTCTTTTGCCCATATCTCCTAAACTAAGCGTCCTAGAGCGAAAAGGACGATAATTCGTGACCACCCCCAAAAAGTTGAAAAATCAACCCAAAACCTAAAAAATTTAAATTTTTATATGAAAAACTTCTTTTGCCCATATCTCCTAAACTAAGCGTCCTAGAGCGAAAAGGACGATAATTCGTGACCACCCCCAAAAAGTTGAAAAATCAACCCAAAACCTAAAAAATTTAAATTTTTATATGAAAAACTTCTTTTGCCCATATCTCCTAAACTAAGCGTCCTAGAGCGAAAAGGACAATAATTCGTGACCACCCCCAAAAAGTTGAAAAATCAACCCAAAACCTAAAAAAATTGCAATTTTTATATGAAAAACTTCTTTTGCCCATATCTCCTAAACTAAGCGTCCTAGAGCGAAAAGGACGATAATTCGTGACCACCCCCAAAAAGTAGAAGAATCCACCCAAAACCTGAAAAATTGGAAATTTTTATATGAAAACCTTCTTTTGCCCATATCTCCTAAACTAAGCGTCCTAGAGCGAAAAGGACGATAATTCGTGACCACCCCCAAAAAGTTGAAAAATCCATCCAAAACCTAAAAAAATTGAAATTTTTATAAGAAAAACTTCTTTTGCCCATATCTCCTAAACTAAGCGTCCTAGAGCGAAAAGGACGATAATTCGTGACCACCCCCAAAAAGTTGAAAAATCCACCCAAAACCTAAAAAAATTGAAATTTTTATATGGAAAACTTCTTTTGCCCATATCTCCTAAACTAAGCGTCTTAGAGCGAAAAGGACAATAATTCGTGACCACCCCCAAAAAGTTGAAAAATCCACCCAAAACCTAAAAAAATTGACATTTTTATTTGAAAAACTTCTTTTGCCCATATCTCCTAAACTAAGCGTCTTAGAGCGAAAAGGACAATAATTCGTGACCACCCCCAAAAAGTTGAAAAATCAACCCAAAACCTAAAAAAATTGCAATTTTTATATGAAAAACTTCTTTTGCCCATATCTCCTAAACTAAGCGTCTTAGAGCGAAAAGGACGATAATTCGTGACCACCCCCAAAAAGTTGAAAAATCCATCCAAAACCTAAAAAAATTGAAATTTTTATAAGAAAAACTTCTTTTGCCCATATCTCCTAAACTAAGCGTCCTAGAACGAAAAGGACTTCAATTCGTGACCACCCCCAAAAAGTAGAAAAATCCACCCAAAACCTAAAAAAATTCTTTTGCCCATATCTCCTAAACTAAGCGTCCTAGAGCGCAAAGGACGATAATTCGTGACCACCCCCAAAAAGTTGAAAAATCAACCCAAAACCTAAAGAATTGAAATTTTTATATGAAAAACTTCTTTTGCCTATATCTGCTAAACTAAGCGTCCTAGAGCGAAAAGGACTTCAATTCGTGACCACCCCCAAAAAGTTGAAAAATCCACCCAAAACCTAAAAAAATTGAAATTTTTATATGAAAAACTTCTTTTGCCCATATCTCCTAAACTAAGCGTCCTAGAGCGAAAAGGACGATAATTCGTGACCACCCCCAAAAAGTAGAAAAATCCACCCAAAACCTAAAAAAATTGAAATTTTTGTATGAAAAACTTCTTTTGCCCATATCTCCTAACCTAAGCGTCCTAGAGCGAAAAGGACGATAATTCGTGACCACCCCCCAAAAAGTAGAAAAATCCACCCAAAACCTAAAAAAATTGAAATTTTTATATGAAAAACTTCTTTTGCCCATATCTCCTAAACTAAGCGTCCTAGAGCGAAAAGGACGATAATTCGTGACCAGCCCCAAAAAGTTGAAAAATCCACCCAAAACCTAAACAAATTGAAATTTTTATATGAAAAACTTCTTTTGCCCATATCTCTTAAACTAAGCGTCCTAGAGCGAAAAGGACGATAATTCGTGACCACCCCCAAAAGGTTGAAAAATCCACCCAAAACCTAAAAAAATTGAAATTTTTATATGAAAAACTTATTTTGCCCATATCTCCTAAACTAAGCGTCCTAGAGCGAAAAGGACGATAATTCGTGACCAGCCCCAAAAAGTTGAAAAATCCACCCAAAACCTAAAAAAATTGAAATTTTTATATGAAAAACTTCTTTTGCCCATATCTCCTAAACTAAGCGTCCTAGAGCGAAAAGGACGATAATTCGTGACCACCCCCAAGAGGTTGAAAAATCCACCCAAACCCTAAAAAAATTGAAATTTTTATATGAAAAACTTCTTTTGCCCATATCTCCTAAACTAAGCGTCCTAGAGCGAAAAGGACGATAATTCGTGACCACCCCCAAAAAGTTGAAAAATCCACCCAAAACCTAAAAAAATTGACATTTTTATTTGAAAAACTTCTTTTGCCCATATCTCCTAAACTAAGCGTCTTAGAGCGAAAAGGACAATAATTCGTGACCACCCACAAAAAGTTGAAAAATCAACCCAAAACCTAAAAAAATTGCAATTTTTATATGAAAAACTTCTTTTGCCCATATCTCCTAAACTAAGCGTCCTAGAGCGAAAAGGACGATAATTCGTGACCATCCCCAAAAAGTAGAAAAATCCACCCAAAACCTGAAAAATTTGAAATTTTTATATGAAAACCTTCTTTTGCCCATATCTCCTAAACTAAGCGTCCTAGAGCGAAGAGGACGATAATTCGTGACCACCCCCAAAAAGTTGAAAAATCCACCCAAAACCTAAAAAAATTGAAATTTTTATATGAAAAACTTCTTTTGCCCATATCTCCTAAACTAAGCGTCCTAGAGCGAAAAGGACGATAATTCGTGACCACCCCCAAAAAGTTGAAAAATCCACCCAAAACTTCAAAAAAAATTGAAATTTTTATATGAAAAACTTCTTTTGCCCATATCTCCTAAACTAAGCGTTCTAGAGCGAAAAGGACGATAATTCGTGACCACCCCCAAAAGGCTGAAAAATCCACCCAAAACCTAAAAAAATTAAAATTTTTATATGAAAAACTTCTTTTGCCCATATCTCCTAAACTAAGCGTCCTAGAGCGAAAAGGACGATAATTCGTGACCACCCCCAAAAAGGAGAAAAATCCACCCAAAACCTAAAAAAAATGGAAATTTTTATATGAAAAACTTCTTTTGCCCATATCTCCTAAACTAAGCGTCCTAGAGCGAAAAGGACGATAATTCGTGACCACCCCCAAAAGGTTGAAAAATCCACCGAAAACCTAAAAAAATTGGAAATTTTTATATGAAAACCTTCTTTTGCCCATATCTCCTAACCTAAGCGTCCTAGAGCGAAAAGGACGATAATTCGTGACCACCCCCAAAAAGTTGAAAAATCCACCCAAAACCTAAAAAATTTGAAATTTTTATATGGAAAACTTCTTTTGCCCATATCTCCTAAACTAAGCGTCCTAGAGCGAAAAGGACGATAATTCGTGACCACCCCCAAAAAGTTGAAAAATCCACCGAAAACCTAAAAAAATTGAAATTTTTATATGGAAAACTTCTTTTGCCCATATCTCCTAAACTAAGCGTCCTAGAGCGAAAAGGACGATAATTCGTGACCACCCCCAAAAGGTTGAAAAATCCATCCAAAACCTAAAAAAATTGAAATTTTTATATGGAAAACTTCTTTTGCCCATATCTCCTAAACTAAGCGTCCTAGAGCGAAAAGGACGATAATTCGTGACCACCCCCAAAAGGTTGAAAAATCCACCCAAAACCTAAAAAAATTGAAATTTTTATATAAAAAACTTCTTTTGCCCATATCTCCTAAACTAAGCGTCCTAGAGCGAAAAGGACGATAATTCGTAACCACCCCCAAAAGGTTGAAAAATCCACCGAAAACCTAAAACAATTGAAATTTTTATATGAAAAACTTCTTTTGCCCATATCTCCTAAACTAAGCGTCCTAGAGCGAAAAGGACGATAATTCGTGACCACTCCCAAAAAGTAGAAAAATCCACCCAAAACCTAAAAAAATTGAAATTTTTATATGAAAAACTTCTTTTGCCCATATCTCCTAAAACTAAGCGTCCTAGAGCGAAAAGGACGATAATTCGTGACCACCCCCAAAAAGTTGAAAAATCAACCCAAAACCTAAAAAATTTAAATTTTTATATGAAAAACTTCTTTTGCCCATATCTCCTAAACTAAGCGTCCTAGAGCGAAAAGGACGATAATTCGTGACCACCCCCAAAAAGTTGAAAAATCCACCCAAAACCTTAAAAAATTGAAATTTTTATATGAAAAACTTCTTTTGCCCATATCTCCTAAACTAAGCATCCTAGAGCGAAAAGGACGATAATTCGTGACCACCCCCAAAAAGTTGAAAAATCCACCCAAAACCTTAAAAAATTGAAATTTTTATATGAAAAACTTCTTTTGCCCATATCTCCTAAACTAAGCGTCCTAGAGCGAAAAGGACGATAATTCCTGACCACCCCCAAAAAGTTGAAAAATCCACCCAAAACCTAAAAAAATTGAAATTTTTATATGAAAAACTTCTTTTGCCCATATCTCCTAAACTAAGCGTCCTAGAGCGAAAAGGACGATAATTCGTGACCACCCCCAAAGAGTTGAAAAATCCACCCAAAACCTAAAAAAATTTAAATTTTTATATGAAAAGCTTCTTTTGCCCATATCTCCTAAACTAAGCGTCCTAGAGCGAAAAGGACGATAATTCGTGACCACCCCCAAAGAGTTGAAAAATCCACCCAAAACCTACAAAAATTGAAATTTTTATATGAAAAACTTATTTTGCCCATATCTCCTAAACTAAGCGTCCTAGAGCGAAAAGGACGATAATTCGTGACCACCCCCAAAGAGTTGAAAAATCCACCCAAAACCTAAAAAAATTGAAATTTTTATATGAAAAACTTCTTTTGCCCATATCTCCTAAACTAAGCGTCCTAGAGCGAAAAGGACGATAATTCGTGACCACCCCCAAAAAGTTGAAAAATCCACCCAAAACCTAAAAAAATTGAAATTTTTATATGAAAAACTTCTTTTGCCCATATCTCCTAAACTAAGCGTCCTACAGCGAAAAGGACAATAATTCGTGACCACCCCCAAAAAGTTGAAAAATCAACCCAAAACCTAAAAAAAATTGCAATTTTTATATGAAAAACTTCTTTTGCACATATCTCCTAAACTAAGCGTCCTAGAGCGAAAAGGACGATAATTCGTGACCACCCCCAAAAAGTAGAAAAATCCACCCAAAACCTGAAAAATTGGAAATTTTTATATGAAAACCTTCTTTTGCCCATATCTCCTAAACTAAGCGTCCTAGAGCGAAAAGGACGATAATTCGTGACCACCCCCAAAAAGTTGAAAAATCCACCCAAAACCTAAAAAAATTGTAATTTTTATATGAAAAACTTCTTTTGCCCATATCTCCTAAACTAAGCGTCCTAGAGCGAAAAGGACGATAATTCGTGACCACCCCCAAAGAGTTGAAAAATCCACCCAAAACCTAAAAAAATTGAAATTTTTATAACAACTTCTTTTGCCCATATCTCCTAAACTAAGCGTCCTAGAGCGAAAAGGACGATAATTCGTGACCACCCCCAAAGAGTTGAAAAATCCACCCAAAACCTAAAAAAATTGAAATTTTTATATGAAAAACTTCTTTTGCCCATATCTTCTAAACTAAGCGTCCTAGAGCGAAAAGGACGATAATTCGTGACCACCCCCGAAAAGTTGAAAAATCCACCCAAAACCTAAAAAAATTGAAATTTTTATATGGAAAACTTCTTTTGCCCATATCTCCTAAACTAAGCGTCCTAGAGCGAAAAGGACGATAATTCGTGACCACCCCCAAAAAGTTGAAAAATCCATCCAAAACCTAAAAAAATTGAAATTTTTATATGGAAAACTTCTTTTGCCCATATCTCCTAAACTAAGCGTCCTAGAGCGAAAAGGACGATAATTCGTGACCACCCCCAAAAGGTTGAAAAATCCACCCAAAACCTAAAAAAATTGAAATTTTTATATGAAAAACTTCTTTTGCCCATATCTCCTAAACTAAGCGTCCTAGAGCGAAAAGGACGATAATTCGTAACCACCCCCAAAAGGTTGAAAAATCCACCCAAAACCTAAAACAATTGAAATTTTTATATGAAAAACTTCTTTTGCCCATATCTCCTAAACTAAGCGTCCTAGAGCGAAAAGGACGATAATTCGTGACCACAACCAAAAAGTTGAAAAATCCACCCAAAACCTAAAAAAATTTAAATTTTTATATGAAAAACTTCTTTTGCCCATATCTCCTAAACTAAGTGTCCTAGAGCGAAAAGGACGATAATTCGTGACCACCCCCAAAAAGTTGAAAAATCCACGCAAAACCTAAAAAAATTGAAATTTTTATATGAAAAACTTCTTTTGCCCATATCTCCTAAACTAAGCGTCCTAGAGCGAAAAGGACGATAATTCGTGACCACCCCCAAAATATAAATTGAAATTTTTAGAGCGAAAAGGACGATAATTCGTGACCACCCCCAAAAAGTTGAAAAATCCACCCAAAACCTAAAAAAATTGAAATTTTTATATGAAAAACTTCTTTTGCCCATATCTCCTAAACTAAGCGTGAAAAACTTCTTTTGCCCATATCTCCTAAACTAAGCGTCCTAGAGCGAAAAGGACGATAATTCGTGACCACAACCAAAAAGTTGAAAAATCCACCCAAAACCTAAAAAAATTTAAATTTTTATATGAAAAACTTCTTTTGCCCATATCTCCTAAACTAAGCGTCCTAGAGCGAAAAGGACGATAATTCGTGACCACCCCCAAAAAGTTGAAAAATCCACGCAAAACCTAAAAAAATTGAAATTTTTATATGAAAAACTTCTTTTGCCCATATCTCCTAAACTAAGCGTCCTAGAGCGAAAAGGACGATAATTCGTGACCACCCACAAAATATAAATTGAAATTTTTAGAGCGAAAAGGACGATAATTCGTGACCACCCCCAAAAAGTTGAAAAATCCACCCAAAACCTAAAAAAATTGAAATTTTTATATGAAAAACTTCTTTTGCCCATATCTCCTAAACTAAGCGTCCTAGAGCGAAAAGGACGATAATTCGTGACCACCCCCAAAAGGTTGAAAAATCCACCGAAAACCTAAAAAAATTGAAATTTTTATATGAAAAGCTTCTTTTGCCCATATCTCCTAAACTAAGCGTCCTAGAGCGAAAAGGACGATAATTCGTGACCACCCCCAAAGAGTTGAAAAATCCACCCAAAACCTAAAAAAATTGAAATTTTTATATGAAAAACTTCTTTTGCCCATATCTCCTAAACTAAGCGTCCTAGAGCGAAAAGGACGATAATTCGTGACCACCCCCAAAGAGTTGAAAAATCCACCCAAAACCTAAAAAAATTGAAATTTTTATATGAAAAGCTTCTTTTGCCCATATCTCCTAAACTAAGCGTCCTAGAGCGAAAAGGACGATAATTCGTGACCACCCCCAAAGAGTTGAAAAATCCACCAAAAACCTACAAAAATTGAAATTTTTATATGAAAAACTTATTTTGCCCATATCTCCTAAACTAAGCGTCCTAGAGCGAAAAGGACGATAATTCGTGACCACCCCCAAAGAGTTGAAAAATCCACCCGAAACCTAAAAAAATTGAAATTTTTATATGAAAAACTTCTTTTGCCCATATCTCCTAAACTAAGCGTCCTAGAGCGAAAAGGACGATAATTCGTGACCACCCCCAAAGAGTTGAAAAATCCACCCAAAACCTACAAAAATTGAAATTTTTATATGAAAAACTTCTTTTGCCCATATCTCCTAAACTAAGCGTCCTAGAGCGAAAAGGACGATAATTCGTGACCACCCCCAAAAAGTTGAAAAATCCACCCAAAACCTTAAAAAATTGAAATTTTTATATGAAAAACTTCTTTTGCCCATATCTCCTAAACTAAGCGTCCTAGAGCGAAAAGGACGATAATTCGTGACCACCCCCAAAAAGTTGAAAAATCCACCCAAAACCTAAAAAAATTGAAATTTTTATATGAAAAACTTCTTTTGCCCATATCTCCTAAACTAAGCGTCCTAGAGCGAAAAGGACGATAATTCGTGACCACCCCCAAAAGGTTGAAAAATCCACCGAAAACCTAAAAAAATTGAAATTTTTATATGAAAAGCTTCTTTTGCCCATATCTCCTAAACTAAGCGTCCTAGAGCGAAAAGGACGATAATTCGTGACCACCCCCAAAGAGTTGAAAAATCCACCCAAAACCTAAAAAAATTGAAATTTTTATATGAAAAACTTCTTTTGCCCATATCTCCTAAACTAAGCGTCCTAGAGCGAAAAGGACGATAATTCGTGACCACCCCCAAAGAGTTGAAAAATCCACCCAAAACCTAAAAAAATTGAAATTTTTATATGAAAAGCTTCTTTTGCCCATATCTCCTAAACTAAGCGTCCTAGAGCGAAAAGGACGATAATTCGTGACCACCCCCAAAGAGTTGAAAAATCCACCCAAAACCTACAAAAATTGAAATTTTTATATGAAAAACTTATTTTGCCCATATCTCCTAAACTAAGCGTCCTAGAGCGAAAAGGACGATAATTCGTGACCACCCCCAAAGAGTTGAAAAATCCACCCGAAACCTAAAAAAATTGAAATTTTTATATGAAAAACTTCTTTTGCCCATATCTCCTAAACTAAGCGTCCTAGAGCGAAAAGGACGATAATTCGTGACCACCCCCAAAGAGTTGAAAAATCCACCCAAAACCTACAAAAATTGAAATTTTTATATGAAAAACTTATTTTGCCCATATCTCCTAAACTAAGCGTCCTAGAGCGAAAAGGACGATAATTCGTGACCACCCCCAAAGAGTTGAAAAATCCACCCGAAACCTAAAAAAATTGAAATTTTTATATGAAAAACTTCTTTTGCCCATATCTCCTAAACTAAGCGTCCTAGGTTAGGTTAGGTTAGGTTATGTGGCAGCCCGATGTATCAGGCTCACTTAGACTATTCAGTCCATTGTGATACCACAGTGGTGAACTTCTCTCTTATCACTGAGTGCTGCCCGATTCCATGTTAAGCTCAATGACAAGGGACCTCCTTTTTATAGCCGAGTCCGAACGGCGTTCCACATTCCAGTGAAACCACTTAGAGAAACCCTTTGAAACCCTCAGAAATGTCACCAGCATTACTGAGGTGGGATAATCCACCGCCGAAAAACTTTTTGGTGTTCGGTCGTAGCAGGAATCGAACCCACGACCTTGTGTATGCAAGGCGGGCATGCTAACCATTGCACCACGGTGGCTCCCAAACTAAGCGTCCTAGAGCGAAAAGGACGATAATTCGTGACCACCCCCAAAAAGTTGAAAAATCCACCCAAAACCTAAAAAAAATTGAAATTTTTATATGAAAAACTTCTTTTGCCCATATCTCCTAAACTAAGCGTCCTACAGCGAAAAGGACAATAATTCGTGACCACCCCCAAAAAGTTGAAAAATCAACCCAAAACCTAAAAAAAATTGCAATTTTTATATGAAAAACTTCTTTTGCCCATATCTCCTAAACTAAGCGTCCTAGAGCGAAAAGGACGATAATTCGTGACCACCCCCAAAAAGTAGAAAAATCCACCCAAAACCTGAAAAATTGGAAATTTTTATATGAAAACCTTCTTTTGCCCATATCTCCTAAACTAAGCGTCCTAGAGCGAAAAGGACGATAATTCGTGACCACCCCCAAAAAGTTGAAAAATCCACCCAAAACCTAAAAAAATTGTAATTTTTATATGAAAAACTTCTTTTGCCCATATCTCCTAAACTAAGCGTCCTAGAGCGAAAAGGACGATAATTCGTGACCACCCCCAAAGAGTTGAAAAATCCACCCAAAACCTAAAAAAATTGAAATTTTTATATGAAAAACTTCTTTTGCCCATATCTCCTAAACTAAGCGTCCTAGAGCGAAAAGGACGATAATTCGTGACCACCCCCAAAGAGTTGAAAAATCCACCCAAAACCTAAAAAAATTGAAATTTTTATATGAAAAACTTCTTTTGCCCATATCTTCTAAACTAAGCGTCCTAGAGCGAAAAGGACGATAATTCGTGACCACCCCCAAAGAGTTGAAAAATCCACCCAAAACCTAAAAAAATTGAAATTTTTATATGAAAAACTTCTTTTGCCCATATCTCCTAAACTAAGCGTCCTAGAGCGAAAAGGACGATAATTCGTGACCACCCCCAAAAAGTTGAAAAATCCACCCAAAACCTAAAAAAATTGAAATTTTTATATGAAAAACTTCTTTTGCCCATATCTCCTAAACTAAGCGTCCTACAATAATTCGTGACCACCCCCAAAAAGTTGAAAAATCAACCCAAAACCTAAAAAAATTGCAATTTTTATATGAAAAATCCACCCAAAACCTAAAAAAATTGTAATTTTTATATGAAAAACTTCTTTTGCCCATATCTCCTAAACTAAGCGTCCTAGAGCGAAAAGGACGATAATTCGTGACCACCCCCAAAGAGTTGAAAAATCCACCCAAAACCTAAAAAAATTGAAATTTTTATATGAAAAACTTCTTTTGCCCATATCTCCTAAACTAAGCGTCCTAGAGCGAAAAGGACGATAATTCGTGACCACCCCCAAAGAGTTGAAAAATCCACCCAAAACCTAAAAAAATTGAAATTTTTATATGAAAAACTTCTTTTGCCCATATCTTCTAAACTAAGCGTCCTAGAGCGAAAAGGACGATAATTCGTGACCACCCCCAAAAGGTTGAAAAATCCACCGAAAACCTAAAAAAATTGAAATTTTTATATGAAAAACTTCTTTTGCCCATATCTTCTAAACTAAGCGTCCTAGAGCGAAAAGGACGATAATTCGTGACCACCCCCAAAAGGTTGAAAAATCCACCCAAAACCTAAAAAAATTGAAATTTTTATATGGAAAACTTCTTTTGCCCATATCTCCTAAACTAAGCGTCCTAGAGCGAAAAGGACGATAATTCGTGACCACCCCCAAAAGGTTGAGAAATCCACCCAAAACCTAAAAAAATTGAAATTTTTATATGAAAAACTTCTTTTGCCCATATCTCCTAAACTAAGCGTCCTAGAGCGAAAAGGACGATAATTCGTGACCACCCCCAAAAAGTTGAAAAATCCACCCAAAACTTAAAAAAAATTAAATTTTTATATGAAAAACTTCTTTTGCCCATATCTCCTAAACTAAGCGTCCTAGAGCGAAAAGGACGATAATTCGTGACCACCCCCAAAAGGTTGAAAAATCCACCCAAAACCTAAAAAAATTGAAATTTTTATATGAAAAACTTCTTTTGCCCATATCTCCTAAACTAAGCGTCCTAGAGCGAAAAGGACGATAATTCCTGACCACCCCCAAAAAGTTGAAAAATCCACCCAACACCTAAAAAAATTGAAATTTTTATATGAAAAACTTCTGTTGCCCAAATCTCCTAAACTAAGCGCCCTAGAGCGAAAAGGACGATAATTCGTGACCACCCCAAAAAGGTTGAAAAATTCACCGAAAACCTAAAAAAAATTGAAATTTTTATATGAAAAACTTCTTTTGCCCATATCTCCTAAACTAAGCGTCCTAGAGCGAAAAGGACGATAATTCGTGACCACCCCCAAAAAGTTGAAAAATCCACCCAAAACCTAAAAAATTTGAAATTTTTATAAGAAAAACTTCTTTTGCCCATATCTCCTAAACTAAGCGTCCTAGAGCGAAAAGGACGATAATTCGTGACCACCCCCAAAGAGTTGAAAAATCCACCCAAAACCTAAAAAAATTGAAATTTTTATATGAAAAACTTCTTTTGCCCATATCTTCTAAACTAAGCGTCCTAGAGCGAAAAGGACGATAATTCGTGACCACCCCCAAAGAGTTGAAAAATCCACCCAAAACCTAAAAAAATTGAAATTTTTATATGAAAAACTTCTTTTGCCCATATCTCCTAAACTAAGCGTCCTAGAGCGAAAAGGACGATAATTCGTGACCACCCCCAAAAAGTTGAAAAATCCACCCAAAACCTAAAAAAATTGAAATTTTTATATGAAAAACTTCTTTTGCCCATATCTCCTAAACTAAGCGTCATACAGCGAAAAGGACAATAATTCGTGACCACCCCCAAAAAGTTGAAAAATCAACCCAAAACCTAAAAAAATTGCAATTTTTATATGAAAAACTTCTTTTGCCCATATCTCCTAAACTAAGCGTCCTAGAGCGAAAAGGACGATAATTCGTGACCACCCCCAAAAAGTAGAAAAATCCACCCAAAACCTGAAAAATTGGAAATTTTTATATGAAAACCTTCTTTTGCCCATATCTCCTAAACTAAGCGTCCTAGAGCGAAAAGGACGATAATTCGTGACCACCCCCAAAAAGTTGAAAAATCCACCCAAAACCTAAAAAAATTGTAATTTTTATATGAAAAACTTCTTTTGCCCATATCTCCTAAACTAAGCGTCCTAGAGCGAAAAGGACGATAATTCGTGACCACCCCCAAAAAGTTGAAAAATCCACCCTAAACCTAAAAAAATTGAAATGAAAGAAAAACTTCTTTTGCCCATATCTCCTAAACTAAGCGTCCTAGAGCGAAAAGGACGATAATTCGTGACCACCCCCAAAAAGTTGAAAAATCCACCCAAAACCTAAAAAAATTGTAATTTTTATATGAAAAACTTCTTTTGCCCATATCTCCTAAACTAAGCGTCCTAGAGCGAAAAGGACGATAATTCGTGACCACCCCCAAAAAGTTGAAAAATCCACCCAAAACCTAAAAAAATTTAAATTTTTATAAGAAAAACTTCTTTTGCCCATATCTCCTAAACTAAGCGTCCTAGAGCGAAAAGGACGATAATTCGTGACCACCCCCAAAAGGTTGAAAAATCCACCGAAAACCTAAAAAAATTGAAATTTTTATATGAAAAACTTCTTTTGCCCATATCTCCTAAACTAAGCGTCCTAGAGCGAAAAGGACGATAATTCGTGACCACCCCCAAAAGGTTGAAAAATCCACCCAAAACCTAAAAAAATTGAAATTTTTATATGGAAAACTTCTTTTGCCCATATCTCCTAAACTAAGCGTCCTAGAGCGAAAAGGACGATAATTCGTGACCACCCCCAAAAGGTTGAGAAATCCACCCAAAACCTAAAAAAATTGAAATTTTTATATGAAAAACTTCTTTTGCCCATATCTCCTAAACTAAGCGTCCTAGAGCGAAAAGGACGATAATTCGTGACCACCCCCAAAAAGTTGAAAAATCCACCCAAAACTTAAAAAAAATTAAATTTTTATATGAAAAACTTCTTTTGCCCATATCTCCTAAACTAAGCGTCCTAGAGCGAAAAGGACGATAATTCGTGACCACCCCCAAAAGGTTGAAAAATCCACCCAAAACCTAAAAAAATTGAAATTTTTATATGAAAAACTTCTTTTGCCCATATCTCCTAAACTAAGCGTCCTAGAGCGAAAAGGACGATAATTCCTGACCACCCCCAAAAAGTTGAAAAATCCACCCAACACCTAAAAAAATTGAAATTTTTATATGAAAAACTTCTGTTGCCCAAATCTCCTAAACTAAGCGCCCTAGAGCGAAAAGGACGATAATTCGTGACCACCCCAAAAAGGTTGAAAAATTCACCGAAAACCTAAAAAAAATTGAAATTTTTATATGAAAAACTTCTTTTGCCCATATCTCCTAAACTAAGCGTCCTAGAGCGAAAAGGACGATAATTCGTGACCACCCCCAAAAAGTTGAAAAATCCACCCAAAACCTAAAAAATTTGAAATTTTTATAAGAAAAACTTCTTTTGCCCATATCTCCTAAACTAAGCGTCCTAGAGCGAAAAGGACGATAATTCGTGACCACCCCCAAAGAGTTGAAAAATCCACCCAAAACCTAAAAAAATTGAAATTTTTATATGAAAAACTTCTTTTGCCCATATCTTCTAAACTAAGCGTCCTAGAGCGAAAAGGACGATAATTCGTGACCACCCCCAAAGAGTTGAAAAATCCACCCAAAACCTAAAAAAATTGAAATTTTTATATGAAAAACTTCTTTTGCCCATATCTCCTAAACTAAGCGTCCTAGAGCGAAAAGGACGATAATTCGTGACCACCCCCAAAAAGTTGAAAAATCCACCCAAAACCTAAAAAAATTGAAATTTTTATATGAAAAACTTCTTTTGCCCATATCTCCTAAACTAAGCGTCATACAGCGAAAAGGACAATAATTCGTGACCACCCCCAAAAAGTTGAAAAATCAACCCAAAACCTAAAAAAATTGCAATTTTTATATGAAAAACTTCTTTTGCCCATATCTCCTAAACTAAGCGTCCTAGAGCGAAAAGGACGATAATTCGTGACCACCCCCAAAAAGTAGAAAAATCCACCCAAAACCTGAAAAATTGGAAATTTTTATATGAAAACCTTCTTTTGCCCATATCTCCTAAACTAAGCGTCCTAGAGCGAAAAGGACGATAATTCGTGACCACCCCCAAAAAGTTGAAAAATCCACCCAAAACCTAAAAAAATTGTAATTTTTATATGAAAAACTTCTTTTGCCCATATCTCCTAAACTAAGCGTCCTAGAGCGAAAAGGACGATAATTCGTGACCACCCCCAAAAAGTTGAAAAATCCACCCAAAACCTAAAAAAATTGAAATGAAAGAAAAACTTCTTTTGCCCATATCTCCTAAACTAAGCGTCCTAGAGCGAAAGGGACGATAATTCGTGACCACCCCCAAAAGGTTGAAAAATCCACCGAAACCCTAAAAAAATTGAAATTTTTATATGAAAAACTTCTTTTGCCCATATCTCCTAAACTAAGCGTCCTAGAGCGAAAAGGACGATAATTCGTGACCACCCCCAAAGAGTTGAAAAATCCACCCAAAACCTAAAAAAATTGAAATTTTTATATGAAAAACTTCTTTTGCCCATATCTTCTAAACTAAGCGTCCTAGAGCGAAAAGGACGATAATTCGTGACCACCCCCAAAGAGTTGAAAAATCCACCCAAAACCTAAAAAAATTGAAATTTTTATATGAAAAACTTCTTTTGCCCATATCTCCTAAACTAAGCGTCCTAGAGCGAAAAGGACGATAATTCGTGACCACCCCCAAAAAGTTGAAAAATCCACCCAAAACCTAAAAAAATTGAAATTTTTATATGAAAAACTTCTTTTGCCCATATCTCCTAAACTAAGCGTCCTACAGCGAAAAGGACAATAATTCGTGACCACCCCCAAAAAGTTGAAAAATCAACCCAAAACCTAAAAAAATTGCAATTTTTATATGAAAAACTTCTTTTGCCCATATCTCCTAAACTAAGCGTCCTAGAGCGAAAAGGACGATAATTCGTGACCACCCCCAAAAGGTTGAAAAATCCACCGAAACCCTAAAAAAATTGAAATTTTTATATGAAAAACTTCTTTTGCCCATATCTCCTAAACTAAGCGTCCTAGAGCGAAAAGGACGATAATTCGTGACCACCCCCAAAAGGTTGAAAAATCCACCGAAACCCTAAAAAAATTGAAATTTTTATATGAAAAACTTCTTTTGCCCATATCTCCTAAACTAAGCGTCCTAGAGCGAAAAGGACGATAATTCGTGACCACCCCCAAAGAGTTGAAAAATCCACCCAAAATCTAAAAAATTGAAATTTTTATATGAAAAACTTCTTTTGCCCATATCTCCTAAACTAAGCGTCCTAGAGCGAAAAGGACGATAATTCGTGACCACCCCCAAAAGGTTGAAAAATCCACCGAAACCCTAAAAAAATTGAAATTTTTATATGAAAAACTTCTTTTGCCCATATCTCCTAAACTAAGCGTCCTACAGCGAAAAGGACAATAATTCGTGACCACCCCCAAAAAGTTGAAAAATCAACCCAAAACCTAAAAAAATTGCAATTTTTATATGAAAAATCCACCCAAAACCTGAAAAATTGGAAATTTTTATATGAAAACCTTCTTTTGCCCATATCTCCTAAACTAAGCGTCCTAGAGCGAAAAGGACGATAATTCGTGACCACCCCCAAAAGGTTGAGAAATCCACCCAAAACCTAAAAAAATTGAAATTTTTATATGAAAAACTTCTTTTACCCATATCTCCTAAACTAAGCGTCCTAGAGCGAAAAGGACGATAATTCGTGACCACCCCCAAAAAGTTGAAAAATCCACCCAAAACTTAAAAAAAATTAAATTTTTATATGAAAAACTTCTTTTGCCCATATCTCCTAAACTAAGCGTCCTAGAGCGAAAAGGACGATAATTCGTGACCACCCCCAAAAGGTTGAAAAATCCACCCAAAACCTAAAAAAATTGAAATTTTTATATGAAAAACTTCTTTTGCCCATATCTCCTAAACTAAGCGTCCTAGAGCGAAAAGGACGATAATTCGTGACCACCCCCAAAAGGTTGAAAAATCCACCGAAACCCTAAAAAAATTGAAATTTTTATATGAAAAACTTCTTTTGCCCATATCTCCTAAACTAAGCGTCCTAGAGCGAAAAGGACGATAATTCGTGACCACCCCCAAAGAGTTGAAAAATCCACCCAAAACCTAAAAAAATTGAAATTTTTATATGAAAAACTTCTTTTGCCCATATCTCCTAAACTAAGCGTCCTAGAGCGAAAAGGACGATAATTCGTGACCACCCCCAAAAAGTTGAAAAATCCACCCAAAACCTAAAAAAATTGAAATTTTTATAAGAAAAACTTCTTTTGCCCATATCTCCTAAACTAAGCGTCCTAGAGCGAAAAGGACGATAATTCGTGACCACCCCCAAAAGGTTGAAAAATCCACCGAAAACCTAAAAAAATTGAAATTTTTATATGAAAAACTTCTTTTGCCCATATCTCCTAAACTAAGCGTCCTAGAGCGAAAAGGACGATAATTCGTGACCACCCCCAAAAGGTTGAAAAATCCACCCAAAACCTAAAAAAATTGAAATTTTTATATGGAAAACTTCTTTTGCCCATATCTCCTAAACTAAGCGTCCTAGAGCGAAAAGGACGATAATTCGTGACCACCCCCAAAAGGTTGAGAAATCCACCCAAAACCTAAAAAAATTGAAATTTTTATATGAAAAACTTCTTTTGCCCATATCTCCTAAACTAAGCGTCCTAGAGCGAAAAGGACGATAATTCGTGACCACCCCCAAAATGTTGAAAAATCCACCCAAAACTTAAAAAAAATTAAATTTTTATATGAAAAACTTCTTTTGCCCATATCTCCTAAACTAAGCGTCCTAGAGCGAAAAGGACGATAATTCGTGACCACCCCCAAAAGGTTGAAAAATCCACCCAAAACCTAAAAAATTGAAATTTTTATATGAAAAACTTCTTTTGCCCATATCTCCTAAACTAAGCGTCCTAGAGCGAAAAGGACGATAATTCCTGACCACCCCCAAAAAGTTGAAAAATCCACCCAAAACCTAAAAAAATTGAAATTTTTATATGAAAAACTTCTGTTGCCCAAATCTCCTAAACTAAGCGCCCTAGAGCGAAAAGGACGATAATTCGTGACCACCCCCAAAAAGTTGAAAAATCCACCCAAAACCTAAAAAAATTGAAATTTTTATAAGAAAAACTTCTTTTGCCCATATCTCCTAAACTAAGCGTCCTAGAGCGAAAAGGACGATAATTCGTCACCACCCCCAAAAGGTTGAAAAATCCACCGAAACCCTAAAAAAATTGAAATTTTTATATGAAAAACTTCTTTTGCCCATATCTCCTAAACTAAGCGTCCTAGAGCGAAAAGGACGATAATTCGTGACCACCCCCAAAGAGTTGAAAAATCCACCCAAAACCTAAAAAAATTGAAATTTTTATATGAAAAACTTCTTTTGCCCATATCTTCTAAACTAAGCGTCCTAGAGCGAAAAGGACGATAATTCGTGACCACCCCCAAAGAGTTGAAAAAGCCACCCAAAACCTAAAAAAATTGAAATTTTTATATGAAAAACTTCTTTTGCCCATATCTCCTAAACTAAGCGTCCTAGAGCGAAAAGGACGATAATTCGTGACCACCCCCAAAAAGTTGAAAAATCCACCCAAAACCTAAAAAAATTGAAATTTTTATATGAAAAACTTCTTTTGCCCATATCTCCTAAACTAAGCGTCCTACAGCGAAAAGGACAATAATTCGTGACCACCCCCAAAAAGTTGAAAAATCAACCCAAAACCTAAAAAAATTGCAATTTTTATATGAAAAACTTCTTTTGCCCATATCTCCTAAACTAAGCGTCCTAGAGCGAAAAGGACGATAATTCGTGACCACCCCCAAAAGGTTGAAAAATCCACCGAAACCCTAAAAAAATTGAAATTTTTATATGAAAAACTTCTTTTGCCCATATCTCCTAAACTAAGCGTCCTAGAGCGAAAAGGACGATAATTCGTGACCACCCCCAAAAGGTTGAAAAATCCACCCAAAACCTAAAAAAATTGAAATTTTTATATGGAAAACTTCTTTTGCCCATATCTCCTAAACTAAGCGTCCTAGAGCGAAAAGGACGATAATTCGTGACCACCCCCAAAAGGTTGAAAAATCCACCCAAAACCTAAAAAAATTGAAATTTTTATATGAAAAACTTCTTTTGCCCATATCTCCTAAACTAAGCGTCCTAGAGCGAAAAGGACGATAATTCGTGACCACCCCCAAAAAGTTGAAAAATCCACCCAAAACTTAAAAAAAATTAAATTTTTATATGAAAAACTTCTTTTGCCCATATCTCCTAAACTAAGCGTCCTAGAGCGAAAAGGACGATAATTCGTGACCACCCCCAAAAGGTTGAAAAATCCACCCAAAACCTAAAAAAATTGAAAGTTTTATATGAAAAACTTCTTTTGCCCATATCTCCTAAACTAAGCGTCCTAGAGCGAAAAGGACGATAATTCGTGACCACCCCCAAAAAGTTGAAAAATCCACCCAAAACCTAAAAAAATTGAAATTTTTATATGAAAAACTTCTGTTGCCCAAATCTCCTAAACTAAGCGTCCTAGAGCGAAAAGGACGATAATTCGTGACCACCCCAAAAAGGTTGAAAAATTCTCCGAAAACCTAAAAAAAATTGAAATTTTTATATGAAAAACTTCTTTTGCCCATATCTCCTAAACTAAGCGTCCTAGAGCGAAAAGGACGACAATTCGTGACCACCCCCAAAAAGTTGAACAATCCACCCAAAACCTAAAAAATTTGAAATTTTTATAAGAAAAACTTCTTTTGCCCATATCTCCTAAACTAAGCGTCCTAGAGCGAAAAGGACGATAAAATCCACCGAAAACCTAAAAAAATTGAAATTTTTATATGAAAAACTTCTTTTGCCCATGTCTCCTAAACTAAGCGTCCTAGAGCGAAAAGGACGATAATTCGTGACCACCCCCAAAAAGTTGAAAAATCCACCGAAAACCTAAAAAAATTGAAATTTTTATATGAAAAACTTCTTTTGCCCATATCTCCTAAATTAAGCGTCCTAGAGCGAAAAGGACGATAATTCGTGACCACCCCCCAAAAGGTTGAAAAATCCACCCAAAACCTAAAAAAATTGAAATTTTTATATGAAAAACTTCTTTTGCCCATATCTCCTAAACTAAGCGTCCTAGAGCGAGAAGGACGATAATTCGTGACCACCCCCAAAAGGTTGAAAAATCCACCGAAAACCTAAAAAAATTGAAATT